>NW_024541278.1:0-505501 GCF_016758755.1 Suillus discolor | reverse complement strand
CATTGTCACACTCGGCTGTCCGTCTGAGACGGAGTGAATTCACTGAAGGGGCTCTAGTACTGGACAGACTAATGCTGATACATCACTTGTCAGCTGTACCTACTGGGAGGATCTGGGATCCGGATCTGTGCTGATGCGGCTGGTACCTGATGGGAGGATCTGCGCTGATGTATCACTCCGCCCACGTGCAAGCCCAGACCACTCACAACATTCAAGTAATGTGTCACTCTTATCAGTACCTACTGGGAGGATCCGCCCTGATGTATTACTCCTGCTAGTACCTGCTGGGAGGATCCGCCCTGATGTATTACTCCTACAGCCTATCAAGCCCAGACCACTCACAATGTTTATGTATCACCGTTTTATGACAATTGTCACGTATTTGATGTATTATTCTGACAGTATCGACTGATGATTTCGCAGTTGCTGGCTGTGCTGGGTTAATATACGATTGGGGTGAGCAATAAAGTATTGACGAACTGCTAATATTCTCATCCCATTTCTAGTATTGACATTCAGACACGAGGTAGGTTGATGTCATTACCGGAGCAGCCATCTCGCTAAGAATTACTTTATAGATTGAGCTGGTCTGGGTGAGCAGTGTCCCGCATCATAAGAACAACGTGAAAATATAATTGATTTTCAGCAGAGACAACGGTGGTCCCTCGTGACTGGCCTGTATCTCAGTGTATGTAGCTTAAGTGTGATTGTAAATTGGGCTGACTTGGAAACCAACTAGATGCGCTATCTCGGAATAATATATGCTGTGTAGGTTTGGAATACTGAGCAATTAGCACTGCGCTAATTAACCATATCTCAAATCAGCACCATTCTGCTGGGTATGTCAACTTGTCCTCGTATACATGTGTTTGCATCTTCCGATTGATGGCGTACAATTGGTGTTCCAACAATTCCAACCACAGAATCAGTAAGTATTCTCCACCAATGCTGGTCATGTCCTTCTAATCAACAATATTTCCATGTAGGAGTGAGTGATTCTTGATCAACTTATTGGCTCAAAATAATCATCGCCACAGGTGTGAGTTTAGGTAGAGTATGTGGTCCCCAGGGGTCAATCACTGACTGGATTTGCCAGGCCGTATTTTGTTTTTTGCACAGAACTGGTTGGACATGGTCGTAGCTGCAATATCAGGCAGTGAGCTAGCAATACTTTGGTAGCATTGACTTGACTGAAACATCAAGCAAGTCATCATGATCACTCGGTTACATGCCATGTATCAGCGCAGAAAGATGCTGATATTTCTCTCCGTCACCCTCCTGGGTGTCACCATTGCCGATGGTTCGGCCACCGCGATGTTACTAAGAGAATTGACGTCTGGTAAGCTATAATTATGGGTGAAATGTTAATACACCAGGCTCATTAACGAATACCAGATGTGTATGTTCTCTCTGGAACCTATCAGTGCATTTTCGATTTTGGGGACAACTCAATTCTTTACTATTCCATTTATTGGGGGTTCATTACTCTATGGGAGGTCATCGCAATGTGTCTCGCCATCTGGATTGCTGTGAAACACTTTCAGGAACTGCGACAACTATCAGGAAGAGGGACTATCGGGGATTGTTTCACGGTGTTGATACAAAGTCACTTGGTTTACTTTGCAAGGTGAGTTCATAATGTGATCGTGGTCATCTTTTGCTGATGAAGCTCTACATGTGCTAGTTTTTTTACTGTGTCTTGCCTCAACCTCGTTGCTCTGGCTCCGGTGATCTCAATGGTATGTCGATCTGTCACTGGTCTCTGCATGCGACCATATTTCATAATTTCTATAGAACGACCCATTGTCCCTGCAGATGCAGATGTATAATAGCTTTCTTGGAATTTTCTTACTCGTCCAATTGTTTGTGCTGGGGCCCCGCCTGATCCTTCGCATTCGGGAATATTACGCCAAGCTCGTGGTCGACTCCGATGCAGCAACTGGCATGAGTTCAATCGCTTTCCAGGAGCACGTGCATGTGTCAACTAGCAGCAGTGTCTAGCATGAGAAACGCTCGACGTGATTCACATATGCCGGGTACTCGGCCGAGGGCGGCGGACTTCTTTCTTTTTGTTACAAGTCGTGGCACTTATTTAATTTCTTGATTGGTGTTCTGAAATAGGTCTGAGAAGAAATAGGTCTGGTCTATCCAATATCTTGTAACGTTGCCGAAATAGAGCCAAGCTGTCTTCGAACTTTTGGTTTCAACGCGTGTATTTCGCTTCTTTTTTTCTGTGCTGCGAAACATTCACTTGTGCCCTCGTCGCAATCATCATCATTTGCTTTCTTCACCCGTTGTCTATATTCTATTCATTACGTGTTAGCACAATTCAGCGGCTCGCTACCACCTGGAATAGATTTGACTTATTTGTAGCCCATCAATATTATCAGGACTGGTCAATTCTAAAAGCTCGTGTTCACTTGGGAACTGAATTGATAGCGACTAAAGTTATTTAAGTCTTGAGCGCTTCGTTTCTGCCTCTGTAAATTTTCCCAAGCACGAAGAAGGCCAGATCTGTCTGGCTCATAGTCTATCGCACTGTTAACAATGATCAGTTTCAGAGTGGGGTCCGGCATCAACAGCAGAAGTAGCCACCAGATGATGGTTATGTTGTGTCATAACGGACATGGACAACATTCTACTCCAGTGGGCAATTACGATCACCGGAAAGCACTGCCTGCACACACCACGCAGTCCCACACTGCCAGAGTACCGGCATGCTAAGAAGATTGAAAAAGAGACTCTCGCCGATACACAACGAAAGTCTTGGTCAATGATATATTGAAGATTTCTTTGCACTTCCGCCAAGGGATAGCATTAAAGAAAGTACGAAGGGCCGTCGAAGGCTTGTGACTGTCCTGTGGAAGATCGAGCGAGCCGTTCATAGACTTCCTCGTCAAAATCCGGAGTGAAAAGCTCCTTATGAGGGCCTTGCTTTCATTGCTGTACACGGGGCATGTTGTTCACCGTCGAAAATTGACGTTGACGTTGAACATGGAACGTATGAAACGCTGAACTGGGACGTTGAACTGGAACGTTGAATGATGGGAACTGACAGTGATAACGCGTGATTTCGAAAGTCACCGGCTAACAGCCGGCATCCGGTTCCAAACAAGGGCCGTCGATGAATCTTGCCGAGTGAAGGCGGACTGGGGAGATGGCAGAACATATCCAAGTAGGCCGGCTTTACATGATGATTACCGGGACCGATTTCACGGTCTCCAGTGGCGTCAGCTACGATCTTGTCCAGAATCCATAGGACATATTTGCAATGGGGGCATGGGGACTGTGGAGAACTTGAATGCATTCGACTTTGCGAAATCACCGGGGGTGTTAACGAGGGACTAGTGCCGGCAGTCACGGAATGGACTGGCTATCTAGAGACACATCAACGTAGCACACCTGGAATGCCACTGGCAGAACATGGTTTTACCAAGTTCTGCCAGTTCTGCCCACGAGGAGTCACGTCACTTGACCTCATTTGGATCTACTAAAGGTCCCGATAAAAGTAGCGACGCCAAATTTCTTGTACTGCAGTTTTTTAAACAACATCCTGCAGGACTGCTAGGCTGTACTACATATATCGGGTAGTGATCATGCATCATGCGCCGCCTTGTTGTTTCTCATTGCTGCTGTCAGGAGAGACTGACGCTGAAATTCGCTATTACTCTTATTGGTTCTCATTGGTCTGGCGCATATCCGAATCCTGGTCATTCAAAACACAAAAATTGAAGCAAAGTCAAGTTGCGCACTTCACTTCAAAGCCTGTACTACTGTGTAACCATGATTAGTTGGCACAAGTAGGGAGTCCCGGGTAAATAAGGGAAACCAAGGTATTGTGACGTACCTCCCAGGCTCCAGCGCATATCTATTGATTGGTGCCCTCGCCACCGTAATGCCACGTTTCAAGATCTCACCTCCCTTCGGATGTACTGCATAGCCTACTACACACAGCGAGGTCCAGAATACGGTTGATCCTTTCAACACTGCCCAGGAAAAGTGCGTCCGCGGACTCATATTCCTTATAAATACCCCACAAACCATCATTTAATCACCGTGAATTTCACGTCCCCTTATACACCAACTAAACGTCAGTCCATCTTGATGCCAGTCCCGCAATGGACGATCACAGACTTCACTTATCGGGAGTCGTGGTGGAAGAATCGTGGTACGAACTTCGTTAAGCGCATACAAATTAATAATGTCCTTGACTACCCAGCCATCCTGATACTAAACATCTGTTTGATATTACCCCTCTTATCATCGACCCTTAATGGCTTTGACTCATCTATGATGAATAGTAAGTCACACAACATTTTTTATCATGATCGTGGACTGTTGACTTATGCTCCCTTAGATTTGCAAATCTTGCCCGGTTGGCAAGAATACTTCCATAAACCGCAGGGCATGAAGTTAGGTACGCAGCTGCTCGCTTTACTGTAACAGTTCTATTTACGGTCGTTAGGACTCATCAACTCCGCACATAGTATTGGCATCCTCAGCGTAAACCGTAGCACTGTGTTCGCATCGCTACAAAGCTCATACTGGTTCTTAGGGAACTCCATTTTCTCCTTACGTATCTGACCTATTAGGACGGCGAGCAGCTATGTTTATCGGGGCAGCCATCATGCTAGCTGGCGTTCTCACCCAAGCCTCATGTACAACCATCCAAGTCTTCCTTGGCGCTCGTGTGCTTAGTATGATGCACAATCAAAAGTCTACTCATTTACTTATCTTCCATTCCTCAGTCGGCTTAGGGATGGCTTTTTCCATCAATGCTGCCCCCTTACTCATCAGCGAACTTAGCTATCCAACGCATGTGCGCAAAATTATCTCGTATCTCATTCTTCAACTCTAATTCCATTCAAGCGCGGAAAAATGACCTCTCTGTACAATTCGTTGTGGTACTCTGGCAGCGTCATTTGTAAGTGAGATCCAACGTCACGCATTTGGTCTCTCACATGTCTATCAGCGGCTTGGATCTGCCTAGGAAGTTATGATGATTCGGGGACGTCAGCGTGGTCATGGAGGGTCCCTTCGTTCGTTCAAGCAGCCATTCCTATCATTCAGATGTCGCTAATATGGTAAGACTGTTAGCTCGTACCTTGCTCGAAGTGACTCGACGCCTTCAGGTTTATCCCAGAGAGTCCTCGGTTTCTAATGGCCAAAGGCTTGGTGAGCATTCACGAGGATACCTTCCATCAAGTAGATCATACAACGTTCATCGTTTATTTTCAGGAATCGCAAGCTGCCCGTGTTCTCGCTCGGTGCCATGCAAACGGGGGAGACGAACGCAACCCTCTAGTAGCTTTCGAATTGGCTCAAATCCGACATGCTTTGAACCTCGAACGAGAGCACGCCTCCGGCAAATCCTACCTCAGGTGCTTCTCGACTCCCGGCAACAGACAGCGCATGTTTACCATTATATGGATCGCAGTATTCTCGCAGTGGAGGTTTGATCAGTTTCGTTCTGGTTCGATGATTGTCGTTGATCTTCCTATCTCAGCGGTAATGGTCTGGTGTCGTATTACTTCAACACAGTCTTGAATAGGGTGTACGTTTTCGAGGATTTCAGATGGTACATAGCCTGATATACGCTTAAACAGCGGGATCACCCAGACTAGAACGAAAGCAGCCATTAACGGCGGTTTGCAGGTTCATCCATGGTCTTTCAGAAGCAAAACTCAAAATTGATGCGCATTTCATGCGTTCAGATTTTCAATTTAGCTAGTGCGCTGGTGGGCGTGATGGTGGTGGACAAACTAGGGAGAAGGAAGACTTTCTTGATTTCAAACATTGGCATGCTGACGGGTCAGTACTGTTCCGTGACGCTGGATCTAAGGCTTATCATCTGTCCAGCTTTCTCTATGTGGACGGTCACGACCGCTCTTTTCAGCCAGTCCGGAAATGTGGCAGCTGCGAGAGGCATGTTCAACCCCTTGCATGTATGCTGGTAAAGCTAATGATCAAGCTCGAACAGCTACCGTGCCGCTTATTTTCATATACTTTTTCTTCTACGATCTGGCGTATACTTCGATGCTTGTGTTGTATACGCTCGAGATCCTGCCTTATAACATCCGTGCCAAAGGGTTTGCAATCATGGTCGGTCGCATTCCTTCCTTCCCTGAACGCTGCCTGACGTTGCATACAGAACATCGTTCTCTATTCGACCAATGCTTTCAACTCGCTCGTCAATCCAGTGGCACTGGAAACCATAGGATGGAAATACGCAAGTCGTCAGATCTCATTCATTCGATTGATCGACCGACCTTTTTTCGTACAGTACCTCTTTTACTGCGGATGGCTTATCTTGGAACTCCTATTCGCGATGGTGTATATTATCGATACGAGAGGTGATTGTGATCTCTTCGACTCGTCGAGCTCTCATAAACTGTGTTTTTGCTTTCTCCAGCTCGCACTCTTGAAGAAACCGCCGCTTTGTTCGACGGCGTCAAAGTCCGTCGGGGTATCATGGAGCGGACAGGTGAAACTGCCATGAATCTGCCTCCATACCCCAGACTTCAGGACAGTCCCGAAGCAGGGCAGACTTGGAGGAGTTCTGCTTCGCCATCGCATTTCGAAGCTCAAACTGGAGAATCTGTTATTGCGTTTGCCAGATAAATTTATGATTACAGTTTCACGATTATTGTATGTATTAAGCGCGCTCAAATGCTGCAGAGTTGTGTGTATTTTTGGAGTTGGCTGATTGGGGCGATCAGACAGAGAAAGCACTGCAGGGCGTGTTGTTATTATTGGATTTATAGGTCGTTTTGTCGATGTTGTGCACCTTGAGGATTATGTTTCTCTCTCCTTCACCACCTCTGGTACGACATGACGCCTCCCTACTAAGTCCAGGCGCTTTTTGACTGCTCATGGATCACTACTGTCAACTAATACAACAGAGATTCACTAGATATGGGAAAATTTCTCGTTACATTGCCTTGTCTGTCGTTACGTGCTCTCACAAGCCAGCAATCATGAGTCACGCAGTCAGCTCTTCAATAAATGGTTCGCTCGTGGACTCGATGTTAGGTATAGAATAGAATACAACGTATGATACACTGTACACTCGCTGTCACGTTTGAATTGGATCTGAAATCTCTATAATGGATCTATTCCGTCGGTCATTGTTGGTACTAAGGTCTACAAGTATTGATGTTAGTAAGTGCGAGAACTGGAAAGGACTATAAAGAGACTCACCCGTCTCGACACCTCTGCCAATGTTGTCCATGTGCCATGCGGCTCAAATCAAGCTCAGCGCCTCCTCTAGGTATCACCAATGCAGTCTGAGGGCTATAAAATGAGTGGCGAGAAGCGGGTGGAACCCAGAATAACAGCCGATGTTTGGGCCCAACCATCCACCCACTGTCACGAGTCAGCAAAAAGTGGGTTGAGCTGCGGTCGTCATGGGATGCTCCCTCCATTAGCTCGAAAGTGTTGCGCAGCGCATGGATGGAGTTGGGCGAGAAGCAAATGAAGTGATTGCTGCAAGTGTTCAATGTGGTGGTAGGGGTGGCCTCGATATTGGGATGTTCATTTGACAATGATGGATGATCTGACTCGGTGCATTGTTGTGACTGCTGTATCGTCTTGGCATCCCACAGCCGAACTGTGTTATCGTGTGAACCACTGACGATGCGACTGCCGTCCGGCGAGAATGAGACCGAGGAAACATCACGAGCGTGCCCCCACAAGGGCTCACCGACTGGCTGACCGGTCGCAGCATCCCACAGCCGACCTGTCTTATCCTCTGAACCACTGACGATGCGAGTGCCGTCCGGCGAGAACGAGACCGAGCAAACATGATGAGTGTGCCCCCGCAAGGGCTCACCGACTGGCCGACCGGTCGCAGCATCCCACAGCCGAACTGTCTTATCCCAAGAACCACTGACGATGCGAATGCCGTCCGGCGAGAATGAGACCGAGGAAACATAATGAGTGTGTCCCTGCAAGGGCACACCGACCGGCTGACCGGTCGCAGCATCCCATAGCCGAACTGTGTTATCGTGTGAACCACTGACGATGCGAGTGCCGTCCGGCGAGAACGAGACTGAGGAAATATCATCAGCGTGCCCCCGCAAGGGCTCACCGACTGGCTGACCGGTCGCAGCATCCCACAGCCGAACTGTCTTATCCTTTGAACCACTGACAATGCGAGCGCCGTCCGGCGAGAACGAGACCGAGGAAACATCATCAGTGTGCCCCCGCAAGGGCTCACCGACTGGCTGACCAGTCGCAGCATCCCACAGCCGAACTGTCTTATCTCTTGAACCACTGACGATACGAGTGCCGTCCGGCGAGAACAAGACCGAGCAGACACCATCAGCGTGCCCCCGCAAGGGCTCACCGACTGGCTGACCAGTCGCAGCATCCCACAGCCGAACTGTCTTATCCACAGAACCACTGACAATGTGAGTGCCGTCCGGCGAGAAGGAGACCGATACAACATAATGAGTGTGCCCACTGAGCACAGTCTGGACAGCCGGCCAGTTCACATCACGTCCAGATGCTACGCGAAGAATATTCGGAAATCGTGCAGAAAGCATTTTCGATAGCGGAGAGTTGGCAGGCAAGAATGGGAGTGCTGATACATACAGATGCGGTGTGCTGTGTAAAATCATGCTGCCGAAGACTTGAATGAATCTCTGGATATCCGTTGCAGTCGACGAGACGTCTTTAAATTCGGAATGGCCCTGATGTTGCACGTCAGCACTTTACCTGACACTCCGTAGCGATGTACTCACCCTTAACCACTGATGAATGAGCGAAAGGGCACGAACCGTACTACTGAGAGCACTGATCAGGGCGAGTACCTCGAGCCAGAAAAACACCCGCTCGTGGTCGAAGAACGTTTTTAGTTCTTTCGCAAGCTCATTGTCGAACGCTGTGGTTCGTACGTGCGACGTCCAGAATCGAGAGGAATATGACAGATGTGGGGGAATGCATTTTTTGACTTGTTCTTGTAGTCCAGGATCTTCACTATTAGGTAGATACGATGACTTTAAATCACAAATATTGAAGCGTAGGCCGTGTTCCATCACTCGAAGCGACGCGAATCCAAGGTTATGTTGGGCCTTTGATAAGTCGATGAAAAACTCCCCGCTAGAGGGTTCATCCGTCAAGAAATCGCGGAAGGATGCGTGAAGGGGTCGGATTGGGGAATCTGGATTGGTGGTACCGCTGAGGAGGGAACCCATGCTTTTTACAACAACCTCCGCGTCGAAAATGTCCTCTCGCGTTGGAAAATAGCGCCTCATGGCGTTCAGGGAAGTTAAAAGGAGAGGTTCTGCTGTGGCTAGTATTTGTCCCATCACCGAGCGGAATCTCGCCAGCGCCGTTGAACGTGATTTCTGTGAATGCAGGACATGGGTAGATGTATCCTTGGGCATGATATTTGTTAAAATGAGGTTATACATGTTGTGCAACAGCATGCTTCTCTTAGCAGGATCGTGTGACACAACAGCGTTGTAGCAATCGTTTGGAGATAGTCCTACGTGGGACTCTTTGATGTACCCGCAGGCAAGACGTGCCCACTCGAACAGTCCGTCAGCTTTTTCAGCGAGGACCGCGAACTCTCCGTGCTGGAAATCTATCTCCTCTAACTCCTTGGATACGTAAGCATGGATGTCGCGCTTTGCGTCTGCTGTTGGGATATCATCCATGGACATCTGTCGAATATGCTCAACGCCACGAAACGCGTCTTTGATGTCGCCGAGCGGGCGAGAGGTGACGATGAAGCGGAAGTTGTGTGGGAGATTTGTGATTTTGGGAACGTCGCGGTTTTGATGTTTGCCAGCTAGAATGCGGAGGAGGTCTCTCCGCGTCTCTGCTCCGCCACTCTCGTCCAGCGCATCAATCATGATCACGATGGGTCCCGCAGTGGACCCAGATGACTTCCCCAGTGGTTCGATAAGAAGCTTCTGCCACTGCTGGGTGATATCCTCTGTATTCTTCAGCGAATTCGAGGTCTGAACTGCATTTGCTAATGCCCGCCTCATTTCCGGGTCACGGTCAGCCAGGTCGCGCGCGATCGTGGAGAAGATCTTTTCGTGGCGACGGTCCGCTTCTCGCTGACGGTCAAAAGAGTAGCACGAACCGAGCCCCCCCACGTCGTTGAACCACTTAGCAATGGTGTGGCCGATGGCCGACTTTCCCGTACCTGCAGGGCCGGATAACCACAGCACGCGTGGAACATCGTCCCCAGTGCTGTTGACCCATTCCGTAATCTGGGAAAGGATTCCTGTGCGCGTCCCTTGGAGACATTGTTTCCTGGTATCCAGGCCTGCGCCAGCTGCATAGGTCATACCACTGAGATCCAGTATTTCTCCTGAAAAGGTATGAGTATATGTCAAAATCACAAGCACGTCTGAACGCGTACCCGTACGGTGGATGTGTATGGCTACGTCGTGAGCGACTTGATCCCGGAAGTTTTGCATAAGCGTATCTAACACGTCGCCGTACTGTTGGATCGTATCTTTTGTTTCTGACGCGATGTTCTTTCCGAGTCTCTTCCCTGTGATATCAATAGAAACTTGAGACGGTGCAAAGCGTGACAGTTTGTTAAGACTCACAAAAGTTAATGGTCTCCGAATATTTTTTGATAAATTGAGCACATTCAAGGGTCTGCTGAGAGATCTGTCCGAGGATAATGCGCATCGACGAGATTTGGCCAAGCATCTGATCTTGTGTTATAAAGCCGTAAACTTGACACAACTTCTTGAGAAGTTTGAGTACCGCTGCGTCGCGGTCTGTTTGAGCTAGAATAATCTGCGCGAATGATTGCTGAGCGATGTAAGATAGGAAGAGATGAAAAGAAAACGTACTTTAGCTGCACAAGACAACACGCCCAGCGCCATCTTTGCATATGGATGTAACTGTGGAACGGCATTAGTTCGGTTCCAATAGAGGAGAAGGCCCATACATCCGAGATCTTTCCGACAACAGCATCGAATATCCTGAGTGGTTGGAGATATGTGTCCTCCAACTTGTCTGCGATATGGAGATCCTCTTGTGCATTCTTGCCAGCAGATGCAGCAGTTATCGCACGTCCCGAAGGTGAATGCATTTGCTCCGTAGCACCTTGTGCATCCCGAAGTGCTGATGGGACATCAGCCTCCACTCCTGTATCAGACGGAGCAGCCTGAGCCTGCGCGACCACGGAAATTTAGAGAAAGCACAGAAACTAAAGGATAAGTATGGGAACCCACCTCGATATTCGGGGTCGATGAAGCACTTTCCTCACGACAGGCATTTGGGGGAGCAGGACTATGGCTGCGGGAATCCTTCGAGCGCTTGTTGTAATGTTAGTCGTATTCTAGGACACTCATTACGCATGCTCGTAGACTCACCCTCCTTAACTTTTTCGCATCTTCCTTGAGCTTCTTCAGAAACCGACCGATTTTACTACGGGGTCTATGCTAGACGAAGGATGTGTTGATGTCAGTGTTTGGAGTGGAGTGAAATAAGTGATCCTCGTACCGAGGTTTCATGAGCTGTTGCTTTGCTAGATGTCTGGATTGCTTGGGTTGAATCCCTCGATGAATGACCGCCTCTGCTCATCGTGGATGGTGGTTGAATGGAAGCGATACGAAGGTTCCAGGTAAATCATTGTTGCATGCCTCAAGGAAGCCTGGAGGCAGTTGCGAGCCGTAAGGCCTAAGCCATAAATAACCATTTGAATTTCGACCGCATTCGGTTGCTCTGCGGTGTGCATGACCGTCGGCTGTGGATGTCAATGAAGCTTATATGTGTGCACAGTGCAGGTCGAGGACAAGTCGACAATGGATGACTGTGACGAAGTACATACTTCAATTTCGATGAGTGCAAGCATAGTATATTCCTTACAAATAATACCCTAGCTACGACGGTACGACCCATTTACTACGTCCGTTACACGTGTTCACCTCAATCACAATAGACGATCGCAGATTTCACTTATTGAGATTCGTGGTACGAGCTTCGTTGAGCGCATACAAATCAATAATGTCCTTGACCGCCCAGCCAATGAGCCTGCAGAAGACGTTCATACTAAATATGCCATGCACACATCATCAGTTCATCACAAATGGAAATATCCTAGTTGATGTTCTGGTAAACAGGGTAAACACTGAACGTTTGAACACTGAAGATACGGCGCAGATTTTATAAAGAGGACAGTATTTGAGGAAAAGAAGACCTGGACGTGAGTATGATCATATCTTCGTGTTGATGGCATCGACGAGCGCGAGGCCAGACTCGTCTGAATTTGAAACTACAAGGTCCGATTCACGGAAATTGGCATTCACTTAACCTAATCTGGATGTAAAGCTTGGTCAGTGTGCACGACGACATTTGCATATCTGGATCTATACCATCATGTGCATGATCTACGCATGCGTTTTACATCATAACCCGATGGCCGCAGCAAAGAACAATGAGGAGCAGGAGAATTAGGTACGGAGAGGTGTGCTCTGAGAGCAACCCGGGTAAGACAGGTAAGTTATCCGTTCGCTTCATTCGAATCTCCCCTACTTTTCGTTTACTTTCATCCCAACAGAACGTGACCTTGGACGCTCTCTGACCTGGGTGAGCAAAGTAGAGACAGAGCTGATCGGTGTTCAGGCATTCAAAGGAGGGACATACGCCATTCCTCTAGTTCTTGTTTCGGCAGTAAAGTGCTGCATGGTGGGATATTTAGCACAGACCAATACCACCCGTCACCAGGTTCGCATTCGTCCTCTAACAGCATGACCCTAGTATCAAATGATTCCGTTTGGTGGCCGTTCACGCTTTCGACTCAAATGACGTTGATTCATTCTAGCCCTGCGGTTTTGCAGCTGCCTTCTCTTTTAGATTGATGTATGATTGGGGTGAACACGATAGTATTACTTATGGTGGATTTTAGCATCGACGTTCGGACGAGAGGTAAGTCGGTATCATCACCGGAGCAATCATCTCGCTGATCACGTATTTACAGGTCGAAGTGGTCTGGTGAGCAAAGTCTCGCATCAGAACATACACCAAAATACAATTAACCTGCGGCAGAGACAACATTGGTCACTCATGACTTTTCACTATCTCAGCGTAGGTACCCCATGTTACAAGTGTGATTGAGACGTTGTACTGACTTGACGACATTCTAGGTTCGCTATTCTGGTATATTGCATGTGATGTATGTTTGGATGGCTAAGCAATTGATATTGTGTTGATTGGCTGACTCGCATACTCAGCATTAACATCCAGTGTATGTCTACTCACTCACACACCATATGTTTTCTCTGACCGATAGCATGTAGTATCTCTTCCGGAAATTTCGGTACCAGATTCAGTGAGTATTCTTAACCGTTGCTTACCATTCATATCCAATTAACTGTACTCCCCTGCAGGCGTGAGTGAGTTACCGAGCACCCTGGTTCAATATAGTGATTGCCCATAGCTGTGAGTTTGTTTAAAGTTATCATGCGAGGCTATTAACTAACATCGCTTGATTTTTCAGGTTGTATAACTTTGTTCGACGCACTAAGTCGGATGAATGTTGCCGTGATTGTAGTATTGGGTGGTGAGTACGCAGCTGCATTACCTTGACTGGACTGACACAACGCGCAACTCATCATGATTGCTCGGTTGCATCCCTTGCATCAATCCAGATGTCTCTCAGTGTCATCTTCCTGGCTGTCAACATCGCTGACAGAGTGATCGCCGCAATAGTCATAAGTCGTGTTTCGTCAGGTAAGCTTTAATTTTGGTGAATGGTGGACTAGAATGCGCAAGGCTCGTTTGCAAACACAGAGGTGTTCATTCTCTTCTGCATCACTCAATACGCTTCTGACTTTCAAGTAATCTACTTCTGGCTCTGGTGACTTGGATTCTCCCCGCTTTATGGGAGGTCCTCGCACTATACCTCACAGTCCAGATTCCTTTCAAACGCCTCCGTAAGCTGCAGTGACCATTGACAGAATGGCTTAATGCCAGAAACCGTTTCGCGGTGTTAACAAAGACTCATGTGTTTACTTTCAGTTTTGTTGCCGTTTCCGGCTTCATCCTCCCTTTGCATTTCGAACGGCCATAGCGGTATGTCAATGTGACACTGACTTTCGCATGTGACCATCGTTCATCATCGCTACAGGACGCGATCGTTGCGGAACGTCAGGTTCATTTTCGTTTGGCTCAAGCTTCATAGTCACGTTCTGGGACCACGCCTGATCCTTGGCGTTCAAAAAGATCACGCAAAGCTCGTGGTTCACTCCGAAACAGGTCTCTGCATGACTTCAATTGCCTTTGAAGAGCACGTGCATGTGTCGACCAGCATCAGCATGTGGCATGGAAAACGCTTGTTGTGTTTGCCGCACGCCGTATTCTTTCAGAAAGGGAGCGAACTCATTTTTTGTTCAAAGGTTTTGTCGCGATACTCATCAGTATAAACTATCTGATACAGATTCCAAGCAAACTTGATAGAAAATCTATAGGTCTGGATATATCGTACATATTTATTAGCGCAAGCAAGGTTTGTGTATCATTGCGGTAAGCTATCCGAATCAAGATTGGACTTTGATGTATGACAAGAAAGATTAGAGTAAACGAGTTCTCCCAAATGTTGTTAGGAAATGTGCGAGTGGCCGTTAGATACGTTAGAGACTACAGCGGAGGGTCTTGTTTGAGCACTGAGAAAGCGAGAGGTGGGAGAAGCGCTGCTAGAGAAAAAGTATGTGGCACAAGCAGGTAGATGATATGCTAGTCGAGCGATACAGTAAAAGGACTGCATGTCGTCTAGTAGCAGGACTAACCAGGGACAGATGATCACAGATCGACTCGTAAATATCGGAGGCATTGTAGAGGCGAGTGGTGCTTTGAAGGTGGTTTAGACGATTTGAAGTTGGTCTGATTGGAGATACATTCGTCCAGTACTGGGACTGTCATACTAGTAATCTGTGCTTCATGTTGTCGTCGGAACTCCATGATGGACAAATACTGTCGAGTCAACTATTCAGGCAAGGACAGGTGGGATAAGGCATGGCTTATACCATAAGAAAGTTTCTTCGCAGTGACTCGAGGGGAGCCTGAGGATGGGGGAAAAGACTATTGATGTGCATTGTGAATGATACAAGGTGTGATACAACGAGAAAAACCTTTGACATGTCGTTTCAGTGCACGTGGTAGCCCTGGGCCACGGCTCCGAGAATATATCAAGGTTTGATGAAAGACTTGCGTCATCGAAACAATCATTGCAACGTTGAACGTCGAGTACCTGATCAACGCTACAATTAATAATGTTAAGGTAAATCACTGGACCGGTCACCACAACGACAACACGAAGCCTGATGGCAGTAGGGTAGTAAGTGTCCAGGTGTGCAGTGAACGGAGGTGACATGCAACATCCCATCGCATCTTCCCGAATGCCGGATACACTGTTTATCCAAGCTTTTTCGGTTCCGAAAACATCGCATCCTTCCGGACCACTGACTTGGACACTTTTACTTCACAACATGGCTATCAAAACGCGATCGACGTCGTAGTATTGTCCTATAATTAACTCAAAGTTCGTTTGCATGTCTTCCTGCTATCGAGTGAGTGTTTGAAATACATAGGCAATTCCTGTCGTTCAAGAATGTTAATGAATTGTCGTCTGATAAATAAGGCGCATCATGTATGTTGACCTAGTACTGAACACAACGTTGCTATATATATAGGGACTTACATTCGGCATCTAAAGACCAGCATACTCGAGTGCCACAACAGAGTATATGCGAATGGCAAAACTTGAACCACCCCCTTCCTATGCTAGCAACCTCGTCCTACTTTTCATCAATCAGCCCCCAAAGTCTATCAGGGCTGTCCCTCGCGATCGGATGTGCACTTAGCGACAGTGCGTGGGCGTACGGTACAGCAACACAACGTGATCAATGTCATGATGTGTTGGCCCTTGGTGTGTACGACGGATGTTTTCAAGGTTAGGTTTGGTCAAGACTCGAACAACTCAATGATCTGACACGGGTCTACAAACCTAAAGCTTGCGCCTCCAGTCATCGAGATCCATGGATTCACTTGGGAGGTGCCCTCCCTGTCGGTGCTGTCCCTCAAGCAGGTGCCGTTAACGTATCCTCTTCTAGATGCGAGCATCACCGTATCGTTCGGTTAAGATGATGATGCATAGAGAGGGCTCATACATGGTGCATGTGTGGCAATTCAGCGACAAACGCCGATTTTGTACGATACAATGAATCCGTGCTTAGCATATAGAAGTGGGCCAAATATCTTGTGCTTCTCGGTTCGTCTATCTCAACTTCTAGCTGTCACTATCGTAAACCACTTATACATGGCACCCTAGTTCTGTCTCTTCGCGTTGTCCCACGTTCACAAATTGCCGTACCTCCGACTCTCTCATTCAACTACTTGCCAAGAGCTCACTCTATTGCATAGCCAAACCTCTCTAGCCGCTACAGATGACCCTGTAACTAAACCTAAGGAATACACGGATTCATGGCACTCTACAGTTCCACAATCAAGTGAACGTTGCGGACGACGGTCATCGACCTTCACACCCACGTTGCAAAATTGAAGATTCTGCACTAACCATTTTGGCATCCTTATGATACGAAAGCCCAATGACTGAGGAAGAGAGCGTCAAGTTTTCAGCTCCCGCAACTGTAATTTCTACGTGGAGTGTACAGATGTCACTTTTTGATATATTCAAGCACTGGATAGTGGTATACGTATATATAGCGCGAATCTCATCGTCATACGTCCACCCAGTTCGCCTTTCACTTACACTCATTCTCTATCAACATGACCATAGTTTCAGATGACCCCACTTGGTGGCCGATCATCGATGCCAATCGTTTTTTAAGTTATTTTTTAGGTTCGTGGAGAGCAGTTAGATGTTGAAGCTGACTCGATCTAACTTTGGCTGCGGTTTCGCAGTTGTCGCCTTTGTTGGAGTGACATATGATTGGGGTAAGCATGATAATATTGCAGCACTAGTGTTGATGTCTTACGAGTATTTTCAGCACTTACCTTCGGACAAGAGGTATGTCAATGCTATGTCCGGAGCAGCTCTCACTAAGAAACCTTTATAGGTTGAATTGGTCTGGGTGAGTAGAGTCTCATGTCAGAGGAGCAATTATGCAAGTAAACTTAATTACAGAGGCAACGCTGGTCCCTAATGACAGTTCTGTATCTCGGCGTATGTAGCTCGTTTGTCACGGTTGTCATGTCGTGCTGACTTGAAAGTATTTCAGGTGCGCTACCTTGGAATCTTACATGCTGCGTATGTTCAGAAAGCTAAACACTCGATGTTGTATTAATCGTCTATATCTTATAATCAGGCTGAACATGCTGAGTACGTCTCCTTGGTATATTTGCTGTCTTTGCTTCTTCTGACCAACGGTATACAGCTAGTGTTCCGACCATCTGGCTGACAGACACAGTGAGTCTTCTGCACAGATGCCTACTATTCACCTCCAGTTAACCGTGGTGCCCTGTAGGAGTGAGAGCGGTTCTTTACTAACTTCTTGGTTCCCTAATGACTGTCACGCCATACTTCCCCAGATGTAAGTGTGTTTAGAGTGTGCTATCCGAGGTCGATCACTGACTGAATTCGCCAGGCTGGGTTGTGTACGTCTTATGGAATTGGACGGGTGTTGTGGTGTTTGCAATGCTGTGGGGTGAGCTTGGGACTTGTGAGACCTCGGTGATATTTTCTAACTGAAACATGCTGCCAGTCATCATCATCACTCGGTTGTATGCCATGTATCAGCGATCCAGAAAGATACTGATATCTCTCATTGTCACCTTCCTGGCTGTCAACATCTACGATGGAGTAGTAACCGCAATTATAACGAAGAATATTTCAGGAGGTACGCTTGATTGTGATGAAATGCACGTGTATGGGGCTCAATGATGAATACCAGAGGAACTCGATCTCTCCGGCACTTATCAGTGCTCGTTTTCCTATGCACAAGATATGCCACTTCTGTCTTCCATGACTTGGATACTCGGCACCGTGTGGGAGGTCCTCACATTATGTCTCGCAGTCTGGATTGCGGTCAAACACTTCCGTGAACTGCGACAACATTCGGCAGGAGGAATTATCGGGGACTGTTTCACGGTGTTGATGAAAACTCACATGGTTTACTTTGCTAGGTAAGCTCATGTTGCGATTATTATTTCTTTTTTTTACTGAATGCTTGGACGTCGTAGCTTTATTGCCGTCTCTTGCTTCGAGCTTGTTCTTGATTTCTCTCCAACACTCTCAACGGTATGTCGATGTTTCACTTACAACCTCTCCATGCTACCATGGTTCATCGTTTCTATAGGAATATACTTTGAACACTCTACTTTATGCTGGGTTTCTTCAGATTTTGGAGATCGTGCAGTTTGTGCTAGGACCACGCCTGATTCTTAGTGTTCGAGAATATCACGCCAAGCTTGTGACCGATTCGGACGCAGCAACTGGTATGGCCTCAATCGCTTTCCAGGAACGCGTGCATATATCGACTGGCAGTAGTGTGTAATTCTAATTCTCGGTGAAGTTAATGGCTGTCTGGTGCTCTACGAAGAGCAGGGGAATTTACTTTTATTTATTCTTACTTTTGTGATGGTATTGATCCAAGTTATCTTTTATTCCAAAGTATATTCTAAGGAGACATACAGAAATTTTTACCTGAGTAATTTGCTACGTGTTCTCAATCAGACATCTCTGCTGGCACTAGCTGTCCATCTACACTTGCACCAAGCACTGGTCTTTCCTTTCTCCGCGTGATGGCAATCATTCTTCTGATTCCTTGAGCGAATGGGCATGCGAGAGAGCCAAGTCGAGCAACGGTACACTGCTTCAGTTCCTCATGCTTCTCGGCTCATTCAACATCTCACTCTTGAGAGAGATCTACTCGAAATCCTCTTATATAGCCTATTTTTATCAAGTAATAACTTACATAAATAAGTACCGCAACAAAACCTGGAATAAATAAATAAAAATATCCCACTCCCTGCAGACTACTGCAAAACGAGAATGTTCTACACTACACGCTACTGCTAGTTTCCACATGGACGCGTTCCTCGAAAGCAACTGAAGTCATAGCACTTGCTGTATCGTAGTCGACCACGAGTTTTGCATAATACTCTCGAATGCCAAGGATGAGGCGTGGTCCTAGCACAGACATCTGCGCCATCCCGAAAATTGAAACGAAACCATAATAAATCTCGATACCCAGGGACAATTCGCCCTATAGAATTGATTAATCATGTACGCACATAGAGGTCGGTGACCGACATACCGCTGAGAATGTCGGAGAGAATAAACCAGCCATCTGGAAGCAAGACATAACCAAAAAACTAGTGCGTACAAAACTTCAGCAGAACAAGAGAAACACATTCACATTATGAACTTACCTTGCAAAGTAACTAATGTGAGTCTGCATCAAGACCGTGAAACAGTCCCCGATAATACCTCTTGTCGAGTGTTGTCGCAATTCACGTAAGTGCTTCACAGTAATCCAGACCGCGAGACATAGAGCGAGGACCTCCCAGACAGTGCTAAGTATCCAAGTCACGGAAAGCAAAACTCCAGAACTGAAGCCAAGGTTGCACTGATAGGTGCCGGAGAGAACAAATTCCTCTGGTATTTGTCAGTGACCCTGATTAAATATTTCATACATAATGAAAGCCTACCCCCCGAAAACCCCATCATCGATATTGTGATCATCACTACGTTGGGGATGGCAGTGGCCAGAAAGCTGACAACCAGAAATATCAGCATCTTTCTGGATTGCTGATACATGGCATGTAACCGAGCGATCATGATGACTTGATATTTCAGTCAAGTCAATATCAGGGTCCAGGGAGGTGTATGGCTCACCGCCCAGTATTACGGTTACAACTTCAGACGTCCAAATATGTGCCTTGAATATGATAAGGCCTGACGAATCCAGCAGCATTATTTATCAGCTTTGGATGATCACAGGCTCGAAATAAACTCACAGCTGTGGAAGTCATTATATTGAACCAACGAGTTGTTCGAGAATTTCACTCACGCCTACACGGTATTTCAGTTGTTTGGAAGGTAATGGAAGGCATCAGTGTGGGATACTCACTGCATCTGTCGTCCAAATTGTTGGAACACTGACTGTATGCGGCCCGTCAGAAGAAAGAAAGAAACTCTACGCGAGGAGACATACTCAACATAGTGAGGCTGATTGTAGAGACGGACAATGAGTGCAACACCAATGACTTAGATGTCGAAACGTACACGATATATCCTATTCCAACATATCGCGCCTAGGATATGTCTGCGTTAGTACAACTTGCTAACCACGCTTGAAAATACAAGCTACATACAGTGAGATACAAAACTGTCATCATAGACCACCGTTGCCTCTGCCAGGAGTTAGTTGTCATAGTCTCACGTCGTTCTTTTTTTTTTTTTTTTTTGATTCCAATTTCTGTCCTATTGAGAGTTATACTCTATGGAGGACAATACTATCTAGTCTAGGGGACCCTCAGTGTCCCCGACGCATCTCTAGGTTCGCGAATGCCCCGATGTGAAGCGTACTCCCATCGGTCCACCGTTCCTGCCGGCCGTTTTAGACGCGCAACCTGTCGAAGATGAGATGACTGTTTATCTAATGGTACGAGGTATGTGTCTGTCAAGCGAATAAACAAGAACGCGTACTCGGCCGCTTGCGCGGGCTGGTACAGGAGTCATTTGTGGATGCAGGAGGATTGGTAGTTGAAGTATGTGATTGACGGGTGAGGTTCTTCAACTGCCTTCTGACTTAGGCCATTTTGAACGAGGGCGACTCCGTGTAGGCGAGTGGATTAGGTTGGATTAGTGTGGCGGTATTAAGTTGGATTTAAGGTTTTTTTTTTTTTTTGGGAGTTGAGTCTTGCGTGGTTACGAGGGTGCTATGTGCAGTTTCTACAGATGGGGTGTCAGCGGGCAGGTGGGCGGGGAAGCGGGATTTCACCAAGGATGGCTTTCATGCGGCCGGTAGCGTTAACATATCTGATCAAGTGGGGGGTAGCTGCGGGGTCAGTTAGGATGTAGGAGAGGGATGCAGCTTGACGGCCCAGCGCGTTGGACAATGAATGGCGTGCTCGTTGATACGTGGGACAGGCGAGTAGATAGTAATGTTCACGTCGTTCTTTTGATGCGAGAGTCCGCTCACCCAGATCAGTTCCACCTATAAAAGTGTTGTCAGCGAGATGGCTGCTCCTGTAACAGTGTCTACCTACCTCTTGTCCAAACATAAGTCCTAGAAATCACATAATATCAGTGGTCTTTTCATACTTAATATTGCTCACCCCAGTCGTATATTACCGCGGCACAGGAGGCAACTGCGAAACCGTAGCCAAGGTTAACCGAGTCATCACGGTCATCATGTGGCTGACTCTCCACGAACCTACAAAATAGCTGCTGATAATATTCGCATTGATAACTGGCCACCAACTAGGATCGTTCGAGAATAGGGTCATACTATTAGAGGATGGGTGTGGGCGAGCAGGGATGGTGGACGTATAACGAGTGCATTCGTGCTTGATATACCACCACCATCCAGTGTTGACATCGCCGAAGTGAGATTCGAGGGATGATGTCTGATTGATCGAAGTAAGTGTTTCAGCATGAATCTAAGTAGAAAAGAGATCTACGTCCAGGGATATATTGATGAAATCAAATGATAAAGCAGAGCCTCACGCGGAATGTTCGGACGCCACAAAAGATCGAATGTTCGTGATTTGGCAACAAAGTTCGAGGTATCCTTGCTACAGCACAGGTATTTCACCTCGGTCCGTGAACGATATCATTTCATTATTCTAACAGAGCATTGAACAGCGCCCAACTGATAAGTTGCTCTCGTAACAGACATCTCTCTCAAGGTCAGCAAAGCTTTTTTGACCTTGAAAGAAATCTGCTCTAGATACGAGCGAAATTTTTCTTCTGATTCATGTACAGACTGATTAGTACAAATGCGGTCAAAAGTACATACACGCATTGTATCCAATTCCTTGTCGTAAAACACGATCAACGTGTGTAGCGACGAGGGCAGTCGCACAAAGAAAGTGGGAGGTTGTACAAGGAAAGGAAGACCGGGAAGGTAGTGGGGGTTATGGAAGCAAAATACTGGAGACCGATGATGGAGCCTAGCTGTTGATACTCATGTGCGAATATGATAGCATCCAGTATAGCCTCCTTTGCCACGAGAAAGTAGGAGAAGAGAGAATGGACAGAAGACACGGATATCAGATTGCAATCGTCTGGGAATACCTGGTAGTTCTCGGTGGTCGATCGTATGGACTGGCTTGGGTGAGAGTGTAATGACACGTGCGCAAACTCTGGAAATTAGGAAAACAGTTCCATCGAGGAGGTCCTGTGTTAGTTGAGATCGTGAGTACTGCTTTCGGCCCAGGTGTTGCAAATTCGCGGAGTCTGAAAAACCCAACGAAAAACAACTCGGGACTCGGGACGCACTCTTCCACGCCAGGTTGTTGGCAAACTGTGCTTGGTGGCAATCTGCTGGCATTGCAGATAGAATCAACTGTTTAATGAGGAATTCCAGGTGGTTCCTTCGCCAACATTCAGCACATAAAGCAAGGCGTCTTCCTATCCCCTTCAGATTTATTTGATCCTCGTTTATACAATGCGTTTCTCTTGTGTGCTCGCTGTTGTTGCTGATTTGACGGCATTTAAAAGTACGTCCTTTCTGATTTGTATTTGATCCATTGTTGATCTCGAAAACCACTTTCATAGATCTACAAATGCAGGAACGAAGCATACCCCGCCCAGGTAGTACCGCTCAGACCAGGAAGATAATCCTCCTTGCGAACGGTCAGTATGCGATCAGAGGACGAAATTCATCACCATACTTCCTTGATGGACTGTCCTGGTCACGAAATTCTTATGTCTACGATGCCGCAGTCATGGATGCTGCTCTTCATCTAATCGCAAGACACGAAACATGCCCTCAGCTGCAGATATCGGAGCACTTGGCCGCGGTTGAAATCATGAAGCTAGAAAGCATCATTATCTTGCAGAACAAGATCGACTTGATCAGGCTCTTGAGCACCAAAAATCAATCGCTACATCCGGTAAGGGTGGGTCCTCGGTGGCATGGGTCATCTGATGTTGTATAATTCTCGTGACAGGCACGGTGGTGGTCGAGTCGTCACCCATCGTTCCGATACGCAACCGAAATACAACATCGACACTGTCAATGAATCCATTGCAAAGCGTCTACCTATCCCAGTCCGCGACTTTGCTTCCGATCCCCGTCTCACCATTATCCGTTCCTTCGATATCGACAAGCCTGGTGCTGAGCTCGATGAGCTCAAAAGTGGTGTTCAATCCTCACAGACGTCCTACGAGCTAGGGCAAGAAGTAAAAAATCGTCTGGGGATCGTAACGAAAGGTACTCGGAGCCAGAACCGCTGCAGGCCCATTTTCAGCAGGATCGTCTCTCTGCACGCCGAGAACAATCACTTACGTTTTGCAGTTCCGGGAGGGTAGATTAGTACTCGGACCAAGATTGATCCTACGATGTGCAGAGCAGATTGTCTCGTCAGTCAAGTGCTGGGTGCGATTAGGAAGCTCCCGAAAGTCTATACTGGTGACCATCCTCGTTTTCGATATGCTTTTGCGTTCTGACAGAATCTAGAGCTTGAAATCATCTTGTTTCTTCTCTGCCGTTTGCTGGGCTTTGGTCGAAGGTTCAACTGACTCCACTCGCATGTACTGAGGTTGGAGCGGAGGTCGCGCTTTCGAGACGTATCGAGAAGCATCGGCGACTTGTAGGCAAGTGTCTGTCGACTTAGTAGACTGATTCAGCACCTCCTTGATGTGATCGGAGTCAATGTACATAAGTATTTAACGAGAAAACGGACGGAATATATTACTGATGGTTTCAGTAGAAGCGCAACAAAATGACAAAGGATATCTTTGAAAGACCAAAAAAAAAACAGGGTAGATTAATGATGACCGTCAGTATACTCGGAAGAGGAACAGCATATAGAGAGCCAAAAACGGGTCCAGCGTCCAGCGTGTCTGATTATGACATGAGGATTGGTGTTTGGAGTTGTGTCAGTGACGACGGGAGGTGCGGTGGCGGGGGAGACAGCAGCCTGTGCTTGCGAAGACTGGGCTTGAGACGCGCCATTAGAATGCTGTGTGGTATTGCCATTGGGAGGACGGGAGGTGCTCGCGGCAGCGTTCCCAGGTTTCAATGGAATTATTTTCATTCGTCTTTCTCTTGCACATGCGTTCCTCTGTGTTGTATGAGGGAGGGTTTGAATATTCGAGAAGCAAACAGACAACATACACGTTTGCCCTTGGCGTACGGAACATTGACTACTGCTGAGGGACGCTCGCGAAGCTCGATATCTTCACCGGTTGGTCTCCCAGAGAGACGACTCCGAACCCAGTGGAAAGGGCGGGGTCGCGAAGACGTATCGTGGGCGTCGGTGTGGAATAAAGAAGAAAGTCGGTCACGAAGGATGCTTGGATGTGATGCGTGCTGAGAACAACATGCAAGTCAGGCAAAACAGTACTGGATTAGACATTAATGACATACGTGAGCCCGATCTGGTAAGTCGTCAAAAAAACCATGAGGCACCCGGCGCTGGGGAATGATGATTGGCTGACGAACTGGACGTGGTGTAGCATCAGCCTAGAAGGAATGTGTTCAATTGCGATAGGATAGGACCTGATCATAAAAAGTAACACATACAGCAAAGACCGGCTTGTCCAACAGAGGTTCGCTAAGGCCAGCTTCTTTTAGTATCCCAGAAATGTCCCATGTATACGCATTTTTGTCACCGCAGCCAGTGGCTAGTAGCTTTCCATCTGGCGAAAATGACACAGAAGCCACGGCATATGGATGCCGGAGGGGCGAACCGATGGGTTGGTTATTGTCGAGGTTCCATAATCGAACTTGTCTGGCGAGTAGACGGCGTATTTGTGCCCTGTCTTGATTGGTGCGAGGTTTGCCTCTTCGCTCTCTACATCCCATTGTCTTGCAGTCCCATCGAGAGATCCGCTCAAGACTCGCTGACCGTCTCCACTCCAGCAGACATCCATTACCCCCTTTGTATGCCCCGTCCATTTCACGATGACTTTGCCTGTGTCCATGTCCCACAACCTCACTCCGCCATCCTCACTCCCGCTCACCACTTTCTTCCCGTCCGGAGACAACGCTATGCTCAATACTGGCCTGTCTCCGTCCCGCCAGTCGTCTCCTATCTGCTTCCTACTTTTCAAGTTCCATACCCGCAGCGAGCCGTCCGATGAACAAGTCATTATCCGTTGTCCGCCTGGTAGATGTATGGCACCGTGGACCCAATTGGTGTGTCCCTCAAATTTCTGGCGAGGCATTATCCTCGAGGTCTCTTGTCTTTCAAGGATGGGTGAAGACATCTAGGCGGAGCTCCGTTTCAGCTTCCATCTGACAAAGTCCAAACTTATCACTCACAGCGATATGTTGCTCAGCAGGTCGCAATGTGCTGATACCAAGACACAATGAGCGTTAGGTCAAAAGTGCACTGGAAGTTTGACTTGGCACATCCTCGTGTTCGCTCCACAGCTTCTAGCAGGCTGTGCAACTCAAGCGCCCAAGCCTCGTTTCTAATCAACTTTACTATTCTAACCCCCATGTTTATTGTCGCTTCATACACCAAATTGCGCCTCACCACCCTTGCTATGTCTTACAGATGATCTTGTCCTCACGCATTCTTTTCGATCTCGTCATGGACGCTGCTCTTCCAATCACAGTAAACGAAACATACCCTCGGCCGCAGATATCGGCGCACTTAGCCGGGGTTGAATGAAGCTGGAAAGCATCAATATTTCCAGAACAAGGTCGACTTGATCAAGTTCTTGAGCAACAAACATCAATCGCTGCATTCGTCAAGGGTGAGTCCTCTGTAGCATGGATCATCCAATGTTGTATCAAACCTCCTAACAGGCACGGTGGTCGAGTCGTTGCTCAGCGTTCCGATACGCAACTTGAATACGACATCGACGCTGTCAACGAAATCATTGCAAAGCATCTACCTATCCCAGTCTGCGACTTTGCTTTCTATCCCGGTCTCATCCGTTCCTTTGATGTCAATAAGCCTGGTGCTGAGGTCCACCAACTCAAAGGTGGTATTGCTAGTGGTTCTATCCTCACGGGCCAGGGCAACAAGTCACGATTTGTCCGGTAATCGTAACGAAACACACTCAGGGCCGGAACTGTGCAAGCTCCAGCAGGATCGTCTTTCTGCACGCTGAAAACAATCGCTTGCAGTTTGGTTTTCACGCCTCTCGCTTCACATCATCTTTACACGCGTCATTTTCACCATGGTGCTCTCGTTCTCACCACATTTGTTGTAGATGGCACGATTACGTTGTTGTAGAGTGAACACAATGAAATATATATTTCGTCCGTTTTTAGTCCACTTTGAATGTGCTCGATGCAACAGGAACTTGAACGACCACAGATGACCGCGACAACGATATCTGTCAGTTCAGCTTCTTCCACTACTAGTATGAGGAAGCACCGATGCTATACACTTCAACACAGTCCAGTAAGATCGGCAATGCTGCCTTGTCCGACATTACATGCTCTCACAAGCCTGTAATCATAGCAATCATGAGAGGCACGCAGTCAGCTCTGCAATAAGTCATTCGCTCGGACAACCCTGGACTTGGACTACATATTGAGTATAGAATAGAATAGAATACAACGTATGATACACTGTACACCCGGCGCTTTCACATCTAAATTTTATCTGGAATCTCCTTGATGGATCCACTACTTCTTCGGTCATCATCAATACTACTAAGGTCTACAAGTGCTGATGTTAGCAAGTGCGACAACTGGAAAGGACTATGAAGAGACTCACCCCTCTCGACACTTCTGCCAATGTTGTCCATGTGCCATGAGGCTCAAATCAAGCTCAGGACCTCCTCTAGGTATCACCAATGCAGTCTGAGGGTTATAAAATGGGTGGCGAGAAGTGGGTGGCACCCAGAATAACAGCCGATGTTTGGGCCCAACCATCCACCCATTGTCACGATCCAGTAAAAAGCGGGTCGAGCTGCGGTCATCAAGGGATGCTCCCTCCATTAGCTCAGAAGTGTTGCGCAGCGCATGGATGGAGTTGGGCGAGAAGCAAATGAAGTGATTGTTCCAAGTGTTAAATGTCATGGTAGTGGTAGCCTTGATATTGCGATGTTCATTTGACAATGATGTATGATCTGACTCGGTGCACTGTCCTGACTGCTGCATCCTCTTGGCATCCCACAGCCGAACAATCTCATCCTCTGAACCACTGACGATGCGAGTGCCGTCTGGCGAGAATGAGACTGAGGAAACTGAGTTAGTGTGCCCCCGCAAGGGCTCACCGACTGGCTGACCCGTTGCAGCATTCCACAGCCGAACGGTGTGATCCCAAGAACCACTGACGATGCGAGTGCCGTCCGGCGAGAACGAGACCAAGGAAACTGTATCAGTGTGCCCCCGCAAGGGCTTGCCGACCGGCTGACCCATCGCAGCATCCCACAGCTGAACAGTGGTGTCGTACGAAGCACTGACAATGCGAGTGCTGTCCCGCGAGAACGAGACCGAGTAAACATCACCAGTGTGCCCCCGCAAGGGCTCACCGACTGGCTGACCTGTCGCAGCATCCCACAGCCGAACAGTGTTATCCAAAGAACTACTGATGATGCGAGTGCCGTCCGGCGAGAATGAGACTGAGGAAACTGAGTTAGTGTGCCCCCGCAAGGGCTCACCGACTGGCTGACCAGTTGCAGCATCCCACAGCCGAACAGTGGTGTCGTACGAAGCACTGACAATGCGAGCGCTGTCCGGCGAGAACGAGACCGAGGAAACTGATTTAGCATGCCCCCGCAAGGGCTCACCGACTGGCTTACCCGTTGCAGCATTCCACAGCCGAACAGTGTTATCTCTTGAACCACTGACGATGCGAGTGCCGTCCGGCGAGAACGAGACCGAGGAAACTGTATCGGTGTGCCCCCGTAAGGGCTCGCCAACTGGCTGACCCGTTGCAGCATTCCACAGCCGAACAGTGTTGTCCCAAGAACCACTGACGATGCGAGCGCCGTCCGGCGAGAACGAGGCTGAGGAAACTGGACCAGTGTGCTCACTGAGCACCATCTGAACAGCCAGCCAGTTCATATAACGTCCAGATGCTACACGAAGAACATTGGGATATCGTGCAGAAAGCATTCTCGATAGCGGAGAGTTGGCAGGCAAGAATGGGAGTGCCGATACATACAGATGCGGTGTGGTGTGTAAAATCATGCTGCCAAAGACTTGAATGAATCTCTGAACATCCGTTGCAGTCGACGAGACATCTTTGAATTCCGAATGGCCCTGGTGTTGCGCATCAGCATTTTATCTGACACTCCGTAGCAATGTACTCACCCTTAGCCACCGATTAATGAGCGAAAGGGCACGAGGTGCACCACTAAGAGCACCAATCAGGGTGAGTAACTCGAGCCAGAAAATCACCCGCTCGTGGCCGAAGAACAATTTTACTTCTTTCGCAAGCTCCTTGTCGAACGCTGTGGTTCGTACGTGCGATGTCCAGAATCGAGAGGAATATGACAAATGTAGGGGGATGCATTTTTCGATTCGTTCTTGCAGTCCGGGATCTTCACTATTAGGCAGATACGACGACTTTAAATTGCAGATATTGAAGCGCAGGCCGTGTTCCATCACTCGAAGCGACGCGAAAGCAAGGTTATGTTGAGCCTTTGACAGGTCGATGAAAAACTCTCCACTGGATCGTTCGTCAGTCAAGAAATCGCGGAAGGATGCGTGAATGGGTCGGATTGGGGAATCTGGATTGGTGGTACCGCTGAGGAGGGAACCCATGCTTTTTACGACAACCTCCACATCGAAATTATCCTCTCGAGTTGGAAAATAGCGCCTCATGGCGTTCAGGGAAGCTAAAGGAAGGGGTTCCGTTATGGCTAGTATTTGTCCCATCACCGAGCGGAATCTCGCTAACGCCGTCGAACGCAATTTCTGCGAATGCTGGACATGGGTAGACGTATCCTTGGGCATGACATTCATTAAAATCAGACCGTACATGCTGTGCAACAGCATGCTTCTCTCGGCAGGATTGTGTGACACCACAGCGTTGTAGCAGTCGTTTGGAGATAGTCCTACGTGGGACTCTTTGATGTACCCACAGGCAAGACGCGCCCATTCGAAAAGTCCGTCAGCTTTCTCAGCCAGGATCGCGAACTCTCTGTCCTGGAAATCTAGCCCCTCCAGCTCCTTGGATACGTAAGCATGGATGTCGCGCTTTGCGTCTGCTGTTGGGATCTCATCCATGGACACCTGTCGAATATGCTCAACGCCACGAAACGCGTCTTTGATGTCGCCAAGCGGGCGAGAGGTGACGATGAAGCGGAAGTTGTGTGGGAGATTCATGATTTTGGGAACGTCGGGGTTTTGATGTGTGCCAGCTAGAATGCGGAGGAGGTCTCTCCGCGTCTCTGCTCCGCCGCTCTCGTCTAGCGCATCGATCATGATCACGATGGGTCCCGCAGTGGACCCAGATGACTTCTCCAGCGGTTCGATCAGAAGCTTCTGCCACTGCTGGGTGATATCCGCTGTATTCTTCAGCGAATTTGAGTTCTGAACTGCATCTGCTAATGCCCGCCTCATCTCCGGATCACGGTCAGCCAGGTCTCGCGCGATCGTGGAAAATATCTTTTCGTGGCGACGGTCCGCTTCTCGCTGACGGTCAAAAGAGTAGCACGAACCGAGCCCTCCCACGTTGTTGAACCACTTAGCGATGGTGTGGCCGATTGACGACTTTCCCGTACCTGCAGGGCCAGATAACCACAGCACGCTTGGAACGTTGTCCCCAGTGCTGTTGACCCATTCCGTAATCTGGGAAAGGATTCCTGTGCGCGTCCCTTGGAGACATTGTTTCCTGGTATCCAGGCCTGCGCCAGCTGCATAGGTCATACCACTGAGATCCAGTATTTCTCCTGAAAAGGTATGAGTATATGTCAAAATCACAAGCACGTCTGAACGCGTACCCGTACGGTGGATGTGTATGGCTACGTCGTGAGCCACTTGGTCCCGGAAGTTTTGCATGAGCGTATCCAACACGTCACTGTACTGTTGTATCGTGTCTTTTGTTTCTGACACGACATTCTTTCCGAGTCTCTTCCCTATGATATCAATAGAAACTTGAGACGGTCTAAAGTTTGACAGTTTCTTAAGACTCACAAAAGTTCTTGGTCTCCGAATATTTTTGGATAAATTGAGCACATTCGAAGGTCTGTTGAGAGATCTGTCCGAGGATAATGCGCATCGACGAGATTTGGCCAAGCATTCGATCTTGTGTTATAAAGCCATAAACTTGACACAACTTCTCGAGAAGTATGAGTACCGCTGCGTCGCGGTCTGCTTGAGCTAGAATAATCTGCGCGAATGATTGCTGAGCGATGTGAGATGGGAAGAGATGAAAAGAAAACGTACTTTAGCTGCACAAGACAACACGCCCAGCGCCATCTTTGCATATGGATGTAACTGTGGAACGGCATTAGTTCGGTTCCAATAGAGAAGAAGACCCATACATCCGCGATCTCTCCGATAACAGCGTCGAATATCCTGAGGGGTTTGAGATATGCGTCCTCGAACTTGCCTGCGGTATCGAGATCCTCTTGTGCATCCTTGCCAGCAGACGCTACAGCTTTCGAACGCCGTGAAAGTGAATGCATGTGCTCCGTAGCACCTTGTGCATCCCGAAGTGCTGATGGGACATCAGCCTCCACTCCTGTATCAGACGGAGCAGCCTGAGCCTGCGCGACCACGGAAATTTAGAGAAAGCACAGAAACCAACGGATAAGTATGGGAACCCACCTCGATATTCGGGGTCGATGAAGCACGTTCCTCACGACGGGCATTTGGGGGAGCAGGGCTATGGCTGCGGGAATCCTTCGAGCGCTTGTTGTAATGTTAGTCGTATTCCAGGACACTCATTACACATGCTCGTAGACTCACCCTCTTTAACTTTTTCGCATCCTCCTTGAGCTTCTTCAGAAACCGACCGATTCTACCACGGGGTCGATGCTAGACGAAGGATGCGTGAATGTCAGTGTTTGGAGTGGAGCGATGTGATCCTCTTAAGCCACGTACAGAGCTTCCAGGAGCTGTTGCTTGACTAGTTGTGTGGGTTTCTCGAGTCGAATCCCTCGATGAATGATTGTCTTTGCTCATTGTTGGTGGTTGAGGCAAAGTAAGGATCCGACCTGAGTCCGACACCATGATTGCCATTATCGCACGCCTCGAAGAAGCCTGGAGGCAGTGTTGCGAGCGCTAAACGATAGTAAGCATCCGGATTTCGACCGCATCTGAATCTCTCTGCGGTATGCGCGTTGAATCTGATAGGCTGTGGACCCAGCTTATATGCGCACACGCCGGTGCAGGTCGAGTGAAATGGATGGTTGTGACGAAGTATAAACTCTATTAGCCAGACCTGAGATCGTGAGATTTTACTCCGATTGCGAGCCTTAGCTTTTCCATGGCTAAAATCAAGTTTGATCTATATGATGCGGAAGAGTATCCGCTCAAGGGAGAGCAGGAATGGATAAGTGACGTGCAAAGCCTCCGAAGCCGTACTGTCACGCTCACGTCAAAAGGTATTACAAATCGCCAACATCATGGTACGTGTTCGAATTCACTCGATCGGGAAGTACGAGCTTGAGAAGGTAAGCGACACTAGGTAAACCAATCGACGTTATCGTTCAATCGTTGTTGCAACGACAAGCTGTAAAGCTTTAAAGTCTTAGTTCAACCGGTACCTGGCCACGTGACCTAATATTTTACTAACACTTGCTACTACTGTATCTTAGACCAGGTCCACGACACACCTGTACCATAGTGCTACCCGCAAGGGACAATCGACACCACATAACCATGTCAGACTGGGGTAAAAACAATAATCTGTTCAATCATATCTCCTACAACGCTCACCACGATCAAGCACAGAATCCGATGATGCTCCTGCCCCTACTGCGGCACCGATCGCGACCAAGATAGCTGTCAAGAGTAAATGGGAGGGTGAAGACGAAGAGGAATCATCTCCAGTCGTACGTCGTTACCATCTCCTCCCTTATTCATCTCACCGATCTTACCAGAGCGATTGGGACGCATCCTCGGATGAATCCTCGGACGACGATAAACCAGCAGCAGCACCCGTAGCACCCCCAAAAAAGAAGGGCACGGTGAAACAGAAGATAGCAGAGAAAGAAGCTGCGAAAGCTGCGCTAGTGGGCAATGGTGATTTGGAGTATGATGAAGACTCTGTCCTTGATCCGCGCGAGAAGGCGAGGCTGGATAGGGAGCGGGAGATTAAAGCTGATTTGGATAATGCTGCTGCGCTTTTCGGTGCTGCTGGCCTCGGAGGTGGGTTTTAGGCTCGGAGTTGGATTCGGGTTGTTGGTTTGGGCGTTTTCAGCTGATCCCTCTGCGCCTGTGTTTGCAGGCACCTCATCATCCGATCTAGACGCGCTGATTTCCGCCGATCCCCGCACAAAAGAGGATTTCCAGGATTTCTCAGCAAGAATCATCGAATTCATCGTTAAGCAACATGAGACCAAGCCTTTGTACGCGTCATTCGTGGAGCATCATGTCCGAGAACTCTGTCAGCCTTTGAAGGACGTGGAGATCAGGAAAGCTGCGAGCGGGCTTACGACGCTTGCTAATGAGAAGCAGAAAGAGCAGAGAGACAAAACGAGCGGGAAGAAGAAAGTCAAAGCTGCTGCGAAGCCTGTACTAGGCTCGGCGAAAGTTGCCAACAAGTGAGCATATTGTTTTGATCAGTCGTCACGATCGCTTATTGGTTTTAGATTTGATACGGGGGTGTATGATGAAGCGCTGGATGATTTCGGTACCAACCAAGATGATTTCATGTAGAACAGTACCTGTGCATCTACTATATTACGTTTGAGTAGATTTTTGTCTTTTTAGCATGAGCTGATATGTCAAAGCTCAGTCGTCCTCGTCTCCTTCGTCTTCGCTTGCTTCGTCATCGTCGACGAGGCCTACTAACCCTCCGCCTTCTTTTTCCTTCAGAACGCGCCCGGCTTCGCTGAGCTTCGAAGCAAATGCTCTCCGTGCACCAGAGTTGGCGCCGACGTCCCATATCTGTAATTTCGCTCTAGAGCCTGCTGCAGCGATCGTAAGGGGGTCGTCTGGTGAAAACACCGCTGAGAAGACTTTGCCCTAAAATTACGAATCAGCACATGATATTGATGCGACGACAGAATCAAATGAAATACTGACCACTTCCATATCTCTTGACGCAACCATGCTCACAGCAGGCTTGCCTCCAGCGGTCTGGTCTACGTTCCACACTTTGACAAGTTTGTCCGTCCCTCCCGTGCATATACAACCCCGTAGCAATGGGCTGACGTCAAGAGCCGATACGGCACCATCATGTGCAGAGAGCGTAAACCGTGCAGGCGAAGGGGATTTCATATCCGTAGGAAGCGCCCGAGCATCAAAATTGAGCACGAGACCATTTTCTAACGAGACCTATAAACCCATCAACGATTAAAACATTTAACAACGAACCAAGATTGACACTCACATAAAACGCATGCGTTTCCCAAGGATCCCATCGCAAAGCCTCAACATCAGCCCCAAGCACAGCCCCAACACCCGTGTCCGGCGCCCTAGAATCAAACACCCGAACCGTCCTATCATAACTTCCAGACAAAAGCACTGTCGGTTCTTTCTCGTTCCATTGCACAGCTTGCACCTTATCCTTGTGCACCCCAAAGCTCCTTATCGCTCCCTCCCCATCCACGATCGGACGTGACAAATCCCATAGCTTCACTGTACGATCCGCAGATGCGCTCGCTAGCATGTGCCGATGGCTGCGGTTCCATGAGAGCCCGAGGACAGCGTCGACGTGGTATGCGTTTGATGAGGGACGGTGTTTTGTCTTTTTGCGCTTCTTTTTACCTGTGCCCGCTGGGACGGGTACATGTGCAGCTGTTTGATCAGGTCTGCCAAGGATCATGTCGGGGTACATGCTTTCTACGACGTCTAGTGACCATATTTCGATTTCAGGATCGAGCGTACCGACTGCGATGTAGTTTCCGAATTTTGGTGGGGCGTCAGTCTCCATTTCTGAGGATGTAGGTGGGAAGTCTAGCCATTCGAGGCAGAGGGGGAAGTTGGGAAGCATGAGATCGTGATGAACGTAGAGGTTGTCTTGGGATTCGTCGTAGACGTAGATCTCGAGTTGGGATACATCGTCTTCGGTTTTTGCGGTGACTAGGAGATTGTCTGTCGGGAGGATTTCGAGTTCTGAACGCTCATCATCTTCAACATCCTGTATGGCGTTAGATGCAAATAAGAGAGAGGTAAAACAAACGCACGTCTTTGAGTGTGATGTATGGATCGTCTTGGTTATCCCTATAAAATGTAAGTCCTTTAATATTGCTAAATGGACCCGTGCCTGTTAAACATCAGCATCACCGAATAGACCGTGTCCACAGACGTACCCTCTTCTTTGACATCATCATCGTCATATTCATCCAACTTATACTGCGCAAGATCATCCCCCTTTTCAGGCACATCAACCTGTACATCTCCGTCCACCTCCATCGACGCATCCTCCTCGCTTTACAATACCATCAGCAAACATCACAAGGAGTGAAAACAAAATCACGCACTCGACCCATGCATCTTCATCACCATCCTCATCCGCATCATCCGCCTCAGCACCTTCCGCGCCCTTGCCCATACTCTTAGCAGCATTGTGCGCACGCTCCATCTCTATCCGCGCATCCTCAAGCTCGATACGTGCGAGTGTACTGACGCGCTCGAGTTCCTTCTCATCGAGGACGTATTTGGAGGGCTGGTGGGCTGAAATGCCTCGTTTTACCCTGGAATTTTTGTTAGATATGTGGGATGTGCGAGACGGAGATTGTTTACCATGATACACAGGAGATGAGGTTGCTCATCGTTTGTGATGATGAGCAGCGAATCTAATTTTTTGTGATCGTGGTCACGTGACTACTGACTTAGGTTTCGAGTTTCGCTGTACTTTTCATGTCAGCCTTAGTACCTGCAGTAATACAGTATACGATGTGCAGTCACTAATTCCGCTCGCAAACTCAGTCATTGCTGTGCACTGCAGCGGCGCAGCCTTGGTCTGTTGTGGCTGTCAGCATTAAGTCATATATAATAATATGATAACATTGACTCGGGGAACAGTACACACAGACCACGGGCATAAATAGACGAGCGCCCGCTCGTCCTTCAAGTCATGCTATTGGCTCGGGAGAAAACTCGGATTACCTATGGTACCATTATATCGACAGTCTTCTCTCAGCCTTCAGGTATCTCAATCTGTGCCGCGATTTGTAAATGAGTTACGATCTATGTCAGTATCTCCGTCATTTGTGGTCCCTTTCTGACTTCATTCGTAGTCTCCGGTAGTCCTCGATCATCAGAAGGAACTTGGGAGAGACTGTGTCAAGTCGCTGTCAAAGGTGCCGAATATGACTCCCCTGAACGCCAGCCACATCCAAGGTGTTTGGAAGGGACCCGAGTGACCCTTCTTGACGACATTTACCAATCACTAGACAATCCAGAGAGGAGTCAACTCATTTGGCTACATGGCATGGCGGGAGTCGGGAAGTCTGCAGTTGCATTCTCTGTCGCTGAGAGGATGAGAGGTCTGAGAATCACAGAGCAGACGAAGACCGAGACACGGCTGGCGGGCACGTTCTTCTTCTCACGTAAAAAACCTAATCGCTCCACAACTGGGTATTTTTTTGCAACGCTTGCCTATCAGCTTGCCTGCAATTTCCCCAGCGTGCGGGAGGACTTGAACCGAGCTATTCGCGACAATCCTGCTCTTCTAGACCCCAACAAATCTCTTCGCGACCAGATGGAAGGACTTTTTCTGAGACCTCTGCGGGGGCTTCAATTCAGACTGTCCAATTGTCTGCCTTCTGCGTTCGTTATCGATGCCCTTGATGAATGTGTATCCAAAACCGAGCTCACGAATCTCATCTCCTTGCTTGACCAAGCACTCCATGAACCAAATTTACCTGTGATCCACATCCTGCTAACTAGTCGCTCGGAAAACCATATCCGCAAGGCCATTCAACAAACAGAGGTACGTTCACTGGCGACCAAGATACCAGCTGGAATCTCTGGGGAGGGCATAAGTACTGTGATCATCTCGTTAGATGGTGCGGCAGATGTTGACAAGGACATACGCAAGTTCTTGGAGCATTCCTTTGTAGAGCTCGAAAGTCATCCTGGTTTTCCGCAGCCAACGGCAGATGAACTTGCACAACTGACGAGCCGGGCGGGCAGGCGTTTCATTGTGGCGTTCACGATGATGAAATTCATCGAATATGGATACCAGGATCCCCGCGATCGACTTCAGGTCATGCTCAGGTTCACGAGCGAGCTGCTACCAGGAAAGGAGGTGTACGAGTTATACAACCGTATCCTCGCCACATGCGCCGACCCCGTGCGGGCATACCTGCACTTGTCTGTCGTTGCCGCCCTTGCAGATCCTCTCCCTATCCGACAAATATCGGAACTTCTAGGTCCTGGCGAGGGTATAGATGTAGAGAGAACACTGGCGCAGCTACGATCCGTCATCGACATTCCTACCGATAGCAGTCTCCCGGTGAATATCTACCATTCGTCGGTTCGTGACTATGTTTCCGACCCTTCAAACTGTAGCTTGATCGAGGTGCAACATATCAAACACCCCCACTTCATACTCGCATGTTCCTCTTTTCGCTTGATGCTAGAAATTCCATCAAATACAGCTTTCCGGGATGCACTCTTAGAATTAAACAAGCAAAGCAAAGCTGTGCAACCGCACCACCCAAGAAACTTAAGGCACTCGTTAGCCTTCATTGTCGAGCCACCCGAGCCACTACATGCTCTGATAGGTCTGCTATGGACTCGAGGATGTCGACGTTCAGCCTTACAATCCTGGCCAATGAGTCGGGACGGGCTTGCCTGGCTGCAGACCTTCAAAGGAGACGGCTGGCTGCGGAGTCCGGAGGGGAAAGACTGGCTACAGACAAAATGGGGATTGGACTGGTTACAGAACAGGTGGGGCAGGGATTGGTTAGGGAGTCATGGAGGCGAGGACTGGCTGCAGACCCAGTGGGGAAAGGAGTGGTTGCAGACCCAATCGGGGGAATATTGGCTGCAGACTTTGGGGGGCAGATATTGGCTGCAAACTAAAAGCGGGCACAACTGGTTGCATACTAGGAACGCACAAGGCTCCCTGCAATCCCATAAGCAAGACTGCTCATTAACCCACGAGCAAGAGTGGCTGCAGACTAAGCCGCTGCAAGGTCAAAGTGTGGAGGACTGGCTGCAGACCCTGGAGAGAAACTGGCTGCAGACCCTGGAGAGAAACTGGCTGCAGAGCCTAGAACAGGACTGGCTGCAGCATACACAAGAAGGTCAAGAGTGACTGTGGAATGAGAGGGAAGATTGGTTGCATCAGTGGGCAAAAGACTGGCTAAAGACCCAGGGGGGGAAGGACTGGCTGCGGACTCAGGATGGTCAATATTGGTTACAGACTCGGGATGGGCAAGATTGGCTATGTAGCCACGGAGGACGAGAGTGGCTGCAGACCCATACAGAACGAGACCAGTTGCAGATTACGAGTGACTGGTCACAGACGGAACTGCATACAGAGAGCCTGCAAGAGTGGCTGCAGACCCAGGACGGGCAAAGATGGCTACAGACTGGAAGCGTGGTGGACTGGTTGCAGACCTTCGAAGTACAAGAGTGGTTGCAGACACACAGCGGGCAAGGTTGGCTGCAGACCAGGAGCGGGCAGCAGTGGCTACAGACCGAGAGAGGGGAGAATTGGCTGCAGACCCGCAAAGGAGAAGAGTGGCTGCGGACTCACCATGGGCGAGGCTGGCTGCAAACCGAAAGCGGACGGGACTGGCTACAGACCCAAAGCGGACAAGACTGGCTGCAAACACGCGATGGTCGCACTTGGCAGACGACTCTTGCGGCATCTGTCTGGCTGACAATTGAAGAATTCTCCATTACATTTGAAGCAATAAACGAGCACATGATCGACCCGGAAATCCATTTACTGCCGGCTTTTCAGGTTATCCAGCAGTTCAAAAACTTACCGGATTTCTTGATGTTTCCGGCGTTCCTCGCATTAAGGCATCAAAGTCATTCCAGTCCTGCATTATTACTACCGCCAGTTTTCTGTCTCCCAGACATGGATATCATCCATGCTATGAAGGCCTTTGTGAATTTCGCAAAGGAAGCACGGGAACAGAGTCAATCGGCTTCCGACGCTCTCAAGTACGCATGCCAAAACTGGGCATTCCATCTCTCGCGAGTTAACGTTCATCTATGGAGTGATGAGCTGAACTGCAAATTCAAGCTTTTTTGGAATCAGCATCTCCTCACATGGCTCGAAAGGCAGTGGTGCTTGAAGGGGCTTCTGTCTTGCCTCCTCATCCTAGCGGAAGGACAGAAACATGCAAAGGTGTGTGGTTACATTGATTCGTACGAATTGCGCATATAGTAAAATGTCACCTTCAGGCTCAAGGAATATCTCAGCCAAGTGTTTGAACTTGTCAGCGTACCTGTGATTCTTTTCAGTAAACTTTCAGCTCGTAGTCAAACCTCGTCAGAAGGAAGATCGTCCGTACAATAATCTAATCTTTGTTTATAAGCGTATTGACTTTCTTCAGCAAGCAAAAATTTGTTCTGTCGCTGGGTTATCATTTCCTCAGATAGGCGTCTATGTCGATTTGATACGAAACAACCCCTCCGCACTGAGCGACTGAGCATGCTAATTGTGCGAGGCACGCCTAAATGCAACTGTCGAGTGAGAATGGTTGAGTATATATTGTACAACGCAGTATAACTACAGGCCATACCATCAGTTCCACATGCCCTGAGCATACAAGCCCAGTATATCGCTAGCCAGTGTCGGACTATACGATGAAACATCAGCCATCGTGTAAGTCTTATCCTTCTGTAAGCCATTGAGAATGCCGATAATCTCCTTTCCAAGGAAGTTCAAGAAGACAACATCAATAGGTGTGTCGGCCGTCACGTTAGGGGGTTTTGAGCCAACGTAGAATGGGACATCGTAGTTGGGCAACGGGGTGTGCAGTGTATCGTCTGCATGATCAGCGTCGGGGCATGACTAAACGAGTGTTATGAGCATCGAACAAGCACGGCATGGAACTCTTACATCTCTCGTGACATAACCAAATGATGCTTGTCCACCCGCTCCAGGACGGTCGTCTATCTCCTCCAACCAGGCACTGTCTGGAGTGTCACCGATTTCATGGCTGGAAAATACAGCTTGGGTTTCATCTCGTTTCTGTTGTATCGCCATCGGTTTGTTCATAGCGGGGAGCAGTTGGTTTGCGATCGCAGATGTAACATTGGCAATGTATAGGAACGAATCCTGATATGGCATGATTGTTAGTTGATCGTTCTTGGTGAACGATCCCTTTAAGAGGTCGAAGCGTAGAGCCCATGAATCAATAATCATGATATTTGGAATGGAAGCGCGAGTATTGTTAATGGCGAGTGCGTATGGGACAGCCTAATGAGCGCGTCGATACCTGCACAATTTATTTCACTACAAACTTGGCACTTACATCTTCGATGAAGAGAGATACAAGAGACCCGTTGGAAGGATAAGGGTTACTAGCGCACAATGGTTGAGCTTGGACGATAATACTACATAATGGGCACCCACTAAGACAAGGTATAATCTTGCTGAGCTGTTCCGTACAGGTGGGACAAGTTAAAGCGGGCTGCAAGCTCCTCTAGGCCACGGGTGATCGATCGTCCGTGGTCGGTGTCAAATGATCGGTTTGATGTTCGAGTGTGGTACTAAGTAGGAGTCATGGGCAAGATTAGGCTAGCGGTGGAAAGCCGAAAGTTCGGTAACATACCTCGTAGGTCACGCGGTTCTGGTCAAGATATCTCCTTGTGAAAGTAACGTTGTCACGGTTGTGCTTGGCAGCATGGAGGTCCGCGCCTAATTTCTGGTGTTAGGTGTCTGAGGTACAGTATTGTTATAACATCGTACTCATCCAGCCTAGAAGATCATGTCAGACGATACTCCTTATTCATCTTTGCAGTTTACACACCGATTGTTTCCATGTAGCGTCCGCTTTCCATAGCCATGGATCGACCATCGTACTGTGTACAATCACGGATGTGGGTATGTCCTAGATCTACAATGAGCATGTTATTTGGAACGATCAAGATGGTAGCCTCCACCTCCAAATATTAGTATGGGTGTTAGAGGGTGCACAGCCCGTACAGCGTTGACAACGGTAGGCCCTGGATGAACATTTCGTTGTATTATCGTTTGACAAACATTTCAATGGCATACAGCTATTATTGGAAACAGGCATGTGTCTGCAGTCGCATCAATGAAATATTTCCTTCGGCAACAAGGAATTTGCCTACCCGATAAGCACGAACGCGTCAGGCTCTTCTGCAATGACCTCGACGAACTACAAACAGAACTCAGGATGCCATGTTTCAATCACTCAAACGCGTCGAATAACGTACCCACTGCTCCTTGACCATATCACCGACAGCTTGCACAGTCGTGTTCATATCGTTCCCAGTAAAATTGAATATGACTCCAAGAGAAGTGATACGACGGCCTCTGGCGTGTCGAATGAGTAAGAGTCCCTCCTCAAATTTAACATGTTCACTTACTTCCTTGTGGTGAACTTGGCATAACGGTCTGCAGGAATAAACATTGGCAGCAGCAACAATCATTTTGAATGCGAACTCACTGCCTACTGGGACACTCTCAGGCTTGCCGTCTGAATTAAACACAGTGATGTTGACGTTAGAGGTCAAGTACCGCCCAGCGAGGTGGGGGACAAAGTTGGTATACCTGCAGAGCATTCATGGCATTTTGGTAAGCCGTTTCCGAATTTGCGAAGATGTTCATGGGACATTCGTCCATAGAACAAGTATTGAAGAGTGATGCAGACAGTCAGTAGTGTGAGCATACCAAACACAGTTTAATGAGGAGATGATAAGTTGCACCAAATCATCAAAAACGTGACAAAAGAAGAAGAAAAGCAAATTTTGTGTCAGTTAAAGAAGATTCGTTCAAAATGGTTATAACGCACATATCATACGTATCCGCATAACCATACAATTCGTGGCTATAAAAGGAAGATTAAGGAGACGCATCAGGAGAGAACTCGGACTACAAATTCAACACCCACTTTCCGATGGTCATGAGATCGTAGGGGAGGCGCTCAACGAACTTGTTTGACTATGAATGACGCATCCGACATGTCAGCATTAGTTATATATATCACCCGTGAATAGAACGGACCTCGTGTGCATCGACATCACCGGGAGGATATCCATCAGAAAGACCGGTTCCTGGGAAATGTGAGTTGGATTGTGTTTCGGACAATGAGTGATTGCACATACCGTCATGTAGATCACCTGAGTCTATCAAAAGAAGGTCGACATTCTTATGCTGCGATAGGAATTATACATGATAAGTGCACGAGTTCAGATTGATGGACGAACGAGGGCGATTTGCTTCATGTGAGTCACAAAGCTAGAAAAGTCTCCGAGATCCCCACTAGAATTCGCACGAGGTGGGTGAGTGACGGTGGCTCGAGGTAGTTGCGCTGTGAACACCAACCTGTAGTATGGTTCAGCCCAGGACGACTTCTGGTGCCCGAGTAGCCAACCATGGGTATCGGTTGTGTGGATTACGTTCAAGTCTCCCCAGACAAGAGGACGGTATGGAGGTGCGAGTGGAACCTGCGGGTACTCACGCCTTTCTACATGTTGATGAGCATGGCCGTCGCGAGCGTGCAAGTGATCGCCCGCGCAAGCAGCGCAACGGAGTGCAAGACCCAGGAGAATGGCAGGAGTTAACTTGGAAATCATATCGGAGACCCCTGAAATTGAATCTCAAAATATTACTGCCTTTATACCACAATGTTCTCGGGACTCACCTCGGATATGAATGATCCTTTCTGACAGTTTGACGCGGGGCCCCTCCCCCCAATTGCCTAACCTTCAAACAGCTGGTCTGCATCATGGATATCAAATTGACAACATGGCCCGGCAGTGACAGAAGTGCCATGATGATGATAGAGGAACTTTAGTGTTCAAAGTCGACTCGTTTACAGAAATTTGAGAAACCAAATCCCACTGCTCGGCCGCTCGGCTAATATATCAGGACGCAGAGTTCGAAGGAAAATTTGTTATTTATATAATTCGGTTCGGTCTCTTGAAGGTTGCCGGATTAACTTTTGAACCTTTAGCCCCTCCCAGTCCATCTATGACGAACACTTAGCTTGACTCTTGCTTTGGAGATTACAGTACAAAGCATCGATCAGAGAAGAATTATCTGAATCTACATCGCTCAGTCCGGAACAACGTGATCTCCTTGCTCGCGCCCGCGGTGCCTTATTAATGAACAAATTTAATCTCCTCGTGTTGTCCTCGTGTTCTAGCACCCTGTCTCCTTGCTCGGCTTACCGTCTTCCAAGGTACGGGCCATCGGACTCGTAGATGCCGATATATCATGATCGCGTATAGAAAACTTGAAGATTGGAGAGAATTTCTTCATTTCTATACCACAACAATTAACTAAAACTGTTAAGACCATCAGACGCGGCGCTCTGCGGGGTGTATCAATACGAATAGCTGACGAGGTCCGTGTTTGTGATATAGGTTTAGTTATATTTTGGAATATGCAGAGAATAATCCTAGTGGATAGAATTCTAAGATGTCGAATCACTCATGAGACTTGGGGCTCCCGCGCGCGGAGTAACTCCATCACCGTCGCTCGGTCATCCACATTCAAGCACAAACATGTATGATATTGGCTGTCGCGAGTACGTCTTCCTCTTAGAGACGCGGCACATGGGTTGTTAAGGGTAGGTACATCGGCCTTTTACCTGCAATCCAACTGCATGAGTAATATGAGTTTCAAGAAACCAGAGAATACCCACAGAACAGGTTGTCTATGTTTTTATCGAGGATGAGATATTTAGTCACAATCAGACTCGCACCCGTGTCAAAACAAATCCGATAAGTTCAGATATCTGAAGTTTGGCTGACCAAATTGAAACCCCAGGAAATATATCGTATACCATGCATCCAAACGCCCAAATGTTGCCTTTCTCATTCCACGGGCCATTGAGAATGGTTTAGAGCGCGAGCAGAGATCTCGTCATTTGTGTGAACATTTGCAGGTTGCGCTATTAGATGCCACATGTCAGTCCTACTACATGCCCTATCATTTTCACCGCTCCCGAAAATCTGCAACAATGGAGTTGCGCATCATGGCCTCGAGCGAAGTTAGAGAGGGACTGAGAGACGACGGTCTGGGCAACCACTCGGAATGGAGGTAAGAAGGGTGGGAGTAAACTTTAAAGTCCCTTCATCCACCACTACCTTTTCGATTGTCCTCAATACAGAGTCCAGACAGGAACGCCACTTCTTCGCCAATGCCCTCCGTCGCGATGCCACCTCGATCTCCTACATCCTCACATCCGAAAAGGCCATTCCACACCTCAGCAGGTTTATGAACAGTTCGGGACACTTCAAGCCGACCTTCGGTGAGCTGTAAACATTTGTCTGAATATGCTGCTACCGTGTAGAACACAGACTCGCCGGCGCACATCAACAACCGTAACCTACACCGTGACCAACAACTAATTGTCCCACACAAATAATTATACTCCACGACAAAAGGGTGGTCGCGTCTCTCCGACTCTCACCGCGTCGCTGTCGGCACCAACGGAAAACTAGTAGACTCATTTGAATACATAGAAGAACCGAACCGCAACGTCACAACGCCATCAATAAACCGGTGAGTACTAGTTCTTGCTGGGGATTATGTTGATTATGGTGCTTTTACATAGCCATATATTGCTTTATATTACATTATCTTCTTGCAGGTTCTCTGATGGCACGTTCAGCCATCAATGCATCACTCGCGAGCTCTACCTGATCTAGTATTACAACCTACTACTTCTTCGCCTGCAGTTCTCCTTCTGTACTTAGTACTTGTGGCGTCGCCCCACCTTCTGATCCAAAACAAAAAAACTTTAACCTCCGATTTACATATCACCTTTGATGCGATACGTTCCACTCTTTTTGACTTCTCGCACTGCATATGACACACTCCGGCAATTAGCTAAGCGTTATCGATCACATCGTCGTGCCCCATGTCAACACCTCAGTATTTAACAACCTGAGCTCTTTGCTAGTGCACGAGTAATAGGTGTGTAGCCTACGCTCGTACTAATACTTTCCTCGCGTTGTCTTATGTTAACAAGCTGTTGTACCTCGTACTTGTCTGCCTACAAAGAGTTAACAATCTAGGCATAGCCAGCAACCTCTGTAGTTGCACCACCTAAACTCACCCGAGTTGGAACAAAGCTTAATGATTTTCTATAGAAGGAACCATGGCACCGGGCGAACGAGTCCATCATTGATCAAGTGATCGTCAACGTTCACACCCACGTTGCAAAATTAAAAATTCTGCACTTACCCTCATTAATCATCCTTATGGCATACCACAGCCCGATGTGACCAAGGAAGAGGACGTTAGCGAATTGCCTGGAAGTGGAGCTTACGCAACTGCAACATCTATGCGGAGTGCACAATACCTCGATCCCATTTCGGTTATCTAGAAAGCACTGGATAGTGGTATGCGTATATATAGCGTGAATGTTATTGTCATGCGTCTACCAAGTCCGCCTCTCACCCACATCCATTCTCTCCCAATATGACCATAATCATAAATGATCCCACTTGGTGGCCGGCCATCCATGCATATCGTTTTTCCAGCTATTTTTCAGGTTCGTGGAGAGCAGTTGGATGTCACGGTTAAAGCTCAATCTAACCTTGATGGCGGTTTCGCAGTTGCGGCATCTGTTGTACTGACGTACGATTGGGGTGAGCATGATGATATTAAAGGACTGCTGATATCCTACAACTTGAAGTATTTTCAGCACTTACATTCGGACAAGAGGTATGTTGATCCTATGACCGGAGCAGCCTTCCCTCTAAGAATGCTTTTATAGGTCGAATTGGTCTGGGTGAGTGGAATCTCACGTCACAGGGACAACCATGAAAATACACTTGATTACAGAAGCAACGCTGGTCCCTAATGACATTTCTGTATCTCAGCGCATGTAGCTTTTTTGCGGTTGCCATGTTGTGCTGACTTGAAAGTATCCTAGGTGCGCTACCTTGGAATCTTATATGCTACGTATGTTTGGAAGGCTAAATAATCGATGTCGCGCTAATTGTATATCTCTCATAATCAGCCTGGGCGTCCTGAGTATATCTCCTCAGTACATCCATTGTCTTCGCTTCGTCTGACCAGCGGCATACAGTTTATGTTCCCACCATCTCGCTGACAGATACAGTGAGTCTTCTGCGCAGATGCTTGCTATATCTCTCTAATTAACCGTGGTGCCCTGTAGGAGTGGGTGTGGTTCTTTCCCAACTTCTTGGTTCTCTAATGACGGCCACACCATATTTCCACAGATGTGAGTCTGTTTGTAGTGTGTGCTAGTGCTAGTCACTGAATGGATCCATCAGGCTTGATTATGTACGAGCTGTGGTATTGGATGACTGTCCTGGTATTTGCAATGCTGTGGGGTGAGCTTGGCACTTGCGAGACCTCAGTGATATTGACTTGACTGAAACATGCTGCAAGTCATCAGCGTCACTCGGTTGTATGCTATGTATCAAGGATCCAGAAAGATCCTGATACTTCTCATTGTCACCCTCCTGGTTGTCAACATTTTCGATGTAGTGGCAGGTGTACTGGAAAACCTACAAACTTCAGGGGGTACGCTTAACTGTGAATGAAAAATAACGTGCATGGGGCTCACTGATGAATACCAGAGGAATTCATTCTCTCCGGCACTTATCAGTGCTCGATCAACTATGGGGAAGATGTCTTACTTCTGAATTCCATTTCTTGGATAGTCTCCATTTCGTGGGAGGTCCTCGTACTGTCTCTCGCAGTTTGGATTGCGGTAAAACACTTCCGTGAACTGCGACGACATTCGGCAGGAGGGATTATCGGGGACTGTTTCACGGTATTGATGAAAACTCACGTGGTTTACTTTGCGAGGTAAGCTCATATTGTGATTATTGTCCCTTCTTTTCCACTGAAGGTTCGGACGTGGTAGCTGTGTTGCTGTTTCTTGCACTTGCATCATCCTTGATTTCTCTCCAATATCCTCAATGGTATGTCGATATTTCACTTACTTCTGCGTGCGACCACGATTCATCATTTCTGATTTCCCTTGGAACTCAGACTTTTAGTGGCTTCCTTCAGATTTTGATTGTTGTACAGATGTTTGTGCTGGGACCACGACTGATCCTTGGCCTTCGAGAATTTAACGCTAAACTCGTGGCTGACTCCGACGCAGCAACCGGCATGATCTCAATCGTTTTCCAAGAGCGTGTGTATATATCGACTAGCAGTAGTGTGTAATGCTCAGTGAAGTTGACGCGGACAGTTGTCTGGCGCTTGCAGGGAGCGCGGGAAATGGGAAATTTGGTTTTTGGTCTCTATTCCAAGTCTTGTTGCGGTGCTCAAGTAGTTATTTGGTGTCATGAAGTAGATCTCAAGGAGACAAGTTTGGGTAGTATTCTCTTTATATTATGTGTTCGAATTATTCTGTTGTAGGTTCTGGCATTAACAATTATTTCAACCAATATCCTGGATATCCCTACTGTACCAATGAAGGAAAGGAGTGTATTGAAAGGGAAAGCGGAGAAGCGAGATATGCTTCATCACCAAAATTCCTCAAGTCTGAAATTACCTTATGCGGACACTTTCCCGCGCCACAATCTTTTACGGACTGATGACGCGATGACGATTGATGGCAGGTTCAACAACACTCCCTCAGACATACCTCAACACCCTCCTAAACGCGTAAGGCTGCCATCAGTCTGACGTGCCCCTGGTAAGTTCAGATTTCCCCTGATATGTTATTACCATATCAACTGACCAATGTGTCACACGACAAAATCATTACATTGTCATCGATTTGCATCACGTTACTCACATCATTGATCGTGTTTTCGTCAATGCAACAGTGTTACATTTACGCGTCGTTTGGTGTCACACAGCTTACTCTGCAGCTGGGCTCTGCTTCTCGCGCAACATTCTGTAAATATCACGAAGTCTTGTGTTTGGGCAAGTTTTACTACTGACACCAAAAGTTAGAATGTTTTGGGAATTCCAGGCAACTCCATTTCCCCCCTTTCTTCTTACCACCATCTTCCCAACAACTTGTCCCGCCGCCACCGCCTTCCTCCACTGATTCCACGAGTCTGAGGGTTTCGTGGATTCAGGTAGTATAAAAGGTATTTTTCAATGCATATACTCATGTTTACTAAGTAGATGAGTCTATGGGCCCTTTTGCCACAGTCAAAGGTACATCCCCTCTAGCGACATCGCCGACGGTTCAATGTATTAGTCGTCCCTATTGCTTGCCTGCTCTTGCCTGCCTCATTGCCTCACAGTCGTCTGCTCTCGCTTGCCTGCTCTTGCCTGCCTCATTGCCTTGCGGTTTGCTCTCGCTTGCCAGCCTCGTTGCTGCGTTGTATTTGCTGCCGTTGTGTTGATCCTGTCGTGTTTCGCATTGTTATCATGTTTTCTGGTCGCATATCGCATTTTCTGATTGTGAGTCGAGGGATTTGTATCATTAGATTATAGCACAATTGACAGGAATACAACCGATTTTGCGAGAGTAATGCGGTGAATTTGATGATCACGTGCGTTATTGATACGTGAACCAAACATCATGTCAATAACACCAAATATTGATAACATTATCTTGTCGGCAGTCGCGTCTTAACCCTTAGCCCTACCACCACCATGTTGGCCTGTCGCACTCAAACTCGTCTGATCCCTATTCTGATTATTTCTCGTCGTATGGGACTTTACTTGGAAAGTGTGAGCACCCTACATATACATCACCGGAGTCATCACTAGTGCCCTTGAAAGTCAGAACATGGAACTTTGGAGGGGTAAGCCATCACATAATGAAGTTGGAAGAGCAAAATCAAGTAGTCTAAGCATCCACAATCGTGAGTTCTCAGATTACATGCCAAAATATAGCGCATATATTGACTTTATCTGATCTCACAGTCTTTTGACACCTGACCTCCCTGAGCTTGGGTGAGTGATGATTGACCGGGTAAGAAGCTCACCAGGTTACATTCCTTCACATCTGATATCTCTGCAGTTGTCTGATCTTCAGCTGCCGTCTGGTCAATCCTGCCCAGGATCTTTCACCTCACTTCACAGCAAGGCCAAAGATCTTGTCACTCGACGTGCTAGACAACCCAAACCCTCCCAAGTGAATTCTCCCTTGGCAGGTAATCTAATGAACTATTTGATGCAGAACTCTGCGCAGCTCACAGTACCTGAAGAGGGAGCCAACGAGCTTCCGAACATGGGTGTTAACCATCCTAGACTAGCGCAATCTAGGTGCGTCTAAGTTTTCATTTATCCATGTATGTACATTGCTGACAAGCATCTTTGCTCATTTCTGTGTGCTTGTGCATGCCTATGCCTATCTCGACGTGTCTGCGTCCGACGTCTTGTGCAATAGGTACAATTTTTCACATTTATAAGTTATAACTATAGCTGATCATTTGTGTAGGAACTTACAATGCACAATACCGGGTATCATTTACATACCAACCCAGCCGCACCTGGTGGCCGCCTCTGCTGGTCTTAGATCATGTCATGTGCGTAATTGTTCTTGTGGTTAGCGCTGGAAGGCTGAGTGCGCATCTTCAGATCCCATTGCCAAGTGGTCTTATCATCAGATCCGCTGACCATTCGCTGGCCGTCAGGAAAGTAGGATATGGATTGAATCAACTCTCCATGACCCTTCAAAGTTGTTACCGGTTTCAGAATCGATTTCGTGGCAGCTGCCTTTGTCAATGTGGAAGCCATGGCTGCATCTCCACGAGCGGTAGTCAAGTACAGGAAAGGTAGTCGTTGGGTACATTCGAAGGTGAGGTCTCCTGGTGTCAGTGTACTTTATGACTGACGTGAGCAGCGATTCGAAGATGGGCCCTCTGGTAAAGCCAAACATCAGTTCATTTGCGCTGGAAGTCCAGATGAGATTTTCGTGTTACCGAGAGGTTAGCGAAACTGGAAGCATCCAGTCCTGGCATCGATAACAGCAACTCACATAGTACAGTAACTTATACCCATATTAGATGGACAGCTGAGGGTGACAATGTAGCAATAGAGGCGGGCCAGCCCATGTGGGCCCATGGCAACAATTGTACCATGGTAGACGAGTGGGCTGCAGGGTTGTGTGTACCTGTTGCAAACGGATGGGTTGGTGGTATATAGTGTAGATGGTAGTATAGGCATGCACTATATAGGATATCTATGTAAATAGTAGTGAATGCAATGAGCTATGGAGACGAGTGGGCCGGCTGAATGGTGTGCAATGTAAATGAGTGGGCCAGGGAGATGGGTATGATGGGGACGAGTGGGCCGGGGGTAGGGGTGCAATGGAGACAGGTGGGCCGGGGGTATGGGGTGCAATGGAGACGGGTGGGCCGGTATGCGAAGTACAATAGAGATGAGTGTGCCGGTATGCGAAGTACAATGGAAGACGAGTGGGCCGGGGGTAAGGGTGCAATGGAGACGAGTGGGCCGGGGGTATGGGGTATAATGGAAGACAAGTGGGCCGGGGGTACTGGGTGAAATGGAGACAGGTGGGCCTCATGATATTCCACCCGGTGGACAATGGAAATATTTGCTGGTATGGATGATACAGATGAGCTGGAAGAGCGTTGTGGGACAGAGGTGAAGGTGAGATGGATGATACAGATGAGCCGGACTTCCGGTGTGCGAGAGGTGAAGGTGAAATGGATGATACAGATGAGGCAGACGTCCGCTGTCCGATAGAGGTGAAGGTGAAATGGATGATACAGATGTGCTGGACGTCCGGTGTGCGAGAGGTGAAGGTGAGATGGATGATACAGATGAGCCGGACTTCCGGTGTGCGAGAGGTGAAGGTGAGATGGATGATACAGATGAGCCAGACGTCCGCTGTGTGATTGAGTGAAATGGATGATACACATGAGCCGGAAGGGCGTTGTGTGATATACGATGATGGAAATACCATCCGGTATAGCAACATTCTCACTACTGAAATGCAGGTTGTGCGATTATATGATGCATTGTCTTCAACATTGAAAGCACCAGAGCTTGACAACACAATGTAGACAACTAGTACATACAAAAACATGAATGATATAGACTAGTATTATGTCGGCCCGTCACCGGAAGGCTTGCTTGGATACCTAGCACTCACTAACCGACCTTGGTGCGATAGAGGTCCAAATCGCGGGCATGGCAAAGGAGCTGAGATGGACTGGGCATCAGCCGGCACATTTGATGGCCCGGCGACCGGGAGAATAGGAGATTGCACAGGTGGTGCACCAACCGGAGGAACAGATGGGCCGGATTCCCTCATGGTCAGTGAAGGGATGATGGTGGAATTGGATGGCACCCGGTTGTGCCTTGCGACCGGTGATCCATCTGCAGTATCACCCAACATATCACCACCAGTCTGGGCACCCATCCAAGAGACATCCGGAGTGAACACATTGTTGGTCACAGTGCGAGCAAACACACTGATAGATGGGTCGTGGGCTGTCATGGGGGGTGGATTAAATGCCGGTGGAGTTGATGCTGTCGCCTGAGTAGATCTTTGCTCCCTCAGATACCTGACAATACCTCTTACTTCAGCCATGCACTCAGCAAGGAGTCCCTTCTGCACATGCATATCCCGCCCTATGTCATCAATCTGCATGGACATGGTGCTATCAGATGCCTCGGCGATGTCCATGCGATTCTCCAAGCGATCATGCCGGATGTCAATTTCCATTCGATTGTGTGCGCAGTTCCTCCATCTCGATGCGAATTTGGGCCAACATGGCCTCCATCTCGTCATGAGAGAGAGGGTATTGGGTGGAATGACCGGGTCCAGAAGGAGAGACAGGGGAGGGATGGTTGAAATCAACCGGTAATGGCGAGAACCGGATATTGTCCTCTGAGGCCATGGCCGGTGATGAAGGTGGCATCTCATCATTGCCGGGCTCCACCCAATGATCAGGAGGGAAATCGTGTGGGGATGCCAAAGGGGCCGGTTGTTGTGCAGAACTGCCGGCAGCAACCATCTGGACATCATCGACATTGTCCTCCTCTTCGATAGGACTTGGGTGCCGGATATCCTTGCCTACAAGAATACATCAGAATGGACAAGTAACCAGAAACAAAAGACTTGCCTTTCGCCTTGGATTTCCCACTCATCTTCTCTCCGGTGGCTTTGGACTGGATGGTCTTGGAGCGAGTGGCTACTGCGACTGCAGGTGGTGCAGTGACGGTGATGGGGGTAATGGTGTTGGCAGAGGTGGTGGGTGCGCTCTCTGTGTTAGTCCGGATGCATGCCATCTTCCACAGATAGCACAATGAGCAAGTCGAGGCGATCTCGCCTTTCTTCGTCAATCGGGGGAAACACTCAACATTCTTGGCCAGACATCTATCACAAGGTGGATGGGGTTCATCAACGCGGGGCTATGGAGAATTAGTATGGTAAAGCATGGCATTGACCGGAAGACACACCAGTTCTGGCACTTTGCCCTTCTTGCCGGTGGCCTTGCCCTTGGGCTGCATGGACTATTCAATAATGTTAGCGTTGTATATCACCTGTGCTATGACAAGCAAATCCTACCAGTTTTTGCCGTTTCCCTGGTCTGACAGTGGCCTGCATCCTGATGAGCGATAGACCGGTAAATGTGAAGTAAAATAATGAACTTGCCTTTGGCCTGCCTTGTGTATCATCATCCTGAATCACAACCCGCTGACTTGCCTTTGATGCACTGCCCTTCTTTTTGACAACGATTACAGCCTGACGAGTTGATTTCCGGGGCTGCTTGTTGCATTAGTAACGTTGAATATCTCAAGAAACAAACTCGCCTCAACGTCTGGAAGATCATCCACATTGATCCCCTCGCCATCCTCATCGCCATCATCTTCCGGTGCCTTTGCCTTCCCCTTTGCCTTTGCCTTTGCCTTTGCCTTCCCCTTTGCCTTTGCCTTTGCCTTCCCCTTTGCCTTTGCCTTTGCCTTTGCCTTTGCCTTTGCCTTTGCCTTTGCCTTTGCCTTTGCCTTTGCCTTTGCCTTTGCCTTTGCCTTTGCCTTTGCCTTTGCCTTTGCCTTTGCCTTTGCCTTTGCCTTTGCCTTTGCCTTTGCCTTTGCCTTTGCCTTTGCCTTTGCCTTTGCCTTTGCCTTTGCCTTTGCCTTTGCCTTTGCCTTTGCCTTTGCCTTTGCCTTTGCCTTTGCCTTTGCCTTTGCCTTGTCATTGTCGGTAGTGTCAGTGGCAGACAAAATTGCCTTCGACTTTGGTGCAGGCTTCTGGGCCCGGTTGACACGGGGCAAAGGGGGGCTGCTGAGCCGGCGTTTCCGGTTTGTTGATGTCCTGGCTGTTGCTGTCCCACCGGGTGGCACATCTTTAGGTATGCGAATGCTGATGCGTGGTGCTGGTTCCGGTGCAGAGGCTGGTGCCGGTACAGGAACAGGTACCGGTGGTGGGGCAGGTACCGGTGGTGGGGCAGGTACCGGTGCAGGAGTAGGTATTGGTGCAGGAGCAGGTACCGGAGCAGGTGCAGGTGCAGGTGCAGATGCAGGAGCTAGTGCAGTCACAGGTGTGAGTACAGGTTGCATGAGGAGGAATATACTTACCAGTAGCTGCAGGTGAAGCAGGCGGCGCATGACCCAATGTCTTACTGTACAATGGATGCTTCATGCACATATCCTGATTGTTACCAAGATGGTTCCAATCCGGTACTACCACCAATTGTGAGGTGCGCCTCTGAGCGCGAAAGATCTCAGCTGCAAGTGACAGCAGGCCAGGGGGAACATATGAAGTGTCCCTCCCATATGAACGAATCACGACATTCTGGGACCCTAGTATCAATACAGGCAACCGACAGGATGACAAACATACCACTTCGCGAGCAATCTCGCAGCTCAACTCCATTTTCTCGTCCTGAGACTGCGACCGGAGAACATCTTGAACCATCTCATTGAGCTGGGCGACAAGAGCAATGAGAGCCTGGTTGGCAGCTGCAGCAGAAGCAGATTGAGAAGACATGATAGTGAGACGATTACAATAGAGCTAGTGGACAAGTCACCCGGAAGAGACGTGTAAAACAACAACACTTATAAAATTTTCAATCACCGGCTAGCTGGGCCGACTCGGACATATCCGAGTCCATTGTTTGCCTCATTGTTGTCAGTCTATTTTTAGATATAAATGTCTCATTGTTGACACGTCATCAGTAATCAATTGTTGCCAACCAACCTGTGAGTACATCATCCGGTCGCAGCCTTCTGTAGAACATTGATTCTTCCGGTGATATCATGAAGACCGTGGATTTGTACGACCCATTCCAGAAGAAAAGAAGGATGCGATCATCGGCGATTGCTCAGCATAATCTACATGTATCTAGTGAGGATGTAGGTAAGAAACCATCACCTCCCACAATGTACCGGTTCATATTATCCGGCATTCCAGTTCATAGCATCTTGGAGCCAGGGAGAGAGGAGCGCATTTACTACAACCCTTTTATGGTTTGTTCAAGCATGGGCGAATGTGAGTTCATCTCATGCTAAGCGATGGTAAGGACAATTGATATGAATTTTAAAGATCTAGATGTCCTGTCAGCCCATGACGGGTTGCAAGACGGTAAAAGATTGAAGATGGTGAACTCTGAACCGGCAGATGACGACCGGTCATTGGACCTGGGATTTCCTTCGTCAGATTATGACCGGATGACCAACAACCACGACCAACAACAATCAGACATGTTGGATATGCAATTTCCCACCTTGTCTGATGATGACCGGTCAAATGGTGAGATGTTGGACTTGGGATTTCCTCCACAGCCGGACAATGAAGATGTGCTCGATTTGGGGTTTGATATTGACCTCTGTGATCCAGCCAGCAACACAGGCATGTCGCTGGAATCTACATCTCATAAACTGACACTCATTTGAAACGATATTTGACTAGAAGATGGGGCTCTTGACATGGGCTTCGACACATATCTGGCAGATGATTCACTTGATAAAGGGAATAATATTTCACCGGAAGAACACCCCTTAGAGATGGGTTTCGAGATGGATCCAGTGCGTGTTGATCCAGATCAGTCTTGTAAGCCTTCTTGCTGTTCCCGAGATTGTTCTGATCATTTAAACTTAGTCGCCGTCAGTCGACAGGATCCCGTTGGATATGTAATTCAACGGGCTGTAGGTGATTTGCGCGAGGCAATGCACCGGTTGCAGATGGACTGGGCTGGTAATGCAATGTCGCTGGACGAAGCCTTTGCTAGAGAGCAAGTTCTTGACTGTACACAAGAGTTATTGTTGGCATGTCAACTGATGTCGATATCTCGACTTTCAATGTGAAGTATATATTTATAGTCAAATGCTATCTACACCTATCACTAGAATACTTGCTTACAATGATCCAAATTACTACGATTGCATATACTGAGCTTTATAAGAGGCCTTTGTACTTCTATGAGAGCGCTTTGGCTCTGGATTGGTTGTCTGTGCTTCAGATGCTTTGGCTTTCTTGCCGGAGTCCCTTCTTGGGGCAGGGGGCATTGGTTTGGGCACCGGTGCTTTGTTAGTTTTATTCTTGGCATGGACACCTGATGTAGGGCCAAATGCACAACTTCTAGAAAGATGTTGCGAAGGCAGAGGATCATTGTCATCATTACCGGTTGATTGTGCAGAACCGGTGCTGGTGTTGTCTTCTGCCTGTCCCCTTCCACTTGCAGTCAGCTTTGATTTCTTGACTGGTGGCGGACCATCCGACTCCAAATCAGATTGAATGGGAACAACCCTACCCCTCTTTTGGGATGATTTTGATTTAGGTGGTGGTGGGACCAGTATGGATTTCTTGACCGGTGGGCGAGTATCTTCCTCCTCTGAAGCCGGACGAGTGCTGCGGACCGTATTGGTCCGTTTTGCCTTTGAAGGTGGTGGTGGGACAGGTATGGATTTCTTCACCGGTGGGCGAGTATCTTCCTCCTCTGAAGCTGTACTAGCCCTGCGGACCGTATTAGTCTGTTTTGCCTTTGAAGGTGGTGGTGGGACCAGTATGGATTTCTTGATTGGTGGGCGAGTATCTTCCTCCTCTGAAGCTGTGCTAATCCTATGGATTGTATTGGTCCGTTTTGCCTTTGAAGGTGGTGGTGGGACCGGTATGGATTTCTTGACCGGTGGGCGATTGTTGATAGATTTCGACTTTGGAGGTGGTGATTGGAGGTTGTCATCGTGATAGTGATCGTCGTCCTTCTCCTCATCTTCATCATCCTTGTCCTTATCCTCACTACTAGACACCCTGTTCCACCCCCCTGGTGCGCCTTCCGGTGGACTTTTTCACTGGAACCCTGGGTCTCGCGTCAGAACTATTGCCGGAGATTATCTCTGCCGGTTCTCTCATTGTCTTATCATCGCCTTCCCAGCCTTTAAATTCAAAGGTTGGGCGAACCTGGTCCTTCTGTCTTTGACACCACAACTCTAACAGCCAGTCAGCATCAGCCAGCTGAATCTTTGACGGATTGTCGAGCTTCCAGCCAGTAGGTAAAAACTTGGCTGCAATAAAGTCACCCTGAGCCATCCTGACTGAGGCCCAAGGAACAGACGCCTTTGGTTGTTGGCTGCACAATCCTGAAAAATAGCTGGTCAGCGGATCAACTCTCCAGATGCATCATTTGTGAAACTGACTGTAGTGTTTTGTGAGGAAAGTTCTTATAAGACACTTTTTGCTCTCTAGGTTAAGCTCTGTGACGTCCGGTATGACCGGCAGCCCATAGCTATCCACCTCCAAAGGATAATCGTCCTTCTTTCCACCTTTCTTCCTGCTCTTCTTCACCTCCTCTTCGTTATCATCGTCATCATTATTCAGGTCAATGTCTGGTATCACCCCAGGTCAGATAAGTACTTGACTGAATGGCGCAAGATTTTCAAACAGAAGCTCACCGAACTCTTCCCCAGCATAGGCATTCCACTCCGATAACATGGACTTCCAGTCCTTCATATCGGTAAAACTATTGCCCTCCAACTTTTCATTGAAGTCAATTCTTTCAACCGGATCAGTATATCTTTACCGGTTGAGTGTGAAGTGGAACTCACCCATTGATCCGGACTTCGTCTTCCTCTGTTTTCCATGCTGACAATATGAAAATTCTCATACTGGCCTGCTTCCACAACTTTGTTGCTAGATCCTTCATCATACCGGGTGCTTTCTTCTTTGCAAAGTCCGCCTGGACAGCTGCAGGAGGAGCCTTGGCAGACCACTCAATCGCAGTGTTCTGAGCCTCCTCCAGCTCCTCTTTAGATAGACTGGCCACAACTGCAGTGAGTGTTGTCTGATATCTTTCAATAAATTTCTTCAATCCTGGCATCGCTCCGGTCTTTTCAATGATCTCCTCCTTGCGCAGTTGTTCTATGACCGACTGGGAAGTCCATTTCTGACCGAACTTGCTGGCTTTCTTTTCTCAAGTCTTTTCAGGTCTCCGGTTATATAACCAGTCCCGGTACGTCTTGATACATCATGATATAAGTCGGTCATCATGTATAGATTTAAAGTTCTACTGCTCACATATTTCCTGTTCTTCAATGACCGGTCATCCATAGCAGGGGCATGCACCTTGGCCTCTTTTATGACGGCCTTCAGAATATTTTTTCTATCATTGGCAGCTGCTTCCTTCCATTCTTCTAGGTGGGATTTCAAGACCAGCACCTCTTTATCGGTTAATTTCTTCTGCTTGGTTTTTTTTGGGCTATCGACTGATGAGTTGGACCGGAGCATGGCAAAGTAGTTGAGGAGCAGTGGACGTCTTGATAGAAGAAAGGATGCATGTGTATCTCACAGTAATAGGTTACATAACCGATGTACGTGACTGCAAACCGAACAAAGGATTGTCCAATACTCGTTCATTGGTATGATTCCCTCAACATCCTATGTGTTTCTGATTCATAAAATGTAGAACTGTAAAAGCATATGGACTTAGACCTGTATTATATAGTATATGGGCAGCATACAGCCCTCAAATACTGGATACCGCCCTGTGCAATCATATTCCACAACTTGCTCAAGTAAGTATAATCACAAATGACTTTGAAGGCCAGCATGAATGTGGACATTAACAGCCGGTGTCCTGAAGATCAAACCAGAAGCCTGTTTGTCTCTAGAGTTGGTTATTTGGTTTGAACTGTTCTCTCAGAGCATGTTTTGCAATGCCAGTGCCCTCGACTAAAGTTTAATCAATGTATTTACTTTGCCAGACTCATCAATCATCTAATCGAAAGAAGTATATATTGCTGCCGAACCCTCTTAATCACCTGAATTATTGTTCTACAGCCAACACTCCAGAATGCTGGCTAGAAAGAAGTATTTAAACATTGAAATGTAACCTCTGGTCGACGTACTTTATCCAGTCAATTGTCATGTAACTTGAACATGAAATCCATGCGACTCGGGGTTAATGGCAGGAATCCGGTGTTTGTGATGTCATGCAACTATGGCAACCTCAGTGACTCCAACCTTAATATATCCCATACAGGTGACATTGCAAGATCTTCAGTGAAATCACAGGAACAATGTGGTAATCCCAACCGGTCAAACCATTCGGAGTCTGGACAACACCGGATCAATTGGTCCCTTGATGACTGGGTCGTTCAATGACTAAGAAGGGAAAATGTGGTAATCTCGACGGTTCAAATCACCCGGAAACCGGAATTGATGGAAGGCACCGCAGTGAAGTCATGTGCTAGGCTACCAGTCATCAAGTTTACAGCACACCAATCCTTTCCAGTCAATATGGCAAATACCAAACAAAAGGGAATCACATACACCCCTCCTACGAAGAAACGATTACCTCAGCTGTATAAGCTCAAGGAAAAAACTACAACCAGGGGATCGAGGTCATCTTGGGTGAAAGATTCATGGGCTAGGAAAACAAAGTTGGTAACATCATCACCAACAAAATCACCCTCGAAGCATAAATCTGGGTCGCCTCACTTGCTCTATGAAGGTGCTGACTTTGAGTTTGACCAAGGTAACATCCCCCAGCCTAAATTTCCGAAATCCCAGGCAAGCAACAGTTATCTTCATTTCCCTAGTCTGACCAGACCATACAGAGTCAGAATGCATATCTCCAGCAATGGAAATGCAAGTTCAAGGACTACATAAATTCACTCATGATCAGAGAAGCCCCACCAGCCAACCGACTTTGCTCAGTCTGCAAGAAGGATGGGGTGTATAGATGTCATGGCTGTTTCAATGAGCCACTCTTTTGCACAGACTGTTGCAGAATTCAACATCAAAGACATCCATTCCATCGCATCAGTCAATGGACCAGATCATTTTTTCAAGAAACTTCACTCATTAAAGTTGGCCTGCACATTCACCTTGCTCACGATGGCACTCCATGTCCCAGCAGCACCGATGACTCATCAGACTTTTTTCAGTGGTCAGATACCGATGACAATATAGATGACGATTATCTGGAAGGACCTTTCATTCAACCGGTCAGAGACTCAGATCGTCCGGCAATAACTGTAGTAGACAAGTCTGGCGTTCACTCCCTTTCCATATGTTATTGCCAATGCCCCGGTGCTCTCAGCCGAGACATCCAGCTCTTTCAAGCAGGCTTGTTTCTGGCGTCTTTTACCAGACCAAAAACTGCATTCACATTCACTGTCTTGGACGACTTTCTGTTAGACAATCTCGAGTGCAGTACATCGGCCATGAATTACTACAGCAAAATTCGCAGACTCACCTCTAGCATCTTTCCACTGATGGTTCCGGTGAGCTGGGTTTTATTCTGTACTTCACATTCTGGTCATTAAAGAACGATATCTGTAGGATTGCTATAGAGAGCTCATGAGAGCTGCCAGGCAGTGGCGACAATGCAAGCTCTACAAGTGGCATGGATTTGCCCACAAAGATGACCAGCCAAAGGATGGTGATCTTGCCCTATTTTGTCCGGCATGTCCGCAACCGGGTATAAACTTGGACCTGTCTACCGGTACAGTCGCCCAGCCCGATGATACACCTTCCTGGCTCATGACTAGGTATTTGGTCATGGATGGCAATTTCAAAGCCGAGCACATGCATCCGGTGAATCCATCCGATAAAGTATCATTAATGGATGGTCTGGGGTTCATGGTCTCCGATGAAAGATACAAGAGCCATTTGGCCATTGCTCAAGACAATGTCCAAAGGTCAGATTGCAATAATCACCGGGCAGTAAATCAAGCAAATGCCTCGCGGCAAAGGCTGGAAGCCACCGGTATAGGAGGATGTGCATGTGCACGGCATGGCTGTTTTGTCCCACATTCCATGGTCAACTTTCAGAAAGGCGAAAGGTCAGTACATATTGCATCTGGTCACATCAATGGATGATCTTACAACTCTTACGTGGAATAATCAGGCAGATGAACATGGACTATGCATTAAGTCAAGCTCTCAACTATAAGACCGATGGAATCTCTCGAGCCATCACTTTCTACAACATAAATTGTCAGTATAACAAGTATTTGAAGGACTGGATCACTTCCAGCACGTATCTTTCCATCCCCATAGGTATGGATATCATTCCTGGAATCGGTTTGTGGCATGTACATGGACATCAAGACAACTGCTTTGTCCGGTATGCATCAAATTTTATCCATGGGACCGGCCGGATAGACGGAGAGATTAGTGATGTTCCGGCCCGGCTTTGAGCCCCGGGCCAGCCGAAGCCGGGCCTAATTGAGCCGGGCCTAGCCCAGGCCTAGGATATGGCCTGACCACGGCTTAGGCCTAGGCTTGGATTTTGCGAAGCCTAAGCTGCCGGCCCAAGCCGCGGCTTAGACTATATACTTGTTGCGCCAGACAGCTTTCCCACAGGTGAGCGCAAAGTTCCTGGAATTCGTGCTTCGGCCTCCCATTAGCAACTTCTTCCTTCATCATACCATACAATACTATGTCAGAGAAATCATAGTGAGTCGCCATATGTTGTCATGTCATTTATGTTTCAAAGCTCACTGATACTTTCTCCGGTGTTGAAACGTTGATAAGCAATCATCGCGTGCGCCGTGTGTTGCTTTCACTGTCAAGTTCGATCCACTCTCTATACTCTGCACCACCACGTCAAGCCCCAATCATGGCATGTCAGAAGCCTCGTTTAGGCTGGGTCAAGCACCACTCACACCACGACAAGTTCTCCCAACAAACCTTGTCCATGCCGCGTCAGATTATGAGCCAACTTCTTTACCAGCTGTGCCGCAGAGCGCAAGGCCCTTCTGAACACCACAAACAAGCTACGCAACGCTGCCGGCAACGTCTATTACAATGATAAATGCACTGGGGCGGTCTGGGAAGCGTGTAGCGCATTCAATCTCGCGTTGAAGGTCATCGTGGTACGTCAATACAATACAACTAACTCTCATTCTCGTTCTTCTCCTTGTCCTCCCTTCTCCTGATCCCGTCCGTATTCGTCTGAGCCACGTCAGCAGTTGCTGACGTGTGCTGGGCGTTTGCGCATGGTGTTCGTGGTGTTGGGAACGGCATGGTGGAGCTCGGACATTGATTCAGCATGTGGGCCGCGGCTTGCATGGGCCTAAGCCCCGGCTTTGGGCCGGCTTGGGCTCACGGCTCAGGCTTGAAATCTGGTGAGCCTAAGCCCCCCCAAGCCGAGCCTAAGCCGGGGCTTTGAGCCCAAGCCGGGCCGGAACATCACTAGGAGAGATTATGGAAACCCTCTGGGCACCTTTGAATATAATATCTCCATTGGCCAGGGGCATGGGAACTCCCCATCGCAAGGAGGTATTGGATTATCAGATGAATGATTGTAATTTCATGAAAATGATTCGTATAAGTAAGTCACCCACCTCCAGATGTGCGTGTGTTGTTGGCGCTCATACAATTCATGTCCGGATGGCACCTCCGGTAGCTAAGTTTCTGTCCAGAAAATTGAAAGAGGCCATCAAGGGGGCTTCGGAAAGCAAACTTGCTTTTGATAATCTTAACGAGACCGCCAACCCCGACATGGTAGTTCTTTGGAAGGCAGAGGAGGCATTGGCTCATGCAAACAGAGCAGAGGATCCTACGGCTATGGACATCTATGAGGTCCGGTTGGAAAGGGGCAAGTGTCCACTTTTATTGGCTGTCCGGTAGGTCTGATCATGAGGTCATGCAGCGCCAACAAAGAAACAGCAGGAATTGCGCCTGTTGCAGGCTCAAAATCGCCCTGAACATCCGGTCATCAACCCTCCCAGTCGACGAGGAGCCGCCACTTGGCTCACAACCGGTCTTACCATAGAGGAATCCCAAATATCTCTCTGCAAGGATGTGAGAAGTTTGCGAATGCACCCAATGGACATGCAACTGTTGAGAGTGGCTCGATGCCGGGATAAGCTTCACACTCAGATCACGAGCTTTCTCGAGATGTCACCTACTTATCTCGGAGTCGGAGTCAATGTCAATGACCCGGATTGTCCGGTTACCGTTTGTAATTCACTCGATGATTGTGAAGATTACTCCAATTTTGATGAAGATCAAAATCCTGATCCGGACGTACACAATACTTCCATATTTCAACCGGAGCTCACTGTCATACCCCTACCATCCAACATTGGTGCAGTGAGGTGCAGGGAGTTAGGTCTCACCAATCTCATCAAAGAAGAAATTGCCCTCTGAGAAGGTCAGGCCAATGACGCACTGCATGCCATTAGAGTTCATTTAGGAGATAAAGCTGTTTTATTCCGCAATACTGTCCGGTCAGCCAAGTCACAGGCTTCATCTACTAGGGCATGGACTCGAGTTCGCTCAGTTGAAACAGCAGTCAATCTCCATGCTCGTATATATTCGAAATGCCGGTCGCAACTGGCCAAACTCCCTGACCATGACCTCTTGAAGAAATACCTTCCTTTGAAGAAAGAAGACCTGAAAGCCAGCTCTGCGGTGGCCGATCCAAATGCACGTGGTCAGAGAGATACCACTCTTTCATGGTTCTGGTCCTTGGATGTTCAGGGAGACACATCAGGAAATGACTGGATGACTGAATGTGTGTCTAGTGTTTCTGATTATGAGGTCGTCCGGTCTCACATGTTCTAATTATAGTTTACCGGGTTAATTGGCTCCTGGACGAAAGCACTGCGTGATCGCTGGAATGAGGAGGTTATTCTTGTCAAACACGAAATGCAGTGGTCAATTAATTTCTTCACCCACAGAGCCAAGCAATGGCTCTGTCACATGCACAACGCTACTTCTGCAGGGCTCACCGGACATACATGTTATGCTGCCAGACAATCTCACATATATGACCTACTGGCAGCACATGCAGAGGATGCTTTTCGGAAAATGATCGTTCGGATAGAAGTACCGGTTCCTGGGTTAGTTGCATAATTGTGATTACCGGTTGATAATATATGAACAACTAGCGGCATATGCAGAGGATGCTCTGCGGAAAATGATCGTTTGGATAGAAGTACCGGTGCCGGGTTAGTTACATAATTGTGGTCACCGGTTGATAATACCTGTGAGGTAATATACCCTTGTGTTTGGCATGTAAATATTCCCAGTGTGCCGGTCACACCATAGCCTCATATTCCTCTCCATGGACAATACTGTAACTCTCATCCCCTCCGACCAAGTCATCATTGCCGCCAAGGGCAATCACATCACAGCTGCAGATATCTCTCGCGCCCTATTCTATGCCAATTCCCGGATGCTGGCCATGCGCCTGTATGTCGACAAGAGTTTTGCCACTGCCATACCTGGTTATGCAGAGACGTTCTACACCCTGATGAAATGGGAGATGGAGGTAGGGAGCCAGCCATGCCGATACTCCCATGCCCTCATCTTTTTCTCTGACATAGACCTTTGCAACACCTTTCATCAATATATGTTTTATCACCCGGTTGTCAGCTACTATTCCTCAACTTCTCAAGGATGTGCTCTCAACCATGACTGCTCACACATTGGTTGACCGGCGACCGGATGTCAATGCCATTTTGCAGGATATCCGGGCATTGCGCCTTTCTGCGGATTCAAACAAATCCGATGACTATGACATCGCTCACATGCCGGACTACTTCAATGACTGGTGGAAGGAATCACTTGGTTGTTGCAGGGTTTCAGATATGTTGCCCAAGTCATCTGTCCAAGATGTTATGGATTTGGTTGAATGGCACTTTTCACACCTTGTCAGTCCATAAGATCTTGTTAACACCGGATGCACCGGATGCTCACACCATCTATTACAGCCGGATCATGTGAAAACCGGTCTTCTTCCATATATTGTGCGTGGTCCGGATAATGCGCCTGGATATAATTGGTTCAAGATCTGGTGTGCCGTGCCACCAGACAACAATCGGGAGAGAGTTGCTGGATATGTTGCAGACAAGGATGATGAATCTTAGGCGATCAAGTGATAGGTTGACCGGATTGGTTGGGCCGATTGATGAAATCACACGGGCTGTGTCATCCTCACAGGCACTCATTGACCGGTTACATATAGATGACAGTGCATCCACTTCACAGTAAAGTAGAACCCAATGTCCGCTGGTATCCGGCCAATCTTTTATACCATCACGTCATATTTACCTGGATGGAAATGGAGTCTGTCTATGCAATCAGGTTGTGTGAATATGGGGCTATTTTTTCCAATGGATATAACAGTGGTGCTTTCCCATCACTTAATTGTTTCGGCAAGCCATGGTTACAATTCCACTTGACTGGGCCTTGTACCAGACCTACCTTGCCGGTGAATTGGTGCATGAGATTTTCACATCTACAATTCTTCACCGACTGGTAAAGGATATGGACCTTGGACTCTTGGATATCGACACTTGTATTGCTTTGGAGCAGCTAGCCTATGTGATGGCCGCTGCTTACTCTAACGCCGGTAAGTATTCCAGCACATCCGTCTGTTCTGGTCAACTAACCTGCAGAAAGTTCATCTTAAAATAGACATGGTTAGATACAATGACGCCCTGGACAAAGATGAATCCGGCCGAAGTGAGAAATGAGAAGAGGTTCTTTTGAACAAATTCCCCCCTGAAGAGGAGCACCTCTTGACAACACCATCTGTTGTCATTGATTCCGGCGGTAGAATCATTGTCTGGTATTTGCCTGGAGCACTCACCTCTATGATGATGGTTGGTCTTTTATCCTTTATCCATTTCCATTTGTTCTTTTATCTTACCCAGATGCATTACTTAGAAAGATATTCACGGTGCCACACATTCCATGAGTGGTTTGTTGAAGCATAGCATCACATCAGGCAAGATTTCTCAATGGAGGACCCACCGGTCAAACTTCTATACAAGTCCAGATGGAATGATCACCTCTGGTTGCATCAATATATCTCCTGCATGGTTTCAGCAAGGAAGAGAGGTGCATCAGGTCCACATGCATTGAAATCTCTGGTTGGAAGTATTGTAGAAACATGGCTTCCCGAATCTTGTCAGGCTTGGTAAATGGGCTGCCAGATATGAGTTGAACAAGATGCACCATCATCTTCAATGCTGAACATCCGTTTTTAATGTGGTATCGATCATATGCAATCGCCGGACACCCCCTCATAGAGATCCTAAATGTCGACCGGCAGCATTTGATATCATGACTACTGCTGGTGTTTATCGCCTGGTTATCATGGATTTCATGAACCTTGGAATCAAGTTTCTCTACGACTCTGGCTCAATATTGGCTTCATCATGTCGACTGGTGAGACATTACATGAATGTGGAAGAGGGCAACAGGATTGTCACTGCATGGTACAGGTGAGACAGCATCCACAATTTTGTTGGGACTCCGAGCATGGAGTATGCAAAATATGACCGTGTAGATATTTAGCAACTCCATGTGTTGGGCCACATATATTGCTCGTCAATCTCGTTTGATATCATAGACGTACTGTATGGGTATAGACCCGGATGTATATATGAGACAGACCGGATGTTTATTCCCGGTTAATATACTTTGTATGCACCGGATGAGGTATCATGCCACCCACATCATATATTCACCCTATCCCCCGGCTCACTCGTCTCCAGTTTGTATACTCTGTATGCACCAGATACCCCCTCCGTCCCACAATGCTCTTCCGGCTCATCTGTATCATACATTTCACCTTCACCTCTATCACACAGTGGACATCCAGCTCATCTGTATCATCCATCTCACCTTCACCTCTCGCACACCGGACGTCCGGCTCATCTGTATCATTCATCTCACCTTCACCTGTCGCACACCGGACCTCCGGCTGATTTGTATCATCCATTTCACCTTCACCTCTCGCACACCGGACGTCCGGCTCATCTGTATCATCCATACCGGCAAATATTTCTATTGTCCACCGGGTGGAATATCATGAGGCCCACCTGTCTCCATTTCACCCGGTACCCCCGGCCCACTTGTCTTCCATTATACCCCCTCGTCTCCATTGCACCCTTACCCCCAGCCCACTCGTCTTCCATTGTACTTCTCATCCCAGCCCACCCGTCTCTATTGTACTTCACGTACTGGCCCACCCGTCTCCATTGCACCCCATACCCCCAGCCCACCCGTCTCCATTGCACCCCTACCCCCGGCCCACTTGTCCCCATCATACCCATCTCCCTGGCCCACTCATTTACATTGCACACCATTCAGTCAGCCCACTTGTCTCCATAGCTCATTGCATTCACTACTATTTACATAGATATCCTATATAGTACATTCCTATACTACCATCTACACTATATACCACCAACCCATCCGTTTGCAACAGGTACACACAACCCTGCAGCCCACTCGTCTACCATGGTACAATTGTTGCCATGGGCCCACATGGGCTGGCCCGCCTCTATTGCTACATTGTCACCCTCAGCTGTCCGTCTAATACGGGTGAATTCACTGAAGGGGCTCAGCAACTGGCACCCTGGAGGTTGTCATTGGCGATGTGTAGACTATGAGAGTGTGTTCGAGTCATAACTCCACAACCCATGCAGATAGCAAGCCTTATTCAGAAGGGGTAGATGCGGGTGCTGGTGTACGGTTCATCTCATTGTCGACACTGATTTTTCTCACTCAGGATGTGTCTTTCTCGTCTGTCTGTCTCATTTGCAACATTCAAGCCGCTGTCCACTCGTTGCATGTTTCGCTCTTGTCGTCGTCCCACTTCTCATTCACAGTTCACATTCAAGCTGCTGTCTAATCATCCTCTTGTTGTCGTTGTCATACCGAGTCTCCTTCAGAAGCTTTGGTACATGTTCCGCTCTTAGATGTACTTTTACTGTCTGCTCATACCATGTAATGCAATACCAAAATAAAATGGTCTTATCAGAATTCATCACCAGATCAGAACATATAAGTAGTATTGGCATACCAATGCTTCTAAGCTCAAAATCTGCGCTAAGGTACGAGTTACTTACCCAACTTCCGCCATCTTATCTTCAATTGAGTTTCTCAACCAGATCTTATAAGTTGTTTCCCCCGCCTTCCGCACACTGATACATCTGGTGCACCTTTTGCGACCTTGTGCATCCTGGTCAGTCATTATCAGCCCTTATCCGAGTTGGGGAATTTCGGTGATGTGATAGGTGATGTCGCTGGAACATTAGGGTGCAAGTTCCAATTCCGAGTCGCTCTTGCTTCTCGTCCCCGATGACAACTCGTGACTCACCTTTGGCCGCCTTGTAGGATATGTATATGGGTAGTACCAAACTTCTACCTGATTGTATTCATCACGATTTTGTGCGGCATTAGGATTATCACGTCATGTGGGGATGTATAGGCCCGCTGCACGGATGCATATTGTTATCTCATCTGGCGGATGCTTTGAGGCGGTGAGTGTCAGACAAACACATGAATATAATAACACGTCGTATATGCAACACGATCACTGGGAGGAATATTGAGACTTGGTAAGATATGGCTATCACTAGAGAGCGGAACACTCATGTGAGACCGGTTTAACAGGATGTGTTTGACAATGTGCTTAGCACACCTCTCATTTAGAATGCAACTGTCAATTCAGAATAGTGGGGTAAGGAGGTTAACTATACTAGTACAACACACTATAACTACAGATTATACCATCAGTTCCACATGGCCTGAGCATACAGGCCCAGTATATCGCTAGTCAATGTCAGACTATACGATGAAACATCAGCCATCGTGTAAGTCTTATCCTTCTGTAAGCTGTTGAGAATGCCGACAATCTCCTTTCCAAGGGAGTTTAGGAAGACAACATCAATAGGTGTGTCGGCCGTCACGTTTGGGGGTTTGAGCCAGAGTAGAATGGAACCGGGTAGTGGGGCAATGGGGTGTGCAGTGTATCGTCTGCATTATCAGTGTCGAGGCATGACTAAACAAACAAGTGTTATGAGCATCGAACAAGCGCGGCATGGAACTCTTACATCTCTCGTGACATAACCAAATGATGCTTGTCCACCCACTCCAGGACGGCCGTCTATCTCCTCCAACCAGGCACTGTCCCGAGTATCATCGACTTCATGACTGGAAAATACAGCTTGAGTTTCATCTCATTTCCATTGTATTGCCATCGGTTTGTTCATAGCGTGTTGATGCTAATAACGCACATATCATACGCATCCGCATAAACATACAATTCATGGCGAATTGAGGAGACACATCAGGAGAGGACTCGGACTACAAATTCAACACCCACTTTCCGATGGTCATGAGATCGTAGGGGAGGCGCTCAACGAACTTGTTTGACTATGAATGACGCATCTGACATGTCAGCATTAGTTATATATATCACCCATGAATAGAACGGACCTCGTGTGCATCGACATCACCGGGAGGATATCCATCAGAAAGACTGGTCCCTGGGAAACGTGAGTTGGATTGTGTTTCAGACAATAAGTGATTGCACATACCGTCATGTAGATCACCTGAGTCTATCAAAAGAAGGTCAACATCCTTATGCTGCAATAGGAATTATACATAATGAGAGCACGAGTTCAAATTGATGGACGAACGAGGGCGATTTGCTTCATGTGAGTCACAAAGCTAGCAAAGTCTCCGAGATCCCCACTAGAATTCGCATGAGGTGGGTGAGTGACGGTGGCTTGAGGTAGTTGCACTGTGAACACCAACCTGTAGTATGGTTCAGCCCAGGACGACTTCTGGTGCCCGAGTAGCCAACCATGGGTATCAGTGGTGTGGATTACGTTCAAGTCTCCCCAGACAAGAAAATGGTATGGAGGTGTGAGTGGCACCTGCGGCCCGTACTCACACCTTTCTACATGTTGATGAGCATGGCCGTCGCGAGCATGCAAGTGATCGCCCGCGCAAGCAGCGCTACGGAGTGCAAGACCCAGGAGAATAGCAGGAGTTGACTTGGAAATCATATCGGAGACCCCTGAAATTGAAGCTCAAAATATCACTGCCTTTATACCACAATGTTTTTGGAACTTACCTCAGATATGAATGATGTGAACACATCCTTTCTGACAGTTTGACGCAGGGCCCCTCCCCCCAATCGCCTAACCTTAAAACAGCTGGTCTGCATCATGGATATCAAATGGACAACATGGCCCGGCAGGGACAGAAATGCCATGATGACGATGGAGGAGCTTCAGTGTTCAGAACATTCAAAGTCGAGAGCTTGTTCACAGAAATTTGAGAAACCAAATATGAATAGCTGACGAGGTGATACAGGTTTGGTTATATTTTGGAATATACAGAGAATAATCATAGTTGATAGAATTCTAAGATGTCGAATCACTCAACTTGAGGCTCCCGCGGAGTAACTCTATCGCTGTCGCTTGGTCATCCACATTCAAGCACAAACGTGTATGATCTTGGCTGTCGTGAGTATGTCTTCCTCTTAGAGATGTGGCACATGGGTTGTTAAGGATAGGTACATCAGCCTTCTACCTGCGATCCAACTGCATGAGTAATATAAGTTTCAAGAAACCAGAGAATACCTGCAGAACAGGTTGTCTATGTTTTTATCGAGGATGAAATATTGACTCACACCCGTGTCAAGGTTCGTCGAGGTTGAGAAGAGGTCTTGTATACAAACAAATCTGACATCTGAAGTTTGGGTTGATCAAGTGACCAAATTCAAACCCCAGGAAATATATCGCATACCATGCATCCAAACGCCCAAATATCGACTTTCTCATTCCACGGGCCATTAAGAGTGGTTTAGAGCCCAAGCAAAGATCTCATTGGTAGTGTGAACATTTGCAGGTTGCGCTATTAGATGCCACATGTCAGTCCTGCTACATGCCCTACAGATCGTTTTCACCGCTCCCGAAAATCTGTGACAATGGAGATGGCCTCGAGCGAAGTTAGAGAGGGAGAGAAGACGGTTTGGACAACGACTTGGAATGGAGGTAAGAAGGGTGGGAGTAAACTTTAAAGTCCTTCATCGCATCAATACTCAGAGCGACACACCTGACTGTTGTGCGTCTGCCCCGGCCCAACAAAGGAAACAATCTACCACTACCTTTTTGATTGTCCTCAATACATACATGAATGCCACTTGTTCGCCAATGCCCTCCGTCGCAATGCCACCTCGATCTCCTACATCCAAAAAGGCCATCCTACACCTCAGCAGGTTTATCAACATCAGTGAACTGGTGAGGAAAGTACAAGGCCATATATCACAATACATAGTACATAATCACAATAATCAACATAATTCTGCTATCGAGCATCACATTGTCATTTTTGCCTTATATCGGAAAGGATTTTTTCTGATTTCACCATAAAACGCTAAGATCGGAAAAAGGTCTCATCATCGCTCAAAGTGAAAGTTGAAGGGAAGGTGGAACAAAAGCTACTGGTTGATCTACATGAATCAAAATTGTCATATCGGCGGTAAGGTTTACAATATCCAAGCCAAGACTAAAAGCCCGAGTTTTGCAGGGAATGAGGCTGCGTTAACCTTAGTGAGGGACTATATATGTGTGTACGCTATTAAATCTTGATACACCCACCTGAAAAGCTAATTTTCCGTCACTTTCATGTCAAATTCACATGTAAACGTGAAAGCCTGTATCCTCCTGACTACAAGAATATATTCATCCGAGCGCACGGCCACAAAAGAATTCCTGCATGCTTCGACTTTGTACGCTGCATCTTTGTTATTCCGATGTTTGTCAGCTATGTTTCAATTTGGAATGCGTGCGAATAAGCTATGCCTTTCCGTAGCAGCTGGGTTATGGCCAACAAGCAGGCAACAATCAATTTGTATCATGCTTCGAGTCTTAAGGTGACCTTCATCTGCAAAACCACTGAAATGAACGCTTAACTTATGCGTGTTACGGACACTTACGAATGCTTACGACTTCACTAGCGAACTCATGCGATTGGTGGAGATCTATTTTACTGTTATTATTTTATTTTGTCATTGTAAACTTACAAAAGATGGACAACCGAATATTTTGATTAATGATAATATTTTGCATCTTGTTCGATCTCAAAGATAAGATAGATAAAACAGACGTGTTGGACCGCAAGCTGAAACTACGACAAAAATGTAACTAGTGCAAGTCTGAGCGCAATGCATGATATAGCTCTTTGTCCGAGAAATTGTTCAGGTAAAAGTGCTCGTATATCTCCATACTTGTCGCTGCACTCACCGTATGGTCAGCATCTTCGCCATACACAGGGATAAGTTCTACCGCGTGCGCGACATCTGTGAGAGGGATTACTGCGCCCAATCTCACCCTCTGACCGTCGGATCCATGGTGATATTGTCGAGCCACCGTATACATGCTGGTGGCAGGATCATTGCGTGGATGACCAACAATCTCATAATACTGCACATAAAGGAGTGGCTGATCTGCGAGGTAATGGGGAAGCATGGCGCAGCAAGGCGGAATGGGCTGGAAGATAGCCCGTACTTGCACGACAACATCTGCTATGGAAACCACAGTGAGTGACATGTACATAGGCATAAAATAAATCTTACCCGTCTGGTCACCGTGTATTGACTGTGCAATAACCGCATCACAATTTCCCAGAGGGAATGTTTGTGATGGTGGAGCAGCTTGAACGACTTGACTGGGCATAATCAGCCACGAGCGAAAGACGGAATGTAACTGTAGTCAAAATTTGTTCCACATCTTGACACGTCCACGATCACAGCTCCATGATGCTGTAGGTTGACCGTTAGAAACCTTTGCGATGTAATCAGACAGCGCTTGTCCAAAATCTGGCAACATGTAGAGCTGCTGAACTTCCATCAGGAAACCTGCGTTTTCCCTGATCGACCTGCATGGTCTGACAGCAGATGCAACAGGTACCACAATCATTCAATCCATCAGATATGGTCTGAAATCAGACACGTCACTCTGATCTCAGCACATCATAATATCAGCAACAGAGACCATCAGTATGACATCCTGTTATTCCATGCAGACTTGCCAAGCAACATGTAGGCAGTACATCAGGACATAACAGATGCTCTGGCTCTAGGGTTATTAGGTGTTTCAGGCTATTCTGTTCATCTGGTCATTGGGTGCTCAATACCCCAGACTACCTATACAACACATTAGCTGGTTGTAGATAGACCATATTTAGCAGACCAGTATAGGTCTAGTCTTTCATATTAGCAGGACCATCATATTGTGGGTCTGTCATTTACTTAGATTATTGATCAACCAGGGTGTCCAATTATGATAATGTGAGATCCATCAGTGTTTCAGTATGTCAAATGTGCATGACCCTAGACCATCCTTTGTCCTACATGAACAGCTCTCCAGATGGACAATATACCAGATTATCACTTGTTCCAGCTGTCAAGGACTCATATAACATGACTAGTAGTAGTCCCTCAGAGGTATGCAGAAACATGATTGATCAATATTATCTAGGTAGGGTATTGTATTCAGCAGGCAATGGTGAGTTTGGAACAGTGACAAGTAACTAGTATGAATATGAATGAGGAATAAAACAAGTAAAGAGCAGCAGCAGAGTGACGAGCGAAAGACAATGGTTCAGGATCACAAAATTCTAGAAAAATCAACCCATAAGTGAAATATCAGATCCTGAATCACTTCCCGAATCTTCTTCGATACAAATAGCACGGCCATTGTCACCTACAGCCCTCCTCTGGGCCTTCGCGCAATGAGACGGCCACTTTCGATGAGCATCGATGAAGGGCCTTGCACCCTTGAAGATCTTCTTCCATTTGCGGCGGCTAGCTTGCTCTAGAGACTCTATCACAAGTTCAGTGCGGTCACTCCAAAGACCCTCTGCGAATTGAGACTCTGCAGGTCTCTTGGGTTTCACATAGACCCCGGTTGACCACATCTTCCATGCGCGTTCGACCTGCTGATACATCAGTAGTGTTGGGCTGAAAGAAGATAGACGAACCGCAATCGTGGCAATGGACAGTGCCCCCTTTGGCATGTCTGTGCAGCGGAATTCCTTCGGGAGATCATGGACCTGCTCAAGGTAGAGTGCGAAGGTATCGAGAATGCAAGAATCTTCAAAAGAGCCTCGATAGCACTATTTGACAGGTGAGCAATCAAGGCAGGATGAGATCAGAACACGTACATTCACGTCAGTTCTATCACCGACAACTAACTTCCACATATAAGGATAGATGGGAGGGTTCACCCATGTGGTATGACCAGCCTCATCAACATACCGAGCTTGTTCAGGCACTAGATATGCAACTGTGTCAATGATGTCGTCAGACGACCAATCTTGCGTTCGGATGTATTTTGCGATGACAATCTCTGCCCGTTCACCGAAGTTGCTGCGATAGTCATATGCACGCTGCATCAACTGGATAAAATGCATAATCAGGTGGTGGTAGAAAGTCAGTCACAATAGACTTACCACTTTATACACAGCATCTTTGTTCTTGGATACGGTGTGCTCGAGGGTCGGAAAGACATGATCCCAGATTTGCTGCATCTCTTCAGCAAAGTCCAAGATATCCCACATGTTATCAAGGCAGGAGATAAAGTCAATCCACATGGGGACAACATAAGAATCGAACTTGCGATGTGACCCAGCGGGAAGGTCATTTTTCGTGAACTTGATGCATCTATGTCGTACTTCGGATAAGTTGTCGTCGTCATCGTCGTCCTCACCATCATTGTCGCGAATGGGACGATGCTGTGGTGCAACTAATTAGTTACCTTGTAGCACTGATCACATTCAATTTGAATATACCTTCTTAGAACTAACTTTAGACTTGGACTTGCTTAAGCCACTAGTATGTCGGTCAATGCCCAAGGGTGCATTCGCAGTGGGCCTGCTACTGGAGGTTTTCTGCTGAAGTCAGAACCTCATGGTTAGCATTAAAAATAACATACGCACCTTGTGGAAAGGCTTTGCGTTCATGGGGCAATGCATGACTTCTTCATCATCTGAACTTTCCGGGGTCGTGTCAACCTGAAAATAATTAACTCTTAGCATAGCATTAAAAAATTCTTGCATGTACTGACCCTGGTCTTAGACTTGTTTGATTTATTAGTCGTCTCTCGGTCAATGTGAGTGGAGGTATTCTATTGAAGTCGATCAGCACCAGCCAATCTTGAGAAAGCATACACACCTTGTGGGAAAGTTTCGTGCTCATGAGGGGATGCATGAGTTCATCATCTGTGTCTTCCATTGTGTCAACCTGCAATAAATTAACTCTGAGCACAGTACCAAAAAAATTGTGTGAACTAACCCTGGTCTTGGATTTGCTTGAACTACTAGTCTCTCAGTCCACGCAGGTGGAGGTATTCTGTTGAAGTCGATTAGCACCAGCTGACCTTGAAAAACATACGAACCTTGTGGGAAGGCTTCATTTTCGCAGGGCAACACATGATTTCTTCATCATCCGAGTCTTCCAAGGTTGCATTGACCTGCAAGAAATGAACTCTTAACATATCATGAAAAAAACCTTGCGCAAACTGACCCTGGTCTTGGACTTGCTTGAACTGCTAGTCTCCTGGTCAATGCGAGTGGAGGTATTCTGTTGAAGTCAATTAGCACCAACCAACCTTGAAAAATGTACGAACCTTGTGGAAAGGCTTTGTTTTCACAGGGCGACGCACGGTGTCTTCATTATCTGAGCCTTCTGAGGTTGAGCCGACCTGCAAGAAATTGAGCGCAGTAAAACAAAATGTTTGCGTACTGTCTCCTGTTTTCCCTCCTCTCCAGTGTTCCTATCAGCCTTCGACTGTGCCTTGAATTCGCATTTGGTCTTTGCATCGTTGGTGTCAACCATATACGCTTTATCGATGCTTGGATCGGCCTCGCATTCAATGTCGACCGCAGATGCTCTATCCACCTCATTCTCTGAGTCGGGAAACAGTAGATCGTCATCTAATGCATCTCCCTCTTGTTCCTCACCCATAGCTGCAGGCATCCTATTGACAGGTGAGATGCTCTGAGTGTACATAAGATCCGGTATGTTAATTTGTTAAAGTGAAGGAAACGAAAAAAATACCTTCGATACAGAGACCATAGGCGGAGCCAAAATGTCGTTATCCCCATCTGTGATAATAGGCGTTGAGAATTGTGCGCGTGGGCCTGCCTGACATTCCTTGTCGTCTTCTCGCTCATCATAAAAGCCACCGGACTTGACAGTATTATGAGGGGGATGTTTCGTGGAGTCTGTGGAACACAAGGTCAGTGATTTAATAGAAGAAGAAGAAAAACATACTAGCCATGCCTCCAGCAGTTGCAGGGGCACTATTTGGAGGGCGTGTCATGATATTTTGGGAGGCGATATTACGCCACCCTTCACGGAGACCACTTCGAGGGGGCTGTGAAGAGAAAAGGTTGGGATCCTCTTTGAATCTTTTGGCTGACAGTCTGCATTTTGAAGGAAAGGGTTTTCGTACAAGATACATAATGTTGATTAATGTTACGCACTCAAATAGATCTGTTAGGCAGAGCCCTAAGAGGGGCGTCGTCTGCTAACGTTCGTGACGTAACCGGAAGGATCCGGTATGGCAAGTGAGACTGGCGACGACGAGTCGGCAGCGATCACAGTACGCGCGTGTCACGTGACTTCGTAGACGGATGTCTTGAGAAGTCACTCAAAGTAAGGACAGTCTTGTCCGTACGATGAGGTCGATCGAAGTAGACTTAGCCGCGATGAGCGACTAAGAAAAGATACTAGAGACTGAAGCTGAGGAGGCTTCAGAGAGAAGTATGTTCCAGGGAAGATTGAGTAGATTCAAGTTAGGGAATCTAGTACAGGGTGACCGACTACTTATACTAAGTGGAGAGGGTTAAGGGCAAGGCTACCGCACAGTAGGTAAGGGTAAAGGGGAAACAGGAATGGTATAGGTGCGCTGGCATCAGAGCCGGATTAGTGATGGATGGTCGAATGTGGAATGAGACCGAGAAACATTGGAACGGACCAACGGTAAGAATACAACGTGCGGGAATCCGCAGTCAGGGGAAACAGAAAGAGGAAAGCCACATTGGTGGCATGAGTCAGACCGAGTCAGAGGTGCGGAACCACATTGGTGGTCGAGTCAGAAGAGGAACGTGCGTGCACGTGCATAGAGGCGGGTGATACGAGGGACGGGAACGGTCCCGAGGATCCGGTCAACGGAAAGTCGGTAAAGGAGGACGAGCCGGTAGATGGTGAGGGCGAGGATGAGGGGAAAATGATAGGGGGGCCACGTGACCGATGTTACTTGTAACAATTAATGTTGAACATTGATTGGTTGATCAGGTTGAGTCAGCAGATCGTTGGGCGCCAATCACTGAGGACTTACCCTTCATCATCACTACGGGCACGTTGCTTGCTGTGACTCTGTTTACCCCCCCCCCCCCCCCCTAAACTGTCCTTTGCATTCTCGATATCTCTGCGCAACTTCTGTCCCTTACTGACCTTTACCAGCGGTGAGTTATCATCATGTTCATTCTGACTGGCATCGACGTGAACTATAATAAGTGCTTCATCAGCACTTGTTGTCCTGTGATTGAATAATCTGCGACTTACCTGGACTTGCCGGCCGAGACCCACTGCGGACACTTGGTTGAACTTGGTTTAGATATAGTCAAGTCAGTGCCTGTCACCAACTTATCATACAGTCAAATCCGTGACATACCTGAATTTGGTGGAATTGCTGACCGAATTCCAGTACTTGGCTTCTTGGATACTTTGTTAAGAGTGGGACCGGGTCGTCGCACTGCAAGCCTTTCTTTTTCTACATCCTCTATCTCCATGCAGATCTCGAGCTGAGCAACTGTTCCTGCAGCGCAAACCTTCTGTTCCTTTGTGACTTTTTGGCTTCCTGGCTTCTTCATGGGACCAGCCTTCACCCTGCCAGTTGGACCATCGTCGCCATCGGCTGGCAACTTGGCATTGACAGCCTTTTGGTGTTTGGGTGGTAGGTCTGGTAATCCGGGTTGCTTGTTCCGATTTTCCACGCGAGTCTCCACCATCGCTGGATGTCGTTGACGTACTCAAGATAGAGCAACAAGTGAGCCGAGTACTAGTTGTACAAAGAACAGTTACTCACATACACTTTTTTTTTTTTTGCAAAGTTCACAGAGGGACCGCCACATTCGTTTGTCACATTTTCACACATTCACACCAAAGTAAGGCCCTACTATACGACACCTACTATTTACAATTACTAGTACTCAATGTTATTATTACACACAGAGACTTACACCATGTCATCGCCTGCATTCCGCCCTCGAAAATATTACTGTACTGATGCTAAAGTTACAGCTTGCTGTCGTGGCTTTAAGACCTTGGGTGGATACCGACAACACCACAATGCACTACACATCGAGCCTCCCCAGCCTACTCGTCCACGCCAGCATACTTTTTCGGAATGCGAGTCTGATGCTGTGATGGAGGCTGGACACAGTGATGATGAAGATACATACAGAGGATCCTACTATTTTCAACATCCTGTTCTCGATGGCTCACCGTGTGATGCTGTGGGTAACTATTTACTATCTGATGGCGATCCTCCCATCCTTGACCTGCCTGCTGAGGATAATCCATGGGCTCCCTTCCAGTCATGTGGTCACTTCCAGCTTGCGGACTTCATCTTCCGACGAAATCAGATGCCTGGCAAACAAATTGATGAACTCATGCAGGTTCTAGCCTCTTTCAATGAATTTAATGGCAAGCCTCCATTTCGTAGTGACACCCATGTTTATGACACTATCGATGCCATCTCTTTGGGTGATATATCATGGCAATCACTCTCACTCAAGCACGCTGAATTCGAGACTGCGTCACCTGATGATCCACTGTGGAAGCGTAGCGAGTATGAGGTGTGGTTTCGAGATCCCCGCGAGTTGATACAAAATCAGCTTGCCAACCCTGATTTCGTCAACGATATCGACTACTCAGCTTGACAGGTATTCGGAGAGCAGGGTCAGCGCGTATGGTCAGATTGAATGACAGGTAATTGGGCTTGGGATCAGTTGGCAAGTATATTCCAGCATTCACTGACAGATTAACACTAATGTAAGGCGGCTACTTGAGTTCGATAGGGAATGTGAGCAAGAGTGAGACTTGAGATGAGATGATAGAAAACGATACGACAAGGTGATATGCGGTGATGGACACGTTCTAGAAGGATTTCTCTGAGGTTCTTGGAGCGGGAACTGGGTATATTTCGCTGTCGATATCAAAATGTACATGAGTAGATATAGTTGCGAACCGTAAGGGTCCTCGGGCACGAATAGGTCATTGATTAGGTGAAAACAGACGCTGAAGGGAGTGGCGTTGAGCCTAACAGGTAGCTAGAGCGAGGAAGGAAAGGAATACGAGAAACTGAATGAGTGGCGGTATAAATGATTTTGGTTTGGGTGAAATGACGAGAATTTTGTAGCGGTTTTTGACAGATTTCGGTACAGCAAAGTGAGAATGGGGAAAACATGACGAAAGGAAAGGGTCTGAGAGTAGTTTGGAGTCAGGGTTGAGTCTAGGTAGCGAGTATAGCGGTAAGTCGAAACGATGATGAAAGAGTGAAACGAAAAGGAATGTATCCGCATGACACAGACGCGAAACGTGGTGCTTCTTCGCATCAGTGTGTCACATGGAGGAATAGAACTGTAGTTCTAAGTTTTAATTTGAAGTTATGGTCGGGGCACAGATGATATGCGATCCTTACACTAATTGTGTTCGTTTCATAGAATATACTGGCCGAAGATCCTGACTGTCATGGTGCGATGTTTGTCCCCATCATCCTTGGGAGTGACAAGACTACAGTCTCTGTGGCAACTGGCCAGAATGACTTCTATCCACTCTATGTCTCTGCTGGGAACCTCCGCAATAATGTTTGTCGTGCACACAAGGAGTCCGTGAGCCTTGTGGGATTCCTTTCAATCCCTAAGAGTACGTATACTACTACGAGACTGCTAACGAAGCTGATGATCATAATAGCTGAGCGACTTCATGAAAATAGCGTGGAATTCCGGAATTTCTGATGACACATATTTCACGCCTTGTTACAAGCCATTTTAGAGGCTTTCCGTCATGCGATGGAGAAACCAGAAGTTGTAAAGTGTGCGGATGGTCACTTTAGACGTGCTGTGTATGGTCTCGGTCCATATATTGCCGATTATCCTGAGCAGTGCTTGCTTGCCTGCATAATTCAGAGGTGGTGTGCACAATAAGCTCTTCTTGAACCTCGAATTTCATTGACTTATGCTTTAGATGTACTGCTGATCGGCAGGATTTGGATCACTTGGTCTCTGGTTGGCGATCGCACCAACACACAAAAGCTCTAATGCGTGGCTATTCAGCAAACGAGCTCAAGAACGGCTGGGGTATCCTCAGTGGCATCCTGGTGAGTACACATCAGCTCCTTGCAGTCCTTGGGTGTTAAAAGTATGCAGCCGTTCACAGCATACTTTCCGCGTGCAGACATCCACGATCTTCTTGCTCCGGATATCCTGCATCAAATCATTAAAGGGACCTTCAAAGACCATATCGTGGATTGGATTGGTCAATATCTTATTATCATTCACGGAGAAGCAGGGGCAGAACGAATATGGGCAGATATCGATTGCCGGTACTAAATATCTTGTAGTTGAGATTGTTATACTGATGTCCTTGATTCTAGCATTGCCGCAGTACCTGCATTTCCAGGCCTGCATCATTTTCCTCAAGGTCGAAAATTCAAACAATGGACCGGTGATGACTCGAAAGCTTTGATGAAGGTAAGAAGTCATCTATTGATATCACTTAACAATATTTGAATTAAGTTATAGGTATTTCTGCCAGCTATTGTGGGACACATTCCCGACAAGATGCTTAGAGCTCTCTATCACTTTCTTGACTTCTGCTATCTGGTCCGTCGCTCAAGTCTCGACGAAGCCGATCTAGATGCCATGGATAAGGCCCTGCATACCTTTCACGAGGAGTGTCGCATCTTCAAGGATGTCGGTGTTACTCCAGATGGAATCTCTCTACCCCGACAACATTCTTTGTGTCATTACTATTATCTAACACAGCAGTTCGGCGCTCCCAATGGATTATGTTCTTCTCTCACAGAGTTGAAACACTGTAAGGCAGTCAAGGAACCCTGGAGACGCTCAAGTGGCTATTTACCCCTTGGTCAAATGCTAGTAAACAACCAATGGCTCGACAAACTTGCATCATTCCGAGCTGAGAAAACTGCTGCAGGTCTACTTGATCAACCTTTACTCCCACCTGGTGTCGTTCCAATTGACCCAGATACAAATCGTGATGGTAATTCAGATGTTTTGTATTGGCAAAAGTTTGATTAACCTGAATGTAGCACTGGACGACCCAAACTTCTTCCTTTACCGTGATGATCTGGACCTCGAAGATGCTGTTGCGGATGATGATGAGGCTGAGGTTATTGTACAATTAGCGAAGAGATGAGGTGGGATCATTTGACTTTTGCCATGGTAATCTTAAATCATTCTTTTCTTCAGTGCATGGTTACCCAAGACGGCTGCTGTTACGGTACATTCATTCTCTTAGTTTCTCCTTTGTTACCGGACAATGGTCCCTTGTCACAGCTATTGATGAGCGACCGATTACTTTCCAGACTCTTACTCATATCATTGCCAAGCTGACTTTCCGTGCCAGTAACCACCGCTATGTTTAGCCGTTATCTCTTATCAAAGCGGGCTGTCCGCACCATGGTTACTATCTCTTATCTCTTATCGTCCACCAAGCGGGCTGTCCGCCTTCTATCTTGATACGCATTTACAAGCTCTGCTTGAACTCTCACTATATAGACACATAGCGTACCACATGTAGTTCTTCACTTTAATCTACTGGGTTCTACCTGGAACAAGTCCTTTAGCAAGGTCTCCAACCTTGCTATCTAAGAAACCACTATTCTAAGGAAGTCGCCGATACTTGCCTTAGCCAGAAACCTTTGACCTCTCATTCAAGAGAAGAACCACGTCTGTCTCGCCGAATCTCAGTCCACTCAGACTAAGACAGCTCGACCTATCCCAGTCGTAACAAAATATTAAAGTCCTACCATAAACGTCGCCACCTGCGACATCAGAAGACACCATGACTTTGTTAACTCCTTTGATCGGAGCTTTGAACCTAGGCGCATTACCACCTATACCACCGTTGAACACAATGACGACCACTACCAAAGAAGTAGAAATCAAGATCGGTTCTCCCCCCGAATTCGATGGAGACCGCGACGAATCGCACAGGTTCATGCTGAACTGTAATGCGTATTTAGATATCAACGAGAAGATCTACGATAGCGATAAGAAGAAAGTAATCTTCGCACTCTCGTTCATGACCAAGGGCAATGCAGCCGCTTGGAAAGAAGACTTCATGGAGACTGCTCAGAACTCCAAGCGAAAGAATACTGCTGGAAATCTTATTGGATACGGCAGCTGGGACGAATTCAAAGTCACATTCAAGGAAGCCTTTGGAGCTATAGACCTGGCCGGAACGGCCATGGCTAAAGTACGAGCCCTTGAGATGAAAGGAGACCTCCATACATATATCTCCAACTATCGCCTCCTAGCCCATAAAGCAGGAATAGCTGAGAACGTCACCAAAGTAGAGTTCTTCCGCGAAGGTCTTGACGTAGGACTTCGCAACAACCTCTACCGCACTGGAGAAAGTCTAGACGACTTTGAAACCGTCATCGCCACATGCATCAATCTGGACAACGCTTTCCAGAGATTGAGAGCAATACAGAAACGAGAAAACCCCGCTTATTATCAGCACAAGAAGAAGAAGTACGGGGACTGCCACTTTACCCCCCGCAGAAGCGACGCCATGGAGATAGACCAGCTCTCCGAGTCCGAAGTAAAAAGACACCTCAAGGAAGGACGCTGCTTCAAATGCCACCAGACGGGCCATCGTGCCAACGATACCACCTTCCATCCCAGGGAAGATAAGAAGCAGAAAATGCCTATCCGGAGGAAGGTCAAGAAAGAAGAGAGTAGCGATGACGAGGAGGAAGTGAACCGACGGTTCGTGGAGATGGATTTTTAAAACAGGAGACTGCATCGATGTCAGTACCTCCTGTCCTGATACGACTTGTACAATCACTTGGAAATAAAAAAGAGCTTCGCGTCCCTGCCACTATTATTTCCACCAAGCATACCAAAACCATCGAAACCTCTATGGTTATCGACTCCGGAGCAAGCGGAACCTTCATCAGCGAGGAATTCTGCAAGTTGCACGGAATCAAGACCCATAAACTCTCAAAACCATTTCCCGTTATAACCGCAGACGGATCTGACGCTAAGGGAGGACTCATCTCTCGCTATTGCGTCCTCATTGTCAAAATTGACGGGAGGACCATGATAGGAAAGTTCAACATAACCAGACTCTCAAAGAAAGACAAGATTTTACTTGGGTTCCCATGGCTGAAAGCACTAAATCCGTCAATCGACTGGACGAACAAAGTACTATCTCTCGCATCGAACGAACGATCACTCAAGATCGAAAGAAACATTGATCATCTCAGAAAACAGCGCAATCTCCCGCTGCTGTTTCCCCTTGCCGCCCCTACGGAGAAAGAGCCGTCCCGTGAATGGAAGAATTCCAAATTAAAGAAATCCCCCGTCTCACCTGTCTACCCACGAACTTCTGTTGAAGAAGTTACCGACGAGGAGCTTCCCCACCTCGTACCAGACCAAGATGAGCCGACTACGATACCAGGGAAGATGTATGGTCGGAAAACTATGCACCTCCGGTCATCGACCCATCCCTCTACCCCCTAAACGATGAAGACGTCTTAATCGAATATTCCCCTGACGGTTCTCAAGTCAGAATAATCTCCGACGTCTCTTTTGACACTCCTCTCACCAGAGACAGTACGTCAAAACAGGAGCAAGGCTATTCAAAAACTAGCAATAAAGCTCAGGAATTTGCTGTTGCCGGGGAGAAAGAACAAATGAAGAAGAGTTTCGAAGAACTCGTTCCTTCCTACCTGCACACCTATGCAGATATTTTTGCGAAAGACGGTCTCAATAAATTACCACCGGAACGGCCCGGTATTGATCATTGAATTGATCTGAAACCTGGATTCATGCCAAGGACATCCAAGATCTACCTGCTATCAGGAAAAGAAAGGGAAGCAGTAAAGACCTTTATCACAGAAAACACGGAAAAAGGGTTTATTGTACCTTCGAAATCCCCGCAAGCCAGTGGATTTTTCTTTGTAGGAAAGAAGAGTGGTGAGCTACGTCCTTGTCAGGACTATCGATACCTCAATGATTGGACCATACACAACCAATACCCACTCCCGCTTCCCAAAACTCTTATAGAACGACTCTACAAGGCCAGATATTTCACAAAAATCGACATACGCTCTGGCTATAACAATATCAGAATCCACCCTGATGATAGATGGAAAGCGGCTTTTACTACCGAAGAAGGCCTGTTCGAGCCTACTGTAATGTTCTTTGGCTTAACCAACTCCCCCGCCACTTTCCAATCCTATATGAACAATCACTTCCAGAGCGAAATCAACAAGGGGTGGATCGTCATATATATGGACGATCTGCTCATCTTCTCTTCAGACCTCGCAGAACATCACGAACGAACAAAAAGAGTATTGGAGATACTCCATCGCGAACAGCTGTTCATCAAACCTGAAAAGTGTACCTTCGACGCAGCAGAGGTGGAGTACCTCGGGATGGTTATTCGTCCTGGAGAAGTAGCAATGGAACATGCCAAAGTCGATGGGATAAAGGATTGGCCTATCCCGACCTCCGTAAAGGATGTTCGCTCCTTTCTCGGATTTTGCAACTTTTACAGGGTGTTTGTATCCCACTACTCTGATATCGCCCGACCGCTTATCAATCTCACTGGAAAAGACCAAGTCTTCGCTTGGACCCCTGATGCCCAGACCTCATTCAATAAACTCAAGCAATGTTTTACGACAAAACCGGTGCTACGTAACCCTGATCCCACACGCCAATTTGCCCTTGCTACGAATGCCTCTCTGGTAGCAACCGGGGCCGTACTCCTCCAGACGGATGAAAATGGCGTCTACCACCCTTGTGAATATATTTCACAGTCCTTCAACCCCGCTGAACGCAACTACGAAATCTTTGATCGCAAACTGCTCGCTATCATTCACGCCCTCAATGAATGGCGCCATTATCTGGAAGGAAACCCCCACCCCATTCTCGTCTTCACCGATCACCTAAATCTCCTTTATTTCTCGAAAGCACAGAAACTCTCTCGAAGGCAAGCACATTGGCAGCTTGTCCTATCTAATTATGATCTCGAATTGCATCACGTTCCTGGGACGAAACTTGCGGCACCCGACGCACTTTCTCGATGCCCGGATCACAGTCTTGGTGAACACGACAATGAGGATCGTGTGCTCCTTCCAGATTCCATGTTCATATGGTTGCTCGACAACGACCTCTCCGCCACCCTCGCCACAAACTCCTTAGATGACCCCATTTTCTCCGTCGCCAGTGACGCTTTGGATGGACTCTGCCTGCCCCCCATGAAATCTGCCCTCTCCAACTGGAAGATATCGGAAGGGGTGCTCTATTATAAATCTCGCGCCTATGTCCCACCCTCGCAACGAATGGTTGTATTGCTCCGTCATCATGACCATCCGACCGCCGGTCACCCTGGGCGGTTTAAAACCGAAGAACTTGTCAAACGCGACTACTGGTGGCCTGCCATGGGCACTTTTATCCGCTCCTACGTCGCCGGATGCGCTCTCTGTCAGCAGATGAAAGCTGACACCCACCCTGTCACGCCTCCCCTTGTCCCCATCCCTTCCTCTGCCACTCGCCCCTTTTCCCAGGTCTCTGTTGACCTTGTCACCGACCTCCCTGTTTCCAATGGTTTTGACTCTCTCATGGTCGTGGTAGACCATGGCCTTATGAAGGGGGTGATTATTTCTCCCTGTAACAAGAACATCTCTTCTGAAGGAGTGGCTAAACTATTTCTCAAGAACGTGTTCAAACATTTCGGACTCCACGAAAAAGTGATCTCTGACCGAGGCCCCCAGTTCATTTCGAAGTTCTCTAGAGAATTAGCATGCCTCTTAGGATACCAGATCGCTGCATCCACGGCATATCACCCTCAGACCGATGGACAAACCGAACGACTCAATCAAGAAATAGAAACATACCTCCGAATATACTGTAGGAGTAACCCCTATGAATGGTCGGACCATTTACCTCTCGCTGAATTTGTGCACAACCACCAAAGACACAAAGCAAGGAATGCATCGCCGTTCTTCCTTATGATGGGATACAAACCTCGCGGCATTCCCCACGTGCTATCATCATCGGATACCCCTGCTGTAGAGGAAAGAGTCTGTACCCTCCAGAAGATCAGAGAGGAAGCCATTTCCTGCCACAACATCGCTATGCAACAAATGGCAGAAAGGATGCACAAAAAGAAGTACCTACCATGGAAGATAGGAGATAAGGTCTGGCTATCCGCAGCTAATCTCATGACCACTCTCCCATCTAGGAAGCTTGCGCCCAAACGACACGGACCGTTCTCCATAACCGCAGTCTTATCACCAATCACGTTCACCCTGAAACTTCCGGAACAGTGGAAGGTTCACCCCACGTTCCATGCTTCCGAACTATCCTCCTATCAGGAGACAGAGATTCACGGACCGAACTACAAAGAACCACCTCCAGATATAGTCAACCAATCAGAGGAATACGAAGTCGAAGAAGTCACAAGGGAACGGGTAAACGAAGATGCTATCTCGTATCCTGGAAAGGATACTCTTCCGGAAGTAACGAATGGATTCCAGCGGAGAACATGGAAAATGCCGAAGACCTACTTTCCGCCTATAAGAAGAGGCATAGGTTGAACTGAATTGACCAGTCCCCATTGCCATACAAACAAACATGTCTTCTCAACAGATTGCCTCCCCTACCGAATCCAACGTCTCCTCCATCAGCCTCAGCGAATCCCCCTTTGCTGACAACGTTGTCAGCATCGAAGACGACGTCATCGTCGAAACCACCATCCTATCCGTTGCCCACGCCCTCGAAATTGAGACCTATCTCAACGCCCAGCCAGCAGTACCAGCTGGAGTCGCTGCCACTTATATCCATATCATTAGAGCTACTCAACGCCTCGAAGAAGAATTCGCCCAGATTCAGAACGATGCCCTCAGACTCTCCTGCAACCACGTCCAGCGGCGCATTCGCTCGCTTACGCTTCAGTCATTCCCTCTTGGTTTTAGCACTATCTGCAGGGAAATTATACAGACTGTTGCTGATCGAAACACCTTCCAAGTCGGCCGCCCGTTGCCTCCTATTACTCACAATCCCGCTGCTGTTCTACCTGATCCAACTTCGATTGGAGGGAGCACTGCACCAGTACCTGTCCCAGCACCCAATGAAATCTATAGAAGAAAGCTCCGCAACAGAGCCGTCGTTCACGGCATAACCAAGAATAAATCGTCCAAAGGAAAGAAGCGCGAGGTCATCGACCTCACCACAGAACCCCCCGCAATTCCCTCCTCTAGCATCACTATCAGATCCCCCTCGCTAAAACACATAGTCGGCACTATCGCTGACGCCAACTTCATTTGCCGAGTCTGCAAGAAGCTTGGTCATAAGCACAAGAACTGCCCCTTATACTTCTGTCGCTTCTGCGGCGACGCGAAACCCGGGCACTTTTCCATTTACTGCCCCTATGACACCAACAAACCAGTATTCCCATTGGTCTATACTGACGAAGGCTTCTACGACGCGTTAGCCACGTGGGAAGCAGAGAAAGATAGGAAGGAAGAAGAAGATCTTGAGTGTGCCAATAGGGAGTACTTGGCACAGCCGGAGTACTTAGAGTTCCACAATGCCGACGCCGACGCCATCTACTACGCAAACCAGGACAACTAGTGACGTCGAAGCTGGTGCCATCGACCATAACACGGGGGTAATGTTATGGTACATTCATTCTCTTAGTTTCTCCTTTGTTACCGGACAATGGTCCCTTGTCACAGCTATTGATGAGCGACCGATTACTTTCCAGACTCTTACTCATATCATTGCCAAGCTGACTTTCCGTGCCAGTAACCGCCGCTATGTTTAGCCGTTATCTCTTATCAAAGCGGGCTGTCCGCACCATGGTTACTATCTCTTATCTCTTATCGTCCACCAAGCGGGCTGTCCGCCTTCTATCTTGATACGCATTTACAAGCTCTGCTTGAACTCTCACTATATAGACACATAGCGTACCACATGTAGTTCTTCACTTTAATCTACTGGGTTCTACCTGGAACAAGTCCTTTAGCAAGGTCTCCAACCTTGCTATCTAAGAAACCACTATTCTAAGGAAGTCGCCGATACTTGCCTTAGCCAGAAACCTTTGACCTCTCATTCAAGAGAAGAACCACGTCTGTCTCGCCGAATCTCAGTCCACTCGGACTAAGACAGCTCGACCTATCCCAGTCGTAACAGCTGCAGCCGATTGGTAAACATATTGGCATTCCTCATTTTCGTGACCTTGTGCGCCGATTTCTGCATGATCAGCACAATCCTGATCATGCTATACCTGGGCATGAAATGGATGTGTCACAATGCCCAAACTTTGATGGCAAGGTGGATATTTTCCATTCCACAGTTGCGTCGTTTCACGCTGCTAGTGATATTTGCAGAGTTAATGGTATGATGTGTCATACCTTCCATGCTGCACCTAACTGGCGTGGTGGTCGTCCTTGCCATGATTGTGTTTTCGTCGAGCATGATCCAACCCTGCCAGGATTTCAGGGTCTGTACGTCGCACAAATCATTTTCATTTACCTTTCGAGGTGTGCTGTATCCTTGTGCACTCATTCGCTGGTTTTCGACCATCGGCGATCGACCATGCCCTGAAACCGGTATGTGGATGGTCGAGCCAGAACTTGACGCCGACAGTGGAGAACGCCTCGTTTCAGTTGTTCATCTAGAAACCATCATGCGACCAGCACACTTGATCCCCGTTTATGGTTCACATTTACTTCCTTGTGATATCACTCATTCGGATTCTTTGATGGCATTTGAAGTGTTTTACATAAACAAGTATTCGGATTATCACACATTTGAAATTGCGTATTGATTAGCAGTTTAACCTCCAACTTGTAGCACAACATGTATTAATACTCATTCATGTTCAACCATTGAATATAGTCACTTTCGAATTCAGGACAATACACTTCTGTCACAACAATGTGTACTATGTGTCTCAACCTTGTCCTCAGAGCTTGCAGATCTCGCATAGCTGTTACGAAATTACCAGTAGCCATGGCCCGTTATTTTACTGCAGCCAGATCAGTACAAGCAGTACTTCATTAATTCAGCACCAAGTCTAGCACTTCATTCCTTCGACACTCTACTTCCATCATTGCTTCTGTGCTCTAATGATAGTCTCCACGACTCTTCTCATCAACACTGCTGGTGGTAGCAGGAGCCCGAGATCCATTAATATTTTATTCAACATCTAGCTACACTGCCAGTGCCATGTAACAGTAACAGTATACAAGTCTGGAGATCATTTCAACTCCATGGCAATGAAGGTGAGTAGTACTGCTACTACTACTACTAGTAGTTTTGTCGCTGACTCGGACTTTATAGTAGGTTTGAATTTTGAATGTGCAACAGTACTATCTCCACTCCATGCCTAATATCAACCACAGCTCCTCTTACTAGTACTAGTACTACTAGGTAGGTCTCTCAGGTTTTTTTCTGCAGTACTACTGACTTAGTAACTTGAACAGTGGTGATCATCGTTTCATGTGCTAGTACGTGGTCATTGCAACTATATGGTATTTCCGAAATGCTGTGTGTCTTTTTTTGATGTCATTTCTGGGGCTCTCTGAGTCTAACTAGTATGCACTGACAGGCCTTCTCTAGCACTCTTTCCCAATGACTAGGTTTTTCTTCGCCCTACTACTATGGTACCCCTAGCCACGGTCCCGGCGGCAAACACCGGCTTGGATACTCCAGTTTCAAGCTAAGAACCCAGTTGACACCGCCGCTTTTGCTTATAAGGTGAGAATGTCACAACAAGCATGCAAAGCTATGCCCTCTGAATCTCTTACTCTGTTACAGCAAGGCCCAATAAATGGGCAAGGCTTTTTCTGTGAGCATAGTCCTGCATGGCATTCCCAGCCGAATATTAGCATGCTCCCTGGACAACTCAAACATGCCGGTGGCAAAGGGCCCTCCCAAAATACTAGAAGATTCAAGCGACACTCCACATCCTCAGCAAGTTTGCTGATAAGTAGCCAATCTGGGACTTCAGTGGAATCAGTTTCAAGTCTGGAGCAGGAACCTTGCCTCCTGTTGAAGCCAAAGATGTTGAAGCCACCAGTTTTTGAGTCAAAGGATGGTGAGTCATATCTGATTGAAATACCATGGGAGTTCTTTGCTAAGCTCTACAGATCTTTGTCAGCGTATTATTGCCGCCATTCAGAAGGGTGGCGAGGGACCCAAACACGAGGTATGAGAAGCCATCACAATTCTTATCTTTCTCTGGCTGATTGCCGTACCAGGTATTTTTCAATGTTTCAGAGCAAGATTATCATTATATCCTGAATGCAATTGAATCCGACAATAATCTCATTCGCAAGTAAGCCTTCTCTCCACCTGCCATGTCTAAGCTGATCCAGCACTTTCTCCAGACCATCATACATCCCATGTCTCAAAAAACTCTCTGTCAACCTGCCAACTCCAGTCCACAAATCCATTCTAGCGCCTCTGCGCACTACAATGGGAAACATCATATCATCTTTGCCACTTCCACCAGCACTCCATACTGCCCTCCGCATGCACATGAACACAATGGTCAAAAAGGGGGAAGATAACGAGGACGATGAAGACAAGCGTAATCTCGGCATCCCCGATATGCTAATTCAACGCGAGATGAGAGATGCGGAGTTCCATCCCCTATGGCCTTTTGAAGTATTGTTCTCCCAATCTTCAGAGTTGGCAGAATCGAAGATACAACTTTTTGCAGACAAAAACCCCCACGTCGAGGGGGCCACCCATTTCCACATCGCCGAGGCAGAAAAACACGCTTTGCCAAGTGATGAATGGGCAATCGAGCAGGAGTTGGACAAGAAGAAGGTTGGGCACATCAAAGAGGTCAGTGAAAGTGTAAGTGGTAATTGTTACAGGGATCTGTAACACCTACTAGAGCCCCAGCTCTCCCTACGCCTGCCCCCGCTCTGCTAGACTCCCCGCGCGGCGGTGCGCCGCCTGCGCCTAGAACAACAGCGGTCTGGACCGCTATGACTCCGCTTCATGGCGCTATGACCCCGCCTGATGCTATGACCCCGCCCCTGGCCTAGACGGCCCTGTACCTGGTCCATGGAGGCTGTACGCCTCATGGTAACCCTAGATCAGCGCATGTATACAGCATGTCGCTTCATGAAGATCCGGAGCGCCCTTGGCGCCTCATGTATGAAGACCCGGAGCGCTTGGCGCTTCCTGTACCTATGCGCAGCTGCCCTTGGCGCAGCATGCTTGATCAGAGGTTAAGCCTCATGTATCTTATCTGAACCTCATGTCTGGCTATCATAGATTTACGATATACTATTGATTACAGACTGAGCCTGAACACCTACATACCTTATGTATAAGTAGGCACATTGTTGTAGATTGAACTTCACTTTAATCTACTAGGTTCTACCAAGAACTTGCTCATCTTAGCTTAACTGCTTCCTTGTGTGAGACCGCACTTCAGAGTCGCTCCCATACGACTTAGCACGTATCCGCTAGCCCTGCATCTCGACGAGCGCCGTCTTACCGAGATCGCCGGAGGAATCCTTGACGTTCCGTCAAGGCCAGACCACGCTCAGCTTCAGTAGACTCACTCGAGTCGTCGCTGAGAAGACCTATCCTAGTTCGCACACGCCGACCTACAGTCGACGTAACAGTAATGGGATCTCGTTTTGCTCGCACACTTGGCTGCAACCCCTCACGATAACTGTTACGACTTGGCTCCACCCCCCTAATGGACGGTTGAAGACAACCAACCATCGTTCGCAATGTTATGCCACCGCGGTACGTAGTATATGTTTTTGATACTAGCAACTAGTTCTAACTAATTTAATGCAATGCTAATAGGCACTCTTCCTGCAGCAAGACAATGCTGGACTTCAACATGTCCAGCATCTATTCAAGTGTACCCTGGAAAGAGTTCGCGACTCAACAGTCCAGCATCTGGAGGGTGAACATCCTCCAAGTAGTGGCGACCCTCTCAAGTAAGTACCATCAATCTGTCAATGACTTTAGAAATTCACACAGTTTTTTTCAGCGCCTTAATCCAAAACCTCAGAGGATACACTCTTCTGGGCACAGTGATTGCTTGGGGCGCTTGCGTTGACGGCTTGGAGACAGCCGCCAAGCAAACGGGATTCAGGAGATATCGCAAGTGGCACGGGAACTTCCTGAAGTGCACCATCAACGAGGTCGATGATGCCAAGTACGTCCCATCTGGAAGCTCCAACAAGCGAGGGAGACACCATTAATACTAGTTACATCATGTTTGATCATGATTCGTTCAAGTTTCAGTGATAATGTTTGTTTTCATCATGATATGTACTAGTACCATTACGTGTTTTCATACTGTACACATTTTTTTCCATTGTCCAACAGTGTACTGCTTCAGTCTGTCAGGCTTACTACTAGTAGTACTATGTGGTACGAATTGTCCAACTCCAAATTGTGTGACTTTGGTTGAATGGTTGATCCATCATTGAAGGTGTTACTGGTACTGTCACCAAGTTCAACTCCCAACAGCTGTGTTTTTTTTACAGTGTGAATTGCCAATATGAACTTTCACTCAGATTGTCTACTATTCTCTTTGCCAATATGAGAACCTGATGTTGCTTACTGCTGTTTTGTCTAGTATTCCTGAAACTAATAGTAGTCTGGGGGGGCATATGGTCTGTGCTACTGAGGACAGGGAAACATGACCTTATGTAGATCTAATCCCTCTGATTGAGCTGCAATCAGGACTGTCTGAGGAACAGATATATTGTACTGTCTGCAATAATGTGTTTTAGCCTCAATGGCAATATGATCAGTCTGCAGGTACTGATATTCTGCCAGGTATAGTGTCTGTCTTGCCTATGCCATCTGATGTATCTACTATTACTGCTGGTTGGGTGGACAAATGACACTGCTCTGCCTGTCCATCTAGGAATTTTACTGTATTGGCACCTGATTGCACTGATTAGGCTGTTAGTATTGACATTCTAATGAACAGATAGCCTGTATTATCTGATGGTATAGAGTCAGGACTCAATGATTATATGATAGGTCTGTTGGTATTGGTGTTCTGATGGAATATATGTGTGTTTTTCCTGAATGATCTGCCTGGTCTGATGTCAGACATATGATATGTCATACTCTGAGGTAGGCAGCTTATTATGGCTGTCAGACCATGCAGGTCAATCAGGGAAAATGCAGGTTTCCTGATGTCATTGACAGACATTTTGGCTCGATCAGGAGTGACGGTAATGTGGAATGCAGTCGTCGCAGTGGAAGACAGTATACCCTTCAGAAAATGGTTTCGAACCGGATGAGGTCCAACAAAACACCACTGATTTGGATCACCAGGTGTGATGCGGGCAATCCATGCAAGAGCAGGGTCGGTTTCAGTAATTTCTTGCTCTTCTGTGACTATGGCATTGGTGAGGGGGGTGTCGTGCATCCGCAGGAAGAGGTACAACTTAAATCGCTGCATTGATTCCTCGCAGTTGAGAATATCAACAATCTGCTCTGTAAAGGTGCATGACTGGCGAGATGTCCTGTCAAAAGGAAGCTTGCAATGAGTGATGAGAAGGCGCTTGGTGACATCTGCAGTCCATTGGATGAGGGTGCCTATATCCTTGGTGAATGCAGCAAAACTCTGCAAAAGCTCGAGTTTTGGGATAAGGAAGTTGTCGATCATTCCTTTGGTGCCTTGTCTAGCTCCTGCATCTAAGACTGCTTGCTTATGATCATGGAACTCTCTGAGAGACGCAACCATGGAATCAATGGAGCTATCAGTGTAAACAGGGCTTTGGGCCTTATAAATAAAGTCGATCAAAGCGTGAATTGCGTGAATGAACGGGGGAGGCACGACCCCGGCAATGGAAGGTACCAAGGTGCATTGCAAGTCCCGGTGTTCCCAGCCAGTCATTTGTTTCATCTGACATACTCCAGATGAAAAATGGCGCGTTCCTACTCGCTTATGGTGGCTTTGGAATTGGGCATCGAGCTCGTCCTTACCCACCAGTTCTTTCGACCACTTGAATGGGTGATCGAAGAAGAATTTATGGCAGGTATGGAGAATTTCCCCTGCTAAGAAGCAAGCAGGATCTGTGAACCGCCAATTCCGCCAAAATGGTTGGTGAACACCACTTAGCAAGTGAGCCTTGGCTTCCTCCTGAAACTCTCGCAACCTCCATGGATCAATGCATTGACAGATGTCATATATCACTGAAAGGGTGTGTTCTTTCGTGCATGGCATGTGGCGATGACTGTCGCCAAAGGATTGAGATGTGGCCAACGTGACAGGAGAGGCGACCTTTGAGACACATGCTATAGCTTGTTGTTTTGGTAAATCTGCGGTGTAAGCAGCCAAAGGTGTGAAGCAGTGTCGTACATGGCCAGATGGATCGGGCATAAACTTGCCTGCCATAGCTGCGACCTTAGCATCTGCGAAGATGATATCCATGCACTTGTGGAATAACCGTTGACTCAGAATAGTTTGGTAGTCAGTATGGACGTCAGAAAATTTTGGAATCAGCATGAAGCCAACACATCGCCAAGTGTGGCTTGTTGCTCTCATCTGCACGTCAGACTGGATGTTAGCGAGCGAGACAAAGATAGGGTGCATTTCGAGCCCTCCAGTGTGCCACGTCATGGGCATTTTGTCAGATGCAACGATTATTGGAACTATGGTAGCACCTATGGGAAGCTGGTCCTGTACGAAAGCATCGATCAATGACTACAAATAAGTGCATAGAAATTTACCTGAATCTCGAATGCTTGTTTCGCTGTAAAATATTCACTATACTCGCACTCACCTCCATCAACCACAATGTGTGGGTCATATGTCATGTGGTTTGCGAAGATTGGGTTAGCAAAGAGATCTTCTACCACATCTAGGCCATTGCGCCAGATGAGCTGTATCGGTTGAACGGTTGGGTATCCTGTTATTTCGAGCGTCGTTGAATGCCATTTTGGTCCAGTGGGAAGAGAGGCCATCCATGCAAGTAGCTTGTCTTTGGAACCGAACAATGGTTTAGCTTGGTGTACCTGTGTTCTGGAAGTTAGTTCTATGTGCGCATAGAGGAACTTCACACCACACAAACCCATTCAAGCTTGAGAAACCAGTCAATATCACTTTGTGTGAAGCGTTCACAGAGGAATTTTCCCAGTTCAAATTCTGCTTGGTCTTGAAAGGGGTAAAATGGAGTGTGATGTCACCGGTAAGCAAACTGGTCACTTTCCATGGCCTCGAGGATATTTGGCGCCTTTCCGAATATATAACCAGATGATGGGTGGTACTGTCCCAAGATTTGGTCTTTGCCTGCTTCCTTGGTAGATTGAAGGAATGCGGGTGGGACAGGAATATGACAATCTTGTGCTTCAGGCCAGCAACCATTTTCTTGCTGCAAGTGTTCTAATACTGCCTCGTTGGAAGGTAGATCGATTGAACACTGGGGGCATTTCACAGACGATGACCTGCCAGTTGATTCAAGCACCACTAAAGTGAGTACTTCAACCTGAAGAAATAAACCTTATAAATTGGTATCAAGAACAAATTGCCCAGATTGTCCTCGCTGAGGATTGGACGATACAGTGGGATGATTGGCTTGCATGTCAGCGCTATACTTGCACGGCACTGACAGTATTGACACAGATTGACTGCACAGAAAGACACCTGCAAGTCCTTCAAACTCTGCTGTTGGCACTCACTCCCGGATCACATTGTAACCCCCCCCCCCTCCGCAGATTAGCTAGAAAACAAGGTATGTATTGCCTATCTATATTAGCCAGGTTATTGACATTACCAGCATCAATATGGACGCTCGTACTGAGCATTCCACACCTCCTCTGTCCGATTGTGAGACTACAGGCTCAACTCGGATCAACCTCTCCTCACCTCCTTTCGCTCAGACTGGTTCCAAGTTGCCGCCCCATCACAAATCATTCACCTCATCCAGTGTCATCTCTACCTTGGGCTCTGAACATTCGATACTGTTCCAATGTCAAGGAGAAACTAGCTCAACGTAGCCACAACCGCAGCAGCAGCAGTGGCAGCAGCAACAACTTCCCCTTAGTAGGCCCTCTTACCAAGCGAGACCGTATGTCTTGCTTCCGCGAACAATTGTGTGCCAAGTATAGGCCACGCATTGTTCATCAGGCCCCCCCCCCTATGAGGTCCAGTTTGCAAAGAAGCAAATTCTCAATGGCTCGTATGGACCTTTCAACCTCCAAGACTTGCGCAAGGTAGGGATATTTTACTTCTAATTTAATAAATATTTATTGATAAGATATGTAGGGTAGGGAACTTCTCCAGAGAGGTTTATCTCTCATGTCCAATGATTCCTTCTGCAAGGCTGTTCGACTTAAACAGGCCACTAAGGAAGACCTACGACACCAGCTCATGCATACTACCTGGCGGCTCGAACGTAACAGGAGAGAAAAGTCTTTCCTGAAATCTCTCAAGCGAGAGCAAGAAGGTGAATTCAAGATGGCGGAGACAGAAATGGAGATATTCAGGGGCTTCATCACCACCCGGGGGCTCCCGGCATTGGAAGATGATAAAGACTACCTTGAGGCAGTCTTTTTGGAAGACCTGGACCAATATGACATTGCCAGCGAGCAGTATGACCAATTCTTGACTCATGCAGAGAAGCGTGCCGCCCCTTTTCCAAACAGCAGCGATACAGAGCCATCGGACTCCCACAGTGATGCGGGGTCTGATGATAGCCTCGTCTACCAGCCGGATGAATGAGGAACACCTTATCGACGAATCGGAAGTGTGCGAGACCCTATTTCCATTTACCTTGTTTATCAATTTATTGATGACACATGTGCAGTACTGCTGTCTTGTTACATCTTTCAATTGAATTCCCAGATCAAATGACCAACCCTATGACCTGTTGTTGCTTTCTTTTGTATGTTTTGTGTACATCATTTCCGATCTATATACTTGTTTGAGCACCCTTTGTTTACGCGTGATTTCAATCTGGTTAGTCAATTTATTATGCATACAGATGCCAGGATGGCCATTCTCAATCCATGCCCCCATGAAAGCTGACCCAACAAGCACGACGCACATCTAACAAGAAAAAGTAAGTGTTTATATTCTATTTAATAAAGACGCTAACACGATTGCTTAGGAACCACCACGACCCAAGAAAAACTCCAATGTCAATGCATCTGGTCACGATATTGCGACTCAACTTGGTCTCCCTGAAGATCGGCCAGAAACCCCTGAACATCTCCACCACACATCTTCTACATTGATGGCTGCACACGCAGGCCACAGTCACTTCCAATCCCCTCACTACCCTCAGCCTCACAACCATAACCCCCCGCAGCCTCACAATTACCCCTAACAGCCTCACAATTACCCCCCACAGCATCACTCCCCGCCTCACAATTACCCCCCACCTCACAATTACCCCCCGCAGCATCACTCCCCGCCTCACGATTACCCCCTGCAGCATCACGATTACCCCCAGCAGCATCATGATTATCCCCCACAGCCTCAGGATTATCCCCCACAGCCTCAGGATTACCCCCTGCAGCCCGACCTTTACGCGCCCCAACACGACTATGACCCTCCGGAACCCAACAATTACCCCCCGCAGCCTCAACAGCATCAGCAACACGACTTCTACCCACAGCAGCCTCAACCTGATGTCTTCCCTGATGAGCAGCAGGACCCCAATGATTTCTCCAACTTCTTTCACGAGCCTCAATACGACGAATTTTTTCCATTCAGAGGCTCTGGCGTGCCACGCTATATGAGGTGGGATCTCAGAAGTGCCGCAGCACCAGCACCAGCACCAGGCAGGCCAGGGCCAGGGCCAGTGCCAGGGCCAGTGCCAGGGCCAGTGCCAGGGCCAGGGCCAGGGCCAGTGCCAGTGCCAGTGCCAGCACCAGCAGTGGTGAGTGTGATGTTGCCCCGTGAGCGAGAGGTAGAGTGGGGGGAATTCACCCATGGGGTGATACATGTACATTTTCTCTTTTGTTTTAGTGCTAATACTGACTACTTTACTAGGAGTTGCAGACGGCACATTTGGTTGGTCGATCATGGGCTATTGAGCGCCACCTCCCTCCCACACCAGCACCCGAGCCAGCACCACCAGCTATCCCATCTTCCATGGCTGCTCCTGCCCCAGCCACTCCAGCCCCAATCCTGACACCCACCCCGGTCAAGCTAAAAAAGGTGGAGATAAAGGCAATCAAGGCTGAAGCAAAAACACTTCTCCATCGCAAAATGCTGCGAACAGAGGGCGTTTCGTCAACACGCAAGCAACGGGATAAGCACATCGAGAGTGCCTTGCGCGACGCAAGAATCAGCATTGTCGGAGATGGTGAGTCATAATTGTATCAAGGACATCATTGACATCTTTCCGTAGTTCCATACGAGACATTCAAGACACCAAAGGTACAGGAAGAAATGGTGATGTCAATGTCATGCACACGAAGGCTTTTCAAATCGTACGCCACGCATAACATTCAAAACGCGCTCCATCTGCGCCTCTCGCCCATGGAGAGGGCCATCGCAGTCAAGGCTCACCTTTCCTGGGCTCAAATTCCTTCATAAAGTCGAAATCGTGAGCATCTCATCATGTAGACCATTTGAACACTCATCATTGTACTGACAGGTTGACGGAGTCGAGGTCATGCATTTTTTCGAGGCCGAGTATCTCATTGATATGATCGTAGATGTGATATGGCAAGAAGGCCTATATCACGACATCGATCTAGAAAAACTTGACTGTGTATTTGGTCTCGCAGGGGCTGCAGTTCACAACACCCTCAAGGTGTTTCGTGAAGGCATGTATGAAAACATCGAAGCATCCGCTGATCAGTTTTATGATACCTACAACTTGATCATGATGCTGATCGATGAGATATGACTTGATGATGCATTGAGGGAACAGTATGAGTCTTTGTGCAATCGTATCATCACTTGTGGACAGGCAGACTTGGGAATGTAGATTACATGCGCATCTGTTTCTATTGCTAGCAGATTATCATATCTGCAATGAGATTATCTACATCTGTCTCTAAGTAGTTTTACAATATAATATTCACTGTTTCTCGCACATTTTTTGTGGTCACAAAATGTGATTGCAAGGAGCCGAGTCAACTTAACTGCAATAACGACTGAAAAGGCGCATGAGCCGACGCTAGCTATATTTGGCTCCCAGAAGGCGCCTCAAAGGGTTGTTTCTGGATTTTGGGTTTTCAGATGTTCTTTGTGCATCTAATGGCTGACAACTATATATCAGTTGCAACTGCATCATGAGAAGTTAGACTGTAACTCGGACACTGTATCGTTGCAGCGACACACCTCTCCCTCTAACTCAGTGCTCAGGGCTCATGCATCACCTCGGTGCCCGTCTTACCATTCGACATCCCCCATATATTATTGGTTCATGCATCCAGGCAAAGTCATGGCTGCGCACGGACGTTGTATCATTGCAGTGATGCACCTCTCCCTCTAACTCGGTACCGAGGGTTCATGCATCATCTCGGTGCCCGCCTTGTGATCCGATGTCCCTCATATCTACTGGGTCAAGCATCCAGTCAAAGTCGTGGCTGCGCGCGGACGTCGTATCATTGCAGCGACGCACCTCTCCCTCTAACTCGGTACCGAGGGTTCATGCATCATCTCGGTGCCCGCCTTGTGATCCGATGTCCCTCATATCTACTGGGTCAAGCATCCAGTCAAAGTCGTGGCTGCGCGCGGACGTCGTATCATTGCAGCGACGCACCTCTCCCTTGAACTCGGTGCTGGGGGCTCATGCACAACTCCGGTACTCACCTTAACGTTCAATACAGAAGGAATTATGGGCGGCTCACAAGCAATTGAAATCAAACCTACTATCTCAAGTATCCTCGGCGTGACTTTGAATTTGACATGTCTCTCAATCACTTTCATTTTGCAAGTTCATGAGTTGTGTACAGTGGTGGGCAGCACGGCCAAAAAATCTAGAGATTACAGTGATCGCCTAGCTTTCCTAGATTCAACATGATACACACAAACCCACGAATCCTGGGACTGGAGCTCAAATCATTCTTTGGAGATCATTCTCAATAATTACAGACGTCCGTCGGTATTGCAGTATAGCCAGCACATTACATTTCGCACTAGACAGGTATAACCAATTCATGGCATTAATAGTAAACTATCACAATCAGAAAGCTAGGTGTCACTGAAAACATTATATCATAATAATAGATCATTAATTCGAATCAAAGGTAGCATTGTCAATTTGTGCCCTTTGCCTTGCGAGAGCATTCACAGACATCCTGGCCTTCACCACATTGGTAAGGTCTTCACGGCGACTTCTTCCAAAAACCTTCCTGAACAACATGAGATCAGTCGAGGTTTGTTCAGGGTATATTAGATGTCACACCTGGTCCACCATTCGAGAAGTTTGTCGACCCTATGCTGCGCTTCTCGACCAGGGGATCTCTCGAAGGAATCTATGATAGTCTGCCAGAACTGTATATAATCGAAGTCACCATCGACAGACCACCATGATGTGACAGAAGAAAGGGAAAATCGCACCTGCCAGGGTATAAATCATTTATTATTAATCAGAATATATATTGTCGTGATAACTTACTTGACAAGCGATGTATGCTATCGAGCGAGGTGTGACTTTCTCCATCTTCATAATCTGGGCCACATGTTTCTTGACTTTGATTCCAGCAAGCACTGCCTTGTTAGCGCGCCTGTTATTCTGAATGACATCAGCACCGTCACCATCACCCTCCATGTCCTTCGCTGAAGAGGGTGACGTGAACACGGCTTTATAGCCCTATGAATGATAGTGAGTTCATTGTTGAGTGACTCCGAGTCAGGTGTGACAAACCTGCAGCAGGATTTTCCCCTTGAAAAAGCCTTCCTCCGGATTTTCCGGATCAGCAACGTACTTGTCATAAAGAAACACCAGGAAAGAGAGATCCGTCACAATGTGACCATCAGAGTGGTCTCGAATCCCTGCCCTAACACTGAGAAACAGTCAGCGTTGCTCAGGATGCTGAGTGCCCTACACTTAGTACACAGGATCATTCCAATCAAGTTCAGCCGGACAAAGTAACTTTCCACATGCATCACTGGTAAATCCATGGGAATGTTTATCGTCGACGTCGATCAGAGGGTTGGGCCTAAATTCACAATTGACCCAATCCAAAACAAGAGTCTTGAGTTTTGAGGTATCGTCCCCTCAAGCACCATCTGCCCCCTGCCTCAGCTAACAAAAATTCAACATGATAAAGCCAATCATTGACAGCAGCAAAACCCACCAGTTTTAACATGTGCATGTGATTGTCGTGCTCCATATCTGAGGTTTTCTTGAGAAACCATGGCAAGGTCCTCATTAGAATACTGTACCCTGACTCTAATCAATCTTGACTACATAAATAAATAACCCATGAGTACGCTCACCGTGACAATCAATGGCGAGAAAACTTACTCAAAAGTGGCATCCTCGTCATTATCATCGTATCTTCTGTCGTTTTCAGCGACAAGATCTTCAACGGTATCAAACAAAACAACGACACATTTAAGGCCTCTGCCTTGAGCCAGGAAGTAATTTGTTTGCCTGAAAAATAGTGAGCAAGATCTGCCCAACGCACGAAATGATGGGCATGCCTTTCTTTCACTGCCTGCCCAGATTTGAGAACCTCTATCTTCCCCTCCAATTCGGCAATTTTCCGTCTTTGGCGAGCCTGCAGAAACGTTGACTGCGGCAAGGTTTGTAATGATTCTGGACCCTGCTGACTTGGAAGGCCGTCGTCGTCCTCTCGGTCCTCAACAGGTGGCGTTCTGGCATGCAGCATGCTGCCATCAGCTTGCAACATCGACTCGGAGAAAGAGAAGTAAGATAAAAATGGGTTTGAAATCGAAATTGAATGTAGCCGCCACACAGACAAGAAATGTGTGCAGTGGAAGGGGTGCCGCAAGACGAGGGAAAGGAACTTGACCATCATGCTCTTATATACTGGTTGGCTGCTGGCTGAGTGCTGGATGCTCGCTCCAACTAGACAGTTTAAGCGTAGTCGGCAATAACAGCAGACGTGGCAGCCGGACTCCTACAAAACTGCACAAAGTAGCTGTAAGTGGCGACACTTCTTTTGAAACTACTAAAAATAGACAGGGAAACAAAGATTGAAACCATTTAGGCCAAAGCTTTCTGTAAATACCTAATTCTCTCATAACGTTCCTGGAAAGTAAATGCGTACCAAAATATAACACTGGCAAGTAGCAGTGCGCAGCAATGTTATAGGGCCATTAAATCATGAGAAGTTCTAAGCGAAGATTAGCGAGGGTTCGGCATTTTGTGCTAGTGAAAGCTTACATGGGCTGAGTTTGATGTTGCGCGATGCTGCCGAGGCAAAGACTCAAGGGGAAACAGGTCCGTCACGGCAGTCAGATGCTATAGAAAATCCAATTGGATCGTGATTCGAAACGACGCATAAAGTGGCAATGGCAAGGTGGCTCGAATGGTGAGATAGGTTGACTAGCACTGGCACTACTGTACGTGCAGTACCAAATAATCGTCGTTTGCGGGAGCACCCGTTGCAATGTGAAGATGTGGAATGTATTTCAGAGTAGTTCATTCGATAACATCTGCACGTATACTGGTTGTACGAGATTGGCACTAGCAAGAGTCGGTCATGAGAGGTCGAGGTAATCATCGATGTCTCACACAGAGACCTTCGGCAGTAGCAGATGCACCTCACCCTTTGCTAACTGTTGACGCCTGCTTGGTTTTGTCTAGCAATGGACATTCAAGAACATGAAGTACTATCTGTGAGCTGGTGTGGGGGAGGCGAGTGCTGTTGAATGATAGGATGGACTGGTGCTACTTGGATTGAGATTCTTGGCCGAATATAGAGGTGGAGCAGAGGCATCAACAATGGGTACATTGGCAATGGTAACCGATTGGATGGAGAGCTGGAAGCCAGCAAGCGCCCAGGACCATCATAGACGTGCAAGGGCTACTGTCAAGGCGTAAGGATAGCTCATGCATGGATTAAATTGACTGTACCTACTGGATGCCTGGATGCTAGAACTCAGCAGCTTCACCAAACATATGCATGTGCAGACAAATGCCAGAAGACCCTCTTGCCTACAATAATTAATCACAAGGTGCAATTTGCACGAAGTTCCTTATATCACCATCGACCTGCGCAAATCACGTCATAATCTGAAAATCAAGAAATCAAGTCACATACTTTTGCGATCATGATTCATTCTGGAAAACTCTTTAAAACTTCGTTTGCAACATCCATGGATAGGACTTGCTTCTTGCGCTCTGAACCATCAGGCATTGTGAAAACGATCTCCTCTTAGGGCTGAGCTGAGACAGTGTTCAGGATAATTGATCTTGGTGTCTTACTAGGATGTGATTGGCAATAAAATCACCAGTTCTCACTATCCTCCACGGTCAACGGTTCAGACAAATACCAACGGTTGATAATGTGGTTGTTCGTGGGAGGAGGCATAAATAGCTGGGTCAATCTAAACAACTTCTAATGACTTTAGGTAGGTTGAGACAGTGACCGTTAACTGGCTTGATGCAGTGCTTAGGTACTTGAAGGTCGATAGTCCGTTAACTGGCTTGATGCAGTACTTAGGATGCTGAAGATAAGGATCGTAAATGGTGTAGCCGAATCGATAACTGGCTTGATGCAGTACTACAATGCTACTAGAAGAGGATTGCAAAGGTGTGCAATATGAAGATGAATATATGGATCACAACGGTACACAATGAATCAGAGTAATATCTTATAAACACTCCCTATTCTCAAAAATTAAAGGAGATCAAACTAAGTCTCTAACACAATCAAATCAACTGAAATATGTGGCTTCGAAACTAACTTCTCTGCTGCTCAGGCACTCACGATGAGTATGACGCAGAATCAGAACAGAGTACACCCTCTTGATGTAGTCTTAAAGCAGCCAAGCTCTTAATATTGTTGAATAAAGTGCTAGTCTTATTTGTTGTCCTCCTAATCGTTAAAAAATACTCAGTTTTAAAATGAATTTCTAGTGATTGTGTGAGCCAGGTAAGTTTAAAATGTGATAGTACTTCCACCTTGAGGGCTGGATCATTATCATGTTCTCAGAGGAAAGTAAATAGAGGGATGGGATGATTCCGACTGGTTGCAATATGGTGATACTTTCCATAGGTTGGGGTCTCAACTGGTGGTTTACTGACGGAAGGGGGTGTAACCCCCGCTTCTGCGATCTGCCATAGGACGCGACGTCTGCGCTCATGCTTCGCTAACTGCGCCGGAGTGTCCAACTTGCTGGTCAGTGGATAGAATGCCTTCAGAGCTCTGTGTGCAAGCTCTCCCTGTCGATGGACTTTAGGGTAATACTAGCGAGAATGTAATTGGAACGCACAATTTGAGTAGTGAACGAATCAGTGGTCCCGAAGAACCTGATAGTTTTCACATAATCACCCATGGCATGGAACTTGTATGTGCTCAAATTTAATTTCTTTGCCCTCGCACCAGTTGATTCTGGGGATGCATTATGAGTTTCAGAGCGCTGGGCTAACCTTCTGTGGCGAGCTGCTTTCTCTTTTGGCAGCTCCACGGCGTTGAAGGCAGTGCAGGTGAAATCCCGAAACTTTCGCAAAGTCTGGGAGAGTTTCTTGAATGTTTCCTTGAATAAAACCAGCGTAGACTCGGAATAGATCCTAAGTTCCGCAAGTGCATGCCACTGTGCGAATTGATATAACAGAGACTGTACCGCCGCATCATGGTCAGGGGGAAAAGCCCTTCAAAAACCAGAAGAGCACACTGGAGGGGTGTCAGCGAGCCTACTGTCGAAAAAGAAATAATGCAAGAAACCTGTAAGATATCTTCGAAATCACGAGCTGCTAGTCTCTTCATCTCGGAGGTATTGTTCGCAAACTTTCGAATCACGCTGTTGCTGAATGTTGGGAGCTGACGAAATCTAACATCAAAATGAGAAGTAACAACTTATGAGCATGCAACTGCAATTCATGTAAACTCTACTTACCTGGTGTCGAGGGTCGCGACAAGCTTAGTACCCTCAGGAAGGGCATAAAGAAGCCTCACCAGGTGTGTAAATAGTGCCTTCCATGTACCCAATTCGCACTTATGCATGAAGTCGACGACGAGCATGTGAAATGGGTCGAGACCAAACGGTCCAAGCATTTCGATGAACCGATTCTATGAGTGCTAATATGAGTGCATGGTAAACTATTGCTGAACCAGTTGTGCTTACAATAATAGGTACCCATGAGCCTTCTCCAAGGGCATCATCGACCTTTGCACTGTCTACAGTGTTTCCTCACCCATAGATATACTCACGAGCCTCTATAACCTTCATTATAGCATACACTCGGAGGTTAGTCATACGGCTTTTCATATCCTTGATGAGACCGAGACAACTAAACAAGCCTTTCGGTGTGAGGCAACGAGGGCATGGACACATGCCCATATCCTTGATGGTTGCAATCAAAGCCCTAGTGATTTATAAGTCATCCAATATTTTTTTCAATTAAAAACAAGATACTTCTCAGGATAATCAGCAGAGTATGTAAATATTTGAGGAAATACTCTCCGCATGACTCCATCAGCACATTTGAAGACAATACCATGTCGGTATGCATAAACAAATTCTTCATCCAGCAAAATTTCCCAGCATGCATGGAACAATTCCCTGTGGCAATGGGTGTGAAGAGTGGCCATGCCAGTTTTTGATATCCAAGGCAAACCACTCAGAATATCCTTGATATTATCAGGAAGCTACCAAGATCAGTCAATATCAATAGCAGTTAATAAATATACAACTAGAAGGGCTTACTGAAGGTAAAAATCCTACAAAGTGACAGGATCCTGATGTAGGTGACGTACGCATGTATTTCGTCATATTTCTGAAGTAGACATAAAGCGGCCAGGCCTTGGCGGTTCCAAATTTTGCCAGGTGAGTGGCATCGGAAAAGAACATCAGACCTGCAATGATACATTTGAGTAAACACCCAAACTCCCTCGGCGACTTGTGGAAACTGTCCTGAGCTTCTAGCCAGGCATCAGAAGTATACAGCTTGTCATATATCTGTTCTTGGTGATTGTCTAATGGATCCTGCCAAATATGTTTGAACGGCGAGAGATGGAATGCTGCCGCTTGAGCATCTGCGAAGGCTGCACGTATAACATTGACAAGAGGGCGATAATGAAATCCCGGAACGGTATAAGGCCTAGGCCTCTCCTCCCATGATTTTGTTGGTATGTCAATGGTGACATTGCTCTCAATCCAGTCATCTGGGAAAGAAATCTTCTTCCCACTCTGATCTTGATCCAACTCTTGCAAGCTTTGCCTCGCTGAGAACCCCCGAAGATGCTCACGGTCAAAATCCTCTGCCATCATCACATCCTTGATGAGGGCCGCGACCTTAGCTTCCGATACTCAACTACTACCACTATTCATCCAGGAGATAAGTCGGTAGATCGTCATGTTAGCAAAGGGGTACGGTGGCCCAAGGACTTTCGGTAGAGAATCGACTCCTTCATCGATAGTAGGACATGTTTGCGCGAGCAACGAGGATAGAATATATTTGTTTGGTTCAAAGGAGGGCCGATGAGGGTGTAATCGACTGAGGCCAAACGAGTTGAAGGTGGTCTGCAATGTGTCCCTTAGCGTTAGAAGAACACGTTGAATTCTGAATTGGGCTGGGACTACTGCAGTCGAACTTTGAGTTGAAAGATCCTGACCGTCAGCATTGTCAGAGTAATTGAGATCCTCCTCTAATGGCTGGGTATCGTAGAAAGGTCTCAGAATTTGTCTTGTACGGTGTCCTGGTTCCTCTGAAATAGCCAGATGATCAAAAAAGGAATAGTAGCTGCTATTCGAAGAGATGCGAACCAAGTTGAATTTCATTTACGCAGTTATCATTGGCCTCCATCTCGATGTCACTATCATTTTGTGGAGACCCGAGGTCTAGGGATGGCTGCAAGTCAGCGAGAATGGAGGTATTGGATAAATGATGAGCCGCTGCAGACCCTAGCCTTCGTCCTGCTGGGGATCGACAAGGGGCAATTGGTCGTGGACGACCGATTCTCTAGATTTCATGTGAGTCAAGAATCGATGAAACAGCTACAAGTCGGAGGGCAACCCACGAGTGAATTGGAAGTACTGCTAGTAGTACTAGAAGCCACATTCGCACAAACCGCCTCTCTGGCGCGTTCCTGTCTCTTCTGACTTGCAAAAACACTGGACCTTCTGTAAAAATGACAACTTGCGTGATGTCTACTGAGTCCACAAGTGTCTGTTTTCTTCTCCCACTGGCAACCTGACGCACCGCAAAACACCATCAATAAAAGTGAGGCCGATAAAAATGAGGCAATCCAAAGAGATTGTGCAAAGCACATTGCACTCTGGAGTTGCTAGTGAAGGCTAGCTTCAACTCCCAGGTGGCAGCTGTTTGAGTCTTTGAAATTTGTTAGTGTCAGTGACTGACCCGAGTAGTCACTGCCATGTAGAATGTCACGTGACCATGATGTAATGGTAATATCCAGTATCAGTACCATAAGTTACCTTCGAAAATGGCAAAGGGAGACAACATACCATACAACTCAGTTTGTACCTTCCCCCGGCCAAACTGGTGCTCAGTGTGGTTGCAATCAGGTACTCATCTGCTGAGTTCTATGAGCTGGGTGTAAATAAAACAGATCTGATTTGTCTCGAGGAATGCAGAGCGCAAGGAATGAGATATATATAACGCGTAGAAGTAGGTCCATAGTCAGCTAAGGGTCTGCTACTGTATCAGGCTCGGTGGTTACTGACACAAACCAGCCAGAAGATGCGTGGCTGCCCTTGTTCATGACTTGGGACTCCTTGGACTTCACAAACGTAAGGGTGTGATTGCAATCAGTCCCCTTGCAATGGAAGGTGCTTTCATCCCACCTGGATTTCTTAGAAGCCACACGCTCCCATGGACGAACACACATACATTTCGAGCATTGGTAGGGCAGTACGTTACCGAACGGGTGAAGATTCTTGTGGAAGAATGTGTATGTGGACACAATCATGGAGGTCGGACCAGTTGGATCACACATTAGTCCTTGGGTGTACTCTGATATGGTGGTTGGGCAGCGACGGAAGGCATTTGGCCTGTATAAATGGACAACGGACGAATGCATTCCAAGCCGAGGGGATGCCAGGAGGATGTCTCAAATGACATCCTGCACCTCGAACCCTTCAACAAGTACACGGCCGACATAAGTGCTGATAAATGGTACGACCAGGCATGCATGAAATCGCTCAGCACCAAATGCAAATGCATGCTCAACTTCATACCTATCAAATCCTTCAGCGACAAGGTAATGTTGAGAATGTGGAAACTACACACTCTTTGACACAGGCCTTGAATGCCCCGAATGTGTCTGGTTCTTGTACCATATGACCACAGACGAACATCCACAAGGTAGACCCTTTGACGTAATCCTCAATGCCGCTGACAAACAGACCTGCAAAAAACTGGCAACAGTGACACATTGTAACGAAGAGAACATGTTATCTTACATTGTTAACTGTATAAGCGACAGGGCCGCCCTTTATTACCACTTTATTTCTTCCCCTTCCACTAGACTCGTTGTCTGCATATCCCCCCCAGATATCACCTTGTGAGCCCTCCATGGTAGACGAGTGCGAGAAGATGAAGACCTTGACACGCTCACACTGAAGGAGTTTGATTTGGGTCACAAGTTGCTTCATCATTGTAAGGTGTTTCTTGGCCTTCTTACCCGTTCCAATATCAAAAATGATTTCATGGTATTGCATGTTATTCTGTGGCTTGAACGGCCTTAATTGCTGTTGCATGCTGGTTGCAGGCGATCCGGAAGGGTCGAGACCTTTGATAACGAAGTGAAGGATGAGTACCGGGCTACTGCATATTTGTGAGCGACTGGTGACCTCGATGTGCCCGTGGATGGTGACAGGGGTGGGTAGGACCCCTTGACCTGAAGCATTCTCGAACACCTAGTATATATATTAACAAGATTAAGTTGAGACCTTGGAGAAAGAGACAAACTTACAAAATATGGCTTCATGGCACCTCCCTTGTATGCATTTCATGGCACCCTGGACAAATAAAATGAACACTGGGGTCCATAATAAGCTCCTGAAACTCTGGCAGAATAATGATGCAGCGATCGCAAACTGAGCGTGGGCATACAGTGCAGTCATATAGGGAGCCACTGTCGCAGCAAAAGAAACAGAACTGATAAAAGTCCTTAAGTTAGTCATGGTGACAGAGCGAGGAGTTGTGAGACTTACCATGTTGTGGGAGTTGGGCTTTAGCACTATCTTCATGTGTGGTGGCATTGCCTGGACAGTTTTGATAAGTTGTTTTCTGGCATGGCCAGTGACCTTCTTGAATATAGGTAGGTGACCACATTTAGTAGGCCCTCCAGTACTGTTACTGGCTGTTTGTTTTGTACAGGCCATACTATAAGTGGCGCCAGTGAGGACTCTGAGGAAAAAAGTTAACCATGTAACGCGAAACACGTGACACAATGTAAGCAGGCAAACAAACACAAATATATATAATGCATTCGAACTTTGTTCAAACTTCTTACTATTAATATTAAACATGTATCTAGTATGTCGGGGCAACAGCCTTATGGCCTAGAGTCGAGGATCTCCTCGCTCCCCTGAGCATCACGATGGTGGGGTAAAGCAGCCTTCTGGCTTCAAACTGAGGATCTCCTCGGCCCCACCTATGTGACTAGGCTCCCGCAGTGCAGTTCAAATCTTCATTAATACACTCTCACATGCGTCCGTTGTCTTACTAGGATGTGAAAACAGTAAAATCACTGATCTTCAGTATCCTACCACGGTCAACAGTTCAGACAAATACCAATGGTCGATAACGTGGTTGTTCATGGGAAAAGTGTGTTGAGTTCTCAAAGGAAGTACACAGTGACTAAAGGGGGAACAGAATCAATAACTGGCTTGATGCAGTGCTATGATCCTAAAGAAAGTCAATAACTGGTGCGATGCAGTGCTATGACTTCAATGAATACAGATGTATGACTATGCAATGATTCTTAGAGCTATAACGATACTCCCTATCTTCACAAACCAACTGGAGATCAAACTAAGCCTCTAACATGGATCAGCCCAAACTAATATGTGGCTTCAAAACCTACTCTCTGCTGCTCAAACACTATACGATGAGTGTGACACAGGACAGACTTAAGTGGGCCAAGTTCTTAATATTAGTGACTGACTGTTAGTCTTATTTGTCTTCCCTTGCTGATGAAAATATGTATATTCTCCCCACAGAATAGGTTTCCTGTGTCTAAAAGAGAACTGGAATATATCTGCACTAGATGACTGATAACCGTATACCAGCTAGTGTAAAAAGTATGGCTCAATGTTAGCCTCAAATATGCTTCTGTATGTCGTGGGAAACAGTGTCAAAAGGGGAATGAAATAACTTAATATTTCACTCAGTATGTCACTTAGTATCTTAGAGGTGAGAGTTTAAAAAGAGCTATATGAACACTCTTCTTATTCCCCACTCACTTATTCACACTTAAGCTTAGATAATATGGAAATGGGCTCTCTGTAACTTGGCTTGGAGCTCTCTTTATTAGAGGGGAAAATGGGCCCCTTATATACTACTCTACTAGTGGCTATGCTACTGATTACTAATCTACTATTAAAGTTTCAAAGAATGTCATAGAATTTTCCAGACTGTTCCACCAAACACCAGTGCTGTCTGATAGAATATTCCAGAATCTTTCAAATCAACATTAGTGGCTGTGCTCTGTGGCTATGCTAACCTGTGCTACAAAGCTATGTACACTGCCTCTGCACTGCCTGAATGCTGTACTCTCAGCTGTGTTCAAACTTTGTTGAGATTCTCACAGTCTGATGTTAACTTGTTAAATACCATAGTGTTGGTCTTGCATATTTGCCATAATGAAGTATTGCATGTGTGTCATAATGTGCCACCAAGTCACATGAGACTGATTATGTAATGAAGTTTGAAGTCTTTCAAACTTTCCTCTCAGTACCGTAAAAATGAAAAACCTGCATATGTGAATATGTCAGAACATGACACAAAACATACCCTAGAGTATGTGAAAATGCGTGAGAAAATTCTAGGAGGTGTGAGAAACTGCTGACTAATTGACAAATCACAAGTTCGAAGGCAATCTTTCAGAAGGATAAGTATTATTCTAAACCGTTAAGTAGTACTGAGCAAATTTGAGCCCAAGAATACTCAAATAAAATATGGATGATGCATAGAAAATTCTGGGTAGACCCATAGGCTATTATGAAAGGTATTATAAGCCAGATATTTGCCATGTTCATGTACAAAACAGGTTTTGTGCATGTCACCGTGCTACTTCCTTTCGACACCTACTCAAGTTTTCACCTTTCTTTCAACTGCCATGATACCAAGACATGGTCGCCGGTTGATCAGTATTACTGACTGCCACACAACATGGGCACACATGTACTTCAAGACGAACAGGTGATAAGTAATTAGTGTACTCTCATTGCAAGTTGACATGCGCTCAATTTCTTCTCCAAGATATTTTTATTCAACATTGCCGTGACAAGAAGATGGTCCCAGTCAGTCAATATCGCTGGTTGCAGCACGCATACATACACATGAGCACTGATTACATACTACTCGCTGACAGGCTTATCATCACGTCCTGGCTATACTACCTCATCAAGTAACACCTCCAATTCTACACGTTCTTCCAACACCCCTCATCCTTCACACCGCCCATCTCCATCAATCTCTTCATCAACGAGGATGAACACATCTATCCGAGAATCTGATGAGTTTCCCAACGGATCACTTACCTCTGTATCGTCAGTTGTGCAAACTGAAAGAAACAATACTGATACCTTAAATGGACCCGTCGGCAGGCAAGGTGTCCACCATGGGTCAAGCTCTGGGCCATCAAATTTGTCATGGGCTGCTCTTGCCTCTTCCTGTCCTTCACCGCCCGTTGCGTCATTGCCCGATGTAGTCAGCAGGCAAGGTGTTCATCGTGTACCAAGTTCTGGCTCATCCAATTTGACATGGGCTACTATTACTCCCTCCTGTTCTTCACCGCCAGTTGTGTCATTGCCTGACATAACTATGCGTCCAGGACTCCTTGACAATACATTTGAGCCACCAAATTCAGATCTGGATACTAGGCCGCAGGCCGCAAGACGCACTACCCATTCAGATGCCAGCTGGAGATCCATGAGCTCTGCCCGTATGTCAGCAGGCACTTCTGTGTCATCCTCTGGTCAGTTCTCTCTCCCACACAGGTGATGATCATATTGACTAAAAGTTACAATTTGTTCCAGTGCTTGGAGACTCCATCTCTCACTTCTACGCTACTGACAAGGAACGACACTGGGATGCCTCAAATCCAATCCAGGACCATAACCCATCGCCTTCTCACTCGATTGACAGATACCAAGAGGCTGCTGTGCGCGCTAGATCAGTTATTGAATGCTCGCATAACTTAGGTATGGCTTTTATGTTTAATTTTTCCCTGTTGTTTACAAATATTGCTAGTGTACTCGACGAGGGAAATATGACAGTATGCCCTGGTTGTGAGCGTTAGGGCAACCGATGGTCAATGATGAATCAAAGTCTCCAAGGTCGGTGTCCAGGTACATATGAACTTAATTTAGGCACTTTATATTCAAATCACGCTGGTTTCACAGAACTATTACCAGCTACTCATCAATGGCTGTTAAATATCCCAGTCATAAGCCAATGAAGTAGTTGAAGCCCCCATTCTGCCATTCATGGCAAGCTATCCTCGCTGTCCGATTTGCTCGCACTCGTCTCAGTCGCATATTGTGGATTTATGACATGTAACATAGTCTTATACAAAGCGACTCTGTAAACACATTTGCTTCCTCCACCCAACATGTACAGCATGCTCTACTTCACAGGTTGTAATATTTTCCTGACTCTGCATCCCGATGCACTACCTCTGGAGACGCAGTGTACAAGCTCAAGTCGAAGGTACCTGGAGCCATGGTTGGGCACGCCACACTATTCTGGTGGGAAAAGTATGCACCATCGCCGGCATTCTGTGGGTGTTACAAGTAACATCGGTCACATGGCCCCCCTATCATTTTCCCTTCATCCTCGCCCTCACCATCTACCGGCTCGTCCTCCTTTACCGACTTTCCGTTGATCGGATCCTCGGGACCGTTCCCGTCCCTCGCATCATCCGCCTCTATGCACGTGTACGCACGTTCCTCTCTTGATTCGACCACCAATGTGGTCCCGCACCTCTGACTCGGTCTGACTCGTGCCACCAATGTGGCATTCCTATTTCTGTTCCCTCTGACTGCAGATTCCCTGCACGTTGTATTCTTACCGTTGGTTCATTCCAACGTTTCTCGGTCTCATTCCACTTTCGACCATCCATCACTAATCTGGCTGTGTTGCCAACGCACCTATACCATTCTCGTATCCCCTTTACCCTTACCTACTGTGCGGTAGCCTTGCCCTTAAACCTCTCCACTTAGTATAAGTAGTCGGTCACCCTGTACTAGATTCCTTAACTTGAATCTACTCAATCTTCCCTGGAACATACCTCCCTCTGAAGCCCCCTCAGCTTCAGTCTCTAGTATCTTTTCTTAGCCGCTCATCGCGACTAAGTCTACCTCGATCGACCTCATCGTTCGGACAAGACTGTCCTTACTTTGAGTGACTTCTCACGACATCCGTCTACGAAGTCACGTGACATGCGCGTACTGTGATCGCTGCCGACTCGCCGTCGCCAGTCTCACTTGCCATACCGGATCCTTCCGGTTACGTCACGAACGTTAGCGGACGACGCCCCTCTTAGGGCTCCGCCTAACAGATCTATTTGAGTGCGTAACAGTGGGTAGCTGTAAGACGATGACGATGATGATCCCTCACCACTATGACCCTGCTGTGCATAATAGGCAAATGGTGACAAGTCAGTTCATCTGCTGGTGCAGCAACTGCGGATGATAGGAAGGCTGTTGCAACTCGAGGGAAGGCTGTTGCAACTTGAGGGAAGGTTGTTGCACCTCAAGGGAAGGCTGCTCCAAATAAGTCAAGGTAGTACCTTGCAAGATCTTGGGCTTGGTGGGGGGTGGGGTATCACGCTCCAGTAATTCCAGCGGAATCATCATTTCCGCTGATGTCTGTGGAATGTACAGAGGTTTGAATGGAGGCGGCGAGGTGCCCTGGCTCTGCACACGCCTCATCTCCTGCCTACAAGGTATATGAGTACAATGCCTATGTCAGACGAGGCGTGCACTTACAGTCCTTGAAGGTGGATATCGAGTAAAAGTTTTTTGAATGGCTCCTTGTGGAGGTCATGCTGGGAAGCGAGTGTCATTTTTTGTTGAAACTCGTGTTGGTTATCAAAGTAGGGGTTTGCATTGAAACACTTTGCAGTTTGGTTCCCTGTCCCCAACATCCGCCCTTCGACCTTGCGGTCAATGGCGCATAGGACCTAGGAAGCTCAGATGAGCAAAGGAAGATTGGAAATATGAGTCGCTTACCCCAGTGGCCGATGTTGCATACCCAGGAATGGGAGTTGTCGTGATCTGCGCGAGTATGCTTTCATCCCACAGCAGTGACTTTGAGTCATGATAATAGTGTTGAATGTGTGTCTTGACTACTGAGGGATTGCCAAACATTATAACAGTAGCAGTTGCATCACCAGCCCGGATGCCATGCAGGAAGTACTGGAAGATTTGTCTTGGCTCCGTGATTTGATTCCTACGTGCCTCCCTATATTTTTTCTGGGCCTTTGACGTCAAGGTTTTTTCTTTAGGATCCAATTTGTAAAGATGCATGAAGCCCTCAGCACATTGGGCTAGTCTGCCTGCGACTGGAAGTGAGCACCTCAAGCAGATATTTTACATTGGATTCGGTTGCTTTGACATCTGGTTTTAAAATTCTGACTCAGTCAGTAGTAGTACAACGTGCAGGCAGGATGGTAACAATACCACAGTGAAACATGTCATTAGCCTGCCTCAAAATCCCTCAGCCACTTGTCCTAACTTCTCCTTCTCATCATTTGTTGATTGTGTGATCCAACCTTCCTGGAACATTTTTAAGACAAGATTCTTGTGCACCCATTCCAGGCAGTCACGCTCCACCCATGGAAGGGCCTTGATTGAGACGTTGAGTGCCTCTTGCTCAGAAGGGTTCTGTAATTGAGGCTCTGAACCGTAGTATATCACACTCTCAAGATCACTTTGTGAGCCTATCACACTACCAGCTGGGGAGGCTTGAGAGGTGGCGCGCTGTATGGTAGATACGGGTGGATTCGTTGAGATGACCGTGAACGGTCCGACATGATGATAGAGAGGACTTGAATGACTCTGTAAAGTTGAGTTGAGGTCGCAAGAGAATGTCATGTCAGATGACAGTTGTTAGGGCGCAAACTGGAATGCATTCTCATCATCATGTGGGGTCACCATGTGAAGACATGGCACATCGTGCACTTCAATTGCGCCGTACGCCCTTAATACTAGACTTGAATTTGATAAGATAATCAAATCATTATACAGATTCAACGAAACATAGTTCTTTTCACCTGTTCTGTGCTTTGAATGGGATTATAAGTCCATCATCGAAAGACAATGGTTCTGCTAGTCGCCGACCTCGTGGTAGATAAGCAAAAGGGTCATGGTCTGGATTCCAGATTCTGATCATAGTATATGATTCAAACGGATGAACCCCCTGCCCTAACTTAATGTGGCTGGCTGATTTCTTCAAGGATTGGTGTGGCTGGTGGTGATCTTCATCATATTCTGTTGGCTACAGTGAAGAAAATGGCTCTACAACTTTGTTTTGAAGTGAATGAAAGCTACATACATGGAAGTGTCACTGATGCAGATGCCCTAACTTGAACAAGTACATCTTAAATAATTATTCGTCATCTGCACAGCCTGGCATGATGGAATCAGATTCTGAAGTCATGGGAATATGAATGTCCGTTCCAATATCAGAGAAACTTTCATGCATAGCCTGACGATAGTCACCAGGGTCGAACCTGTTCCCTATCCCTGCCACTCCATCAGCCTCCAATGTGTTATGAAGATGGGCTATTTGCGATTCGATTGTTTTCATCTGATTTTGAGCCAGCTCATTTTTGTCATTGAGGATGGACCTTATCATGTCAATTTCGTGGATGCGAACACATTGGTATCGCATTCTTGCAGAGACAGCCTGATGAGAGATTTGAGAAAGCTGAAGCATACACTCATTAAAATAGGCTGAAGTTTCAGAGGGAAGCCCAGAGCAGTTCCACTGTGAAAACAAACAAACATTAGAACATATACTATTCATATGAAGATGAAACACACCATTGTTTGTAAGGTCCTTAATCTCTTTGAAGGCAATTCTAGATCCTCGTCATGGTCTCAAACTTGAGATATGGTGTACTGGATGCAAGAATGCTTACGATGGTCATGACAAGCAGGACCTTCTGTGGTGAATATGGGGCTACCCTCGTCGAGGGCATGATGACCATTGTCGGTGATATTTGGGCTCGGCAGATTCTTCAGCACTGACATGGTGACGGGAGAAAAGGTTCCCTTGATAAAAGAACTACTAGGTGCAAGAGATGTCGGAGGTGTAGACGGGGGGTGTCTAAAGTGCGGAATATCATTAGATAGTGTTATGCACTCAAATAGATCTGTTAGGTGGAGCCCTAAGAGGGGCGTCGTCCGCTAATGTTCGTGATGTAACCGGAAAGGTCCGGTATAGCAAGTGAGGCTGGCGACGACGAGTCGGCAGCGATCACAGTACGTGCGTGTCATGTGACTTCATAGATGGATGTCTGTGAAGTTGCTCAAGGTAAGGACAGTCTTGTCCGTACGATGAGGTCGATCAAAGTAGAGCTTAGTCGCGATGAGCAACTAAGAAAAGATACTAGAGACTGAAGCCAAAGGGGCGTTCAGAGGGAAGTATGTTCCAGGGAAGATTGAGTAGATTAAAGTTAGAGAATCTAGTACAGGGTGACCGACTACTTATACTAAGTGGAGAGGTTTAAGGGCAAGGCTACCGCACAGTAGGTAAGGGTAAAGGGGAAATGAGAATGGTATAGGTGCGTTGGCAACAGAGCTGGATTAGTGATGGGTGGTCGAATGTGGAATGAGACTGAGAAACATTGGAACGGACCAACGGTAAGAATACAACGTGCGGGAATCCGCAGTCAGAAGAAACAGAAAGAGGAAAGCCACATTGGTGGCACGAGTCAGACTGAGTCATAGGTGCGGGACCACATTGGTGGTCGAATCAGGGGAGGAATGTGGGTGCACGTGCATAGAGGCGGGCAATGCGAGGGACGGGAACGGTCCCGAGGATCCGGTCAATGGAAAGTCGGTAAAGGAGGACGAGCCGGTCGATGGTGAGGGCGAGGATGAAGGGAAAATGATAGGGGGGCCACATGACCGATGTTACTTGTAACAGATAGCAACAACCAGGTAGACATTGTGAAGAAGTAAAGGTGACTGGCTAACAAGAAAGCTAGAGCACCAATAAATCCAACTGAGTGCAGGTGTGCTGTCTCGACCCAAGAGGATTGCTATGAAGCACTTCCTTCAAGTAATGTGCGAAGGGAGCAAACGCGGAATGGAAAAGAACTAAGTCGACCTTGGAAAGCGAGTCCGCTGATAAGAGCGAAAGCGAGATTGCGGGTCCGGTGAGTGCATGATGAGAAATGACCGAAAGCGAGAGGATCCTAGGTAAAGAGCGGCAGGTTTCTAGGTAAAGCACGGTTTCAGCAAGTAGCGGCTAGGTATAAATGAGGTTTGAGGCCGAGGTATAACTAGGTATGAAAATGCTAAGTCGGGAACTGAGAGCGGTTCAGATCCGCACAGAGCCTAGGTAAAGAATCTTAGAGGCGCATTCTCGGAGCAGTCAAGAACACACAGGTTCGAAGTGAGAAGTGAACAAAGCTTGTCAATTGATCAATAATACTAGGAACAGTCTAAGTGACTCCGCAAAACAAAGGTAGTGTCCGAGGGAAGGGAAGTGAAGTACTGTATGTAGTGCGTGAGATTTTATCCTACTGTGTGAGCATCCGGAACCCATGGGCAAGAACTGTAGCGATGAAACAAGGCAGATAAGTAATATGTAATGAGGGAGCGCGCGGAACGGAATACGCGGTTACATGTAATAAGCCTTGATATCAGTTCAGTCAAACCGAGAGAAAATGAATACGCACCAACAGAGATAGTGGACACGGAAAGGACATGGACGGACAGTGTGGAGTGGAAGTGCCTGTGGAAGTATGTCGGATAGCGTTGACCGAGGTATCCTTGCCATTGGAACACCAGAAAATGAGACGGAACATATATCTCTCCATACTCCTTGTCACCAATACCAAAAGACACACTTTGCAGCCCAGGGAGGATGCGAGTGTCACAATGTAATAGATTATATACCTAGGCTGGCTAGCAGAGGTCGCAGAAAGAAATACACTGCTCATTGATTCTGAATGGCAGCTACTCATCACAACTACTAGATAACTTACACGCTGCAGTAGGTAGAAGTAGGTGAAAAGTGGAATATTAATGTTGTAAATGCATCATTTGGAGGTATTATGTAATATCATTTGTCAGCCCTATAATACTTATCAGTCTTCCTCGAGTCGGCAACTGCTCAGCATCATTCAATAAATAACAGGCGGTTTGTGATGAAAAGTCTCCTAGGGGAGGGGAACATCCTGAAGTTTCCTTACTTGCTCAAATTCAATGATCAAAAAATCCAATTATCAGGCAGTAAGATGCCAAAGCCAAGAGAAATAGTGGCTGTGTATCGAAAATAAAGGGCAGAGAATATTGGAAGCTTCGTAAGGGCAACGCACATGAGGATATAGTAGATATCCAAGCAAAGGAGAATCGGAGCAATGCAAGAAAAACACTTGTAGTCTACTCTCGAGCCCTCTTGGTCACGGTCACGGCAGAAATGAATGTCTGCGGCATATCAGCTACCTTATGCTTCTTGGTGCGTGAAGGTGCCAGGAGCTCATTCTCTTTCTGCATTTGAACGAGTGTGAATGTTAGCTGCGCAGGGGCACCAGCTTTTGGACAGGTTGATGGCGGCACGGCAACAGTGCGGGAGCGGCAACTCTGTGGTGCATCCCTCGGTGCAGGAGAAGTAACCCTAGACTCAGAGACATTAGAGCTGCTAAAATATAGGATATCAACCACTGAAATAACATAAAATTGCAGGGACTTACAATTCTGTGTGACCTGCTAGTACTGACTGAATGTGATTTGTCGAGGTAAAATTTGCAAGTGATTTTTTGACAGCCATGTCACAAATCTTCAATTTGCGGGCGCAACAAGTGCTGTAGTGTTGCTCTAGATGCTCGAACTGCCCGTGCGTTTGCACTGGATGAGGGTAAGGAAAGGCTGGTGGACTTGAGGGAGATGACGGTTCAGGATCAAAATTGATAGCATATGCGAGGTATAGTGATGTGTCAGGCCTCTGAGAAGGGCTTATTACATCATCATTAAAATTTGCGTGTGTTGATGCGGCGACTTCAACTTCAGTTATCAAAGTCTCGATATCATCGGAATTAACATAAGGACCTGCTGGCATAGTGTTATCAATGTTCTAATGCGAGAAGTTATCATGGGCTGAAGGAAAGAGAAAGAGACGCAAATTAAACGAGGGCGGCACGTTCGTTATATACTCAATCAATTTATACACTCGTTCACTGGTCAAGATCATCCATGAGTGCTTGAGCGCTAGCTCCAAGTCGGATATACATTAAGTCTCACTTTTTATGTATAAAGTATTCATATTACAGATGAGAGTTCACATGAATAATGTACTTTCCAAATAAAATAAGTCTCTGACACCATTTTAAGTGTAATATGAGATCTTCTGTTTGTGAATTAACATTTCAATGTGTTTTGTACAAATTTATTCAACTCAGTGCTGAGCCAAGCTCCTCAAGCTTCGTTGTTGGTGAGAATATTTTGGTAACCCACTAAGCAATTTGAAAATTCAATATGGTTTACACAATTCACAGATCAGATCAACTTACTAAGTGCTTTGTTTGCATGTGTTTTGGACTCTTCCTGTGCTGCTGGGGCTCCTCTGGTATTACACCATGTCTACCATGTGAAACTCCCGTACCTCAATGTATCTACTATACCACGTTGATCCTGCTTGAGCTGTCTATCCTTGGAAAGTGAAGCCGGATCGCACTACATCCTTTGTAGTTATTACTGGGTCGTTTTTGATCTGTTTACCAGGGATATGGACGGCAGGGTTACATCCCCATATCCTCATGGTGGTTCATTGACGGTGATTCTGGCAGTCCATCTTGTTATGGTAAATGTACTAATCGGTTTATCTATGTAGTCAAAATCAGCTACAAGCAGGATGCAACCTTCTAATGTGAACTTTGCCATGGTTTCTCAAAAAGGTTTTAGTCATGGATCATGATAACATGCACATGTCACAAGTGGTGGGGTATGTCACTGTCAATGATTGGCTTTACAATGTTCCTGTGCTACTGGACTATGCTGGAATGCATTCCAAGCTGAGGGGATGCCAGGAGGATTCTAAGATGGCATCCTGCACCTTGGTGAAGCTGAGGTTGCGGCCCTCGTCAAGGATGTGATGATTTTGACTGTGAGCATCTCTGGGGGTTCTTGGCATCATTTGATTGATAATTTTCTTATGATGACTCATGCTCATTTCGATGATTCGGCCTGGTCTCATTCTCTGTCTGTTAAGGCAACTGATATGCGTGATTATGTTCGTGACCTTCCATAATGCGCTGCTGCTTTGTATGGAGGCACACCAATTCGTTGGATATTTTGTCTATTGCGACCATACCTGTGGCGCAGACGACACATGCAGATGGGCTTGTTGCAATGCCCCACATACAAGTCATACAGCAAGAAATGCGATCCAACTCGCCATTGCAATCTTTCCTTGATGTGAGTGTTCAAACTTGAACTTACGGTCTTATTTATCTTATGGATTTCACAGGCCGATGCTACACAGCTGTTGGGAGGCAGCGATATCATTGAGGAAGGGAATGACTATCTACATGACGGCTTTTTCGAGGTACGTCCATGTTTTGTCACTCAGATGGCACCAGAACTGATGCCATGTACCCATTCTTTGCAGTCACACTTTGATTCAACGCCATCTCAACCATCTGCTGCTCGTCGCGCCTGGAACGTTGCCCTGAAACGATACCAGTCTTCTAGAATGCACAGCAGTCCCTCTACCCACTTCCGCCGCTCTTTGGGGAGTGCACATGCACTCCTCACTCGTATTCCATTGTCATTCCGGTACCCTCACCCCGACACCAATGACACAACCAAATCTCAGCAAATTCAGCCCCGTGTACCATCGAAGTTGCTGCAGTATGGGACAAACAGGTTTGTCAGTCTTCGGAAAATGTGTTTCCCTATTCACCATTTTTCTTTCAGTCGCTGTTTGTTGCTCGATGGCCAGAACGTGACAAGGTGAAAGGACAGCCGCCACAAAAAGAATCATCGCAGACGCAGACAGCGTCCCAGTCATCACAAAACCACCCTGCTGTTACCTTGACATCCGCAACAGCTCCCGCTCCTGGCACCAGTACTACTATGTCAAGTGCGGGGACCACACAGTCACAGCCAATCCTGTTTCGGGCTCATATTGTACTTTTCCTCTGCTGTGTCGTTCCTGTGCCTATCAATTAATCGCTCCATTCATTCACCTTCAGATGTTTTCGATGGGGAGGCATGTTTGGATGAGTGAACACCACGAGGTAGTCTAGAGTCGAATTGAAGTATGATTCTATGTATTTTTCGTCTTCATGCTTACCATAATAACTATGATTCTGCAGGATCAAATTCAGTATTTGACACAAGGGAAGAGTTGCTCGCGCACTATCCAGCCAAGTTCCCATGACACCAACTCAAGACCTTCGTGAATTCTGGGTACTTGTATTTTTCACCACCAGTATCAACAAAACAGAAGACACTGACTCTGCAACGTCACAAAAGGGATCTCGGGCTACTGAAGCGTGACAAGACACTACAAGATATGATGTGTGGTCTCCAGAGATTGTAAAAAAGCACGGCTCAATGGGTGGGTAACATAGAGTCAGTACCTATCTTCCATGCAGATCTCAACAACCACTCGTCCTCATTGGTCCACACGCAGGCGCCTGCATTGGCGACATCTGCAGGGTCATAAAATGCAAGTGATTACTTGGTCGCAACCACTTCTACTGTTACGCTGACTGTGGGTCGGCGTGTGCGAACTAGGATAGGTCTTCTCAGCGACGACTCGAGTGAGTCTACTGAAGCTGAGCGTGGTCTGGCCTTGACAGAATGTCAAGGATTCCTCCGGCGATCTTGGTAAGACGGCGCTCGTCGAGATGCAGGGCTAGCGGATACGTGCTAAGTCATATGGGGGCGACTTAGAAGTGCGGTCTCACACAAGGAAGCTTGTTAAGGCTTAGATGAGCAAGTTCTGGGGATGAACCTAGTAGATTAAAGTAAAGTCTAAGTACAATAATCTGTGTCTACTTATAGGGAAGTACTACAAGTATTCTAGCTCAGTCTGTAATCAATAGTATATCGTAAATCTATGATAGCCAGACATGAGGTTCAGATAAGATACATGAGGCTTAACCTCTGATCAAGCATGCTGCGCCAAGGGCAGCTGCGCATAGGTACAGGAAGCGCCAAGCGCGCTCCGGATCTTCATGAAGCGACATGTGTTATGCATGCGCTGATCTAGGGTGTCCATGAGGCGTACAGCCTCCATGGATCAGGTACAAGGCCGTCTAGGCCAGGGGCGGGGTCATAGCGCCAGGCGGGGTCATAGCGCCATGGGGTGGGGTCATAGCGGTCCAGACCGCTGTCTTTCTAGGCGCAGGCGGCGCACCGCTGCGCAGGGAGTCTAGCAGAGCGGGGGCAGGCATAGGGAGAGCTGGGGCTCTAGTAGGTGTTACAGATCCCTGTAACATCTACTCTAACATTTTGGTACTACGCTGCACACAACATGAGCAAGAGCAGGATTCCGAGGACGGGGACAGACTTGAAGAAACGCTGAGATGATGAGAGGAGCTTTGATAGATGCTATGCTGCCAGTTGTTATGAGCAACACATGGGCATGATCTGGGAGGCGCTCCGTTTCAGCAATAAATTGGCGAGCCACCATGGGTGAATAGTAAACGCAAGTTGAGGCGGTGGGCTTGAAGGAGTGAGGACTTACATAATCAATGGATCTGCCAGATTCTGCAGTCATTGCAAACCAACTTTCCATTATGATGCCTTGTATTGCCATTGCACTGATACTATACACATGAAAAAGTGAGAAGAACTTCTCAGTTGGAGGCCAATGCACTATTGTTGCTTGCATGCTGTGACATAGCCATTAGGGCTGTTCACCATATGCCGTATGACGGGACTTTATGGGGCCGTAATACGGTCACCGTACCCATACTGTTGGCTGTTTATACTTTCAGTTGACAGTTACAGTGTATGGGTATCAGGGGCCCATATGTTGCCGTATTACTACAGCCATATGTGGCTGTAATACAGTGTGAGTACGGGTTTGTTTATCGTGTATAAACAAATAGACTTAGCTTGATACATTCAGTAACCATATGTCTTATTTCGCAGCAAGTCGTTCCAGACCTGATCCTCACACCATGGAAATCCTCAAAGTACTGGTGTGTCTTCTACTATCTATAATCAATCATATTCTAACATATTCTATGTCATGTCCAGCTCACATGTTCTTCAATTCCGTTTTCCAGATTCAGCGCCAGTGAAGCTTCGGTCTGCACTGACGAGCGCTCATCGTAAGCTCAGCGATTATTACTTCAAGGTTGATGAGAGTCAGTTTAGCTAGCTAATTGTCTATTTTCTGTGAAGTTCTCAACCCCCGCATTTCGTACTATGGGCTCCATGGTGACTGTGGTGGTGATGTCATTGCACAAACACATATCAAGATGCAGAAGAACGATCTACATGCACTTTATAGGACGCAGTATGCTACAGCACCAGTAGTCCAATCGGTCCCTTCTCCCACTGAAATGGGCCCTTCGGAGAATGCTAGACGGTCTCCAATGAAGGTCAACTTCACAGCAAGGTACAAGAAGTGATCAAATACCTCAATAGATGAATTCAAGGAGTACTTGAAGCTCCCGCAGGAGGATTTCAATACTTGTGACCCCATTCAGTGGTGGGCAGGCTGCCGCGCACAATTTCCCAACCTTTCTCATCTCGCGCATGACATTCTTGCAATCCCTGGTGAGTGTCGTATAGTGTGTTCAAAACATTTATATTTAACTATGGTCTTCACACTGTTTGCAGGGTCCGCTGTTGCTGTTGAACAGATCTTTTTGGGGGGTCGGGACACAGTCTCCATGCAGCGCGCTGTCTTCTTAGATAGATGATCTATAGATAAACACCTATAAAACCAAATATCTCCACGGTCAGCGATTCAGACAAATACCAATGACTGATAATGTGGTCATTCATGGGTGGGTTTCTTTATGCTCCTAAAGTACAGTCAGTACAATGAGTTCTGCACAAGGGTCAGTAATCAACAATTGATCCAATAGTATGGATATGAAACACAGCAATCAGAGAAACAGAGAACCAGTCAGTCAGCGATCAACAACAACAACAACAACAACAACAACAACAACAACAAAAACAACAAAACAATAGCAACAAAAATATCAGGAAACACAGTCACTCTAACAATATAGAGATGTCACAAAACAAACAGACAGATACTCTTCCTAACACTTCACACAGCAACAATGATTCGTACACAAACTTAGTGCAGCAAGTTGTGTGGAGTTACGATGAGAGTCCTCCTCAATTACAATCACAGGTGAAACTACTGTCAGACCTAGTCAAGCCTCTGTAGCACTCTTAGCCTAATATTGAACCTGCTGTCAAGGAACTCACAATGAGTATTCAAACAGACTCAGGAATGGGCAACCTTGGACTTCGATACCAAGTCCCCTTTCGATAGCTAAAGTCTAACTCGCAATGACTACCCTCGACCAGTGTGACACACAGATGTATGAGGTCAGGTATCACCATCAACACCTAAAGTCTCCCCACAAGACTATCCTAAGTCTTCAGTGGACAAAAGAGACAACACCAAACTTCTGGGTAAGAATGAGACTGAAACTTTGGTACTTGAGAGAAAGTTGATAGGTCAAGACAAACAACAAAACAAGACCGCTACAACAGAAATACCAACACGTTCTCGAAGGCTGTTAGCAATAATGATCACAACACACAGAAACAGTGATCAGAGAAATGATCAACACAGTTAGTCTCCAACACACCACACACTTGAGACAGAGAGAGAGAAAGAGATAAAGAAACAGAAACACGAGTTTCAGTCACGAATCTCAGACACAATCTCAGAGAGACAGAGAGAGAGAAACAAACAAACACTCAGACACACAATCACAGAGAAAATCACAGAGAGATTGAGACACAGACAAAGACACAAAAAGAAACAAAGAAATTCAGACAGACGATCAGAAGAAAAACAGAAAAAGAAAAACTAGTCTTGCTAGTCGTCAGACACAGTGAGCTCAAGGTATGTGCTAGATGTTCAGCACAGTGAGCTCAGATGAGTGGTGCTGGTTGTTGAGCACAGTGAGCTCCAACCTTTTGCTACACTTGCTGAATGCTGAATCACACTTCACTCACAATTTTATTCTGAAAGTATAAAAGCAGGGGAATTGCTTGTTTTATTGGGCAAAAAGCAGCTCCTTATATAGACAAATTAGGTGGCTATACTACTAGTTTCTCACACTTAAAGTTGTAACTTTAGTTTGATAGTACCAAGTTACACAGTATCTTTGAGTCAAAAGTAAAATATTCATAACTCTAGTTGGTATAATGATGAGTCAGCAAGAGCTGTGCATGGCCCATGGGTCAGGTGATCCCTTGATGACTCAGCTAGAAAAGAGTGAGAAATGATTACATAATGTGTGCATATATGTTTGACATCTGTGGCTAATAAATTATTTGGTAGCATAATGACATAGGGTGTGTATTTCACGATTTGTAAGCTTTCCCACAGGGTAACCTTATGCGAACATATTTTTCACAGTCACCTGATATGTGTGAGAATCTTTCTAAGTCATCTTCATGGCTGACTAAGCAAAACTCATCGCAGAATTAAATGTACAAAAATATTCAGTCCGCTCGCATGCAAACTCGTATAATAATAATAAATGCAAAAAATATTCCCTGAGCCTCAGTGTGACTTCAGATCAAGAGAAAAAAATGTTCATAGTGATTTCTGGGGTATAAAACTCATAGGAAAGTATTACTGGTCCATGCACTGAACCAGTTTGGTGCAGGTCAGCGCAAGCCTCAAGCCTGAGACCATCAGGACACTAATGCTTGTGAAAGCCAAGCTTCATGTAGCTCATACTGCACTTAAAGATCTTGTTTAAGACTCCGTATGTACCGTATACAGCCGTAAAGTACCCCATACCGTACTGTCAGCATGTTTTTTGTAAGCCATAATAGACGGTTACTGTTTGACTTTGTATGGTTGTACATTGTATACGGTACGGTGAACAGCCCTAATAGCCGTAACCTCCAAATTGTGTTCTAAGTCACATGACCTGCCAGATTTTGTGGTCATTATAAACCAACTTTCCATTATAATGCCTTATATTGCCATAGGACTGACACCATCAGGCTATAATGTCATTCTGATGCACAATAACAGGCTAAGTAGCAGAGATTTTTAATGCAACAACACTGCTAAAGGGCCTGATGCATTACCTGTCATCCTAATAGGGAATGTGATGCATTACATTACATCATCATTTTGAGTTACATCCCTGGCATCAAGATTCATCGTGCCTCGTGTGCCTTGCTTCTTCCCACTTCACTGCCCTGAATTGGAACCCGCTGCTTCCTTGCTTCCTTGCTTCGACAAAAAACATATCTGCATTTGGGTGTCCCACTATTTCATACCTCCGTTCTCCATCCTGCTTCACCACAGAATTCTCTTTGCTATTCTCTTGCATATAGGTACTACTAGTAGTGTAACTTGTATAAATGTAAACTTAGCAACCTAATGTACGGCTTTTGTCATCTGGAAGGTTGTATTGCAGTTGCACGGTGCACCCCAGCTAAAAAAACATAGACAGGCTCGCATTTTTTGCTACTTGAAATATAGCCTGGTAAATTTAAAATATGCTCTAACAATCTAAATTTATGTATCTACAATATGTTTGAAGCTCGGGAGCTCATATCCTTACGCTGCAAAAGAAATTCAAATAATTGTCCTGAGAATTCGAAGCTATGCCTCCAAGTCAGTGTCCACTAGTACTGGCACTAGGCTTATGACCGGCAGAGCTCGAGCTACATCATTGACTGAGTACATAAAGATGTCTTTTATGTACATTATTGTATGCCTACTGAGTATCTAGGTACAATTTGTATGACTTCTAAAGCTCACCAGTGTGAGCAATGATTGGACGGGTGATTGGTGATTTATTAGTAATAATTCTCCAACTGGCGCTGGAGTCACATGCGCCCTTACATTCACCAACCTCTACATCTAGCCCTCTATAACATTCCTCCGATCACATTTTGCATTTGAACATTGCCTGAACTGCCAAAGGACACCCTCTGACCTTTTTATAAATCCCAGACTCATGTGCATGCCTCCGAACAAGCACCTTCAGTCTCTTTTCAATTTCCTGCCTCCAATGCAGTTCCCAATACCCTTCGGCTCAGGTGACACTGCAAACGGGCTGCTTCCAGCCAGTTCTTTACATTCAATACTCTCTTCGCCATGAATGACGTGATCTTGATTGTGAGTACTAATTCTGCTTGCCTCTGGAGCATCATCTTATTATTCAAACTATCACAGGACATCAACCTCACATACTCTACCACCCACCATTCGCAGTCTGTGAGCGTGTCGATCCTCATTCGAGCTCGAGCCATGCTGATTCAAGTCGTTGCCCACTGTTCAGTCTGTGAGCGTGTCAATCCTCATTCGAGCTTGAGCCATGCTGATCAAAGCTGTTGCCCACCATTCACAGTCTGTGAGTGTGTCAATCCTCGTTTGAGCTTGAGCCATGCTGATCAAAGTCGTTGCCCACCATTCACAGCCTGTGATTGTGTTGATCCTCCGAACTTGAGTGGGGTGCTGTCATATTTGGGCCTGTGAAGCACACGAAAGTGAGTTTGTTTTGTGTCCCATCCGTCAGCATGATAGTATGTTCAATTTAATCATTTTTAGTCGTTTTCTATTTCAAAAGCCGTGATGGGCCCAAGCCGAGATGTTGACTCTGCCCCAGGCCAGGCCACAGGCTGCCACCAAATGCCCAAGAAATATGTGCTCGTCATCAAGCATAGTGAGCGCATGGGCGGAAGCGTCAGGCAGTGCGATTGCTCCTTTGGTAGTATCATTGTATCGATTAGTATAAATAGTAGCACCATCTGAGATCTGATGAATACAATTGCAAGGTACAACAATACAGTAGATCCAGTGCGAGATCAGTTCTATGTACATATGAGAGGCAGGCTTAGACTGGCAGGCACTGTCTGCTAGTGAGCACATTGTCATGCATCATATTACATGCTAATAAGCAATGTTAATGCAAGAGTTCACTCTTCTAAGTAGCAGACTTAATGCATTACTATGCCATGGACTGGTGACACCATACACCCGACAAAGTGAGAATGAGCTCTCAATACGGGGCCACTATGCTACCGTACCCTGTATACTGTGATGTTGCTATACTTCCATTCTGTCATTGATACCTCTTGCAAGTTTAGATTGGGGGGGTAGTATGTATGACAAACTAAATTTTGTGATCGAATAAATAGATATATTTTGGAAAAGCATAATTATATCTGTCTACATGTTTCGTGACTACAATGTCACGGACTCATCAATTCACTGATGAACAGTTCAGGACACTTCAAGCCGACCTTCAGTGAGCTGTGAAAATCGACTGATATGTGAAGATAGATGTCTAAGCACAAATTGAGGTAGATACAGATCTAAGAAATCAGAGATGGCAAAAATCAAATTTTGTGCAAAATACAAAGAATCTTTGCCCATTGCAAGGTCAAAAATGCAAGAACGGTATCGTAATTTGCACAGTGCATTTGGGTTTGTTACGCTTACGTCATGCATACATAGCTTCGCTTTCTGATCAAAATTTCTCTAAGCCACCACATAGTACATACTAGTAATGCCACGGCTCAGCTACGGCCCGTTCTGGTTTGGTGTTTACCATTAGGCCAGAATTTCAGCAATTCCCATGAGCCAAGCCACTGGTTACTGACTTGCTCCAACTCGTTAGCCATGTGAACCAGTTCCAACTTCTACAAGCCAAAAATATATGAACTGTGGCTCAAACCGCTTTAGGCCAGCTTAAGCCAATTCAAGCTGAAATACAAACGCAGCGGTTGTGCCTGCCTCTCAGTGTTAGTCGGATTCCTCATTGTATTTTTCTACTCTTAGGTAGCTAGGCTATTGTATACGATGGATAAAGTCCCTGTTCGAGTTGATGGAAGATTTAGGCTGGGAGACATTTTGGGATATGGCTCATATGGTATGTCACTCACATATCACCGGCTACATGTTTATTCAGATTCAACATTTAGGACTCCATTTAGCTGTCGTGTATCGTGCATGGAACATCATCCTTGATGATGCAGTTGCTGTTAAACTCGAAACTATCATGCACTCGTCTTCTGTGCAGCATGAATACAAGATTTTGAAACACCTTGAAGGTGGTGTTGGTATTCCCCGTGCCCTTTGGTTTGGCAGGGAATCGACATATTACACTCTGGTTCTTGAGCTCCTTGGGCCCTCACTGCACAATCTCTTTCTTGCCCACAATGGAAAATTCAGCCTTGAGACTGTCGCAAACCTAGGAGACCAGCTGGTCAGTCTGTGTGGGTGTTCGATGTGTAGGTCGCTAACTGCTTTTCCTAGCTCTCACATCTCAAATATATTCACTCGTATGGTTATGTTCACGGCAATATCAAACCACAGAACATTGTCATGGGTCTTGGCGATCTCAAGCACACCGCATTTATCATTGATTTTGGTGTCGCAAAGGAATTCTGGGATACATCGACCAGTGTCCATATACCCTTTTGCCAAGGTCGACGTCTCACTGGAACTCCTGCATTCACTTCGATTAATAACCACTTGGGAGTTGAATGAGGTCGTCGTGATGACCTAGAGTCACTCACATACATGTTGATATACTTCTTGCAGGGCTCCCTCCCATGGTTGACCAGTGATGAAGAGAAACTTTCTAGCTCTTCCATACTTGAACGCAAAGTGAACACTACCATTGAAGATCTATGTCGTGGAATTCCTGTCGAGTTCGCCACAATGCTCATTTACACGTGCTCTCTCGCGTTCTCAGAGGATCCCGACTACAGCCACCTTAGTTCATTGCTTTCTGCACTTTGTTCTAGATCACCTGCACCAGCCACATGCATGCTGGACTTGGACCAGCCTGATGCACATATCACACATTCCGCACTATCCTCCAATGAACCCCGGGTAATTGAGGCAGTACCTCCATGCCCACCGCTTCGCAGATCAAGTTGTGTGTGAGTAGTCCACTCATACTCCCAAATATGAACTAATTTGATCGCCAGTTTGCGCCCACATAATGGCTCCCTGTTGCATGCAACCACATTAACTCCACGCTGGAAAAAGAGTAGAATCACCTAGATCCGACCTCAAGCTTCAACCTCCAGGACTTTTGATTGTTAAATATAACACCGTTGAATACCTGTACAGAGTATAGCATTACTTATTATTTGTACATACTGCACATACTGTATGCGTGCTGTCACTGCTGTGCGATATAGCGCAGCCCATGCTATGATTATGTAATATCAAGATTTCTCCAATTCTCATGCTACACCGTCTTATCGATCAACATCAACATGCTGCAGGCTGCCTGGAAATGACTCATGGCGACTTCCTGAACTAATAATCAATTCATACCCCATAATAACGATGTCTGCTTATTGATTGGAAACCATCATCTTCGGCTTCTGCATTGTCCATACTGTCCTCGGTTGCAACATCGCCACATTCTTCTGCAAGTTCATTGTGGAGGTGATGAGTCCTGGTGTGAGTGCAGCAGCTGCAAGTGCTATTGCAAATGTGAATCCGAGTGTGGGTCTGAGTGCAGGTGCAGGTGAGAGTTCAAATGTCACCCACTTTCGATTCCTTCACTCACCATTGTGCTAATGTGCTACTCCCCTTTCCACTTGGTATTATGATTCAGGGTTTGATCAGTCAATTACTTGGTGAGTCAGTATTAAATGAGATTTGAATTATGTGAGTTGTAACTCATGGTGATCGTCCTTTGGGGGCTTTTCCACTCAGGATACCTGCACATCGGCATATCGTGGGGTTTCCCCAGATAAAACATATATAATTATCTTGTTCAGTCGTCTCCACCACCACCATGCTTCCTTGACGGAAAAACACTTCCCGGGTTCCTGCCAGAGCCACTGCTGCTGCTCCCGTTGTTGCTCTTGCTGCTCCTGTTACTCTTGCTCCTGTTACTCTTGCTCCCACTACTCTTGTTCCCAACACTGCTGCTGTTACTTCCACTCCTACTTTTCCTGCTCCCATTGCTCCGACTGCTGCTGCAGTGAATGCCAATATCCTTCGCAATCCTCAAAGGCACCATCAGCTTCCCCTTAGATTCAGAGAAAATGACGCAGGTGAAGGGGAATTCTTCCACCTCGAGAATATCTCTGGGGATGAGGAAGATGAAGTGGTCGACTCACCTGTGTGCGCAGTTAGGCCTGCTGCAGGCCATAGCCCACTGCAGACTGCGATGAATACCGCCATAACTGACCCTCTGGCCACTGGTGGCCGAGCAAAACCTCTGCCGATATTCATTTCTTTTTCAGACAGGATGCTACCACCCATTCAAATATCTGCAAAGCCTGCGAGTGAGTATTGTGTCAGGAGTCTGGTTTTTTCTGACATCCTTCACCAGAAAAATCCACGATCTCGACAATACTTATCACATTACATCATATGTTCCTAGTACGAGCACTTCAACTCGTCGTGCACACGTCTTCAATGAGCATATTGACATTTACCTGGAGGCAGAGCATCAACACTGGCACATCCTCCACAAATCATCATGTTTGAAGACTTTTATAGATGAAGGCTGGATGATTGCAATCATGTGTCAAAGGCTGAAGGATCCGTCTTGCATGTTAGACTCACTTGGTACTCCCCCTAGTCCTAGCTCACTCCCTGGAACCAGCCTATCAGCACCAGACGATGTATTGCCTGCGTTTACTCTAGACGAGATGCACAGACACATCGTGAAATTCATCATTGCTGATGATCAGGTAAGTCAGTGTGCACTTTTTACGCACTATTGTTAGTTAATTGTTGTCTTCAGGCAATTAATATTATTGAATGCCCGGAATTTCGCCGCCTGATCCGCCTTCTGTGGCCATCGGTAAACGAGACTGATATATTTCATCGTACCAAAGCTTGTGAATTAGTTATCGATGCTTTCCATGAGTACTTTGATGCTTTGAAGAGGGACCTTGCAGTAGGTCCATAGTTGTCAAGAGCCCAATAAAGTATCTTATATCTTTCAGGCCGCCCAGGGAAAGGTCTCGTTCACATCTGACCTATGGTCAGATTCTAACCTTTGCCCGTTCATGGCCCTCACTGCCCACTGGATCACTAAGGCAGACCAGAGCTCAATACTCGTCATGAGAGCAGCACTAATTGGCTTCCATCATATTCCAGGAAGTCATACAGGTGGAATGCTGGCAACAGTAATCTTACATCTCCTCGATCGTGCCAGTGTGACTGAAAAGGTCAGCATCTAACTGTACCATGTAACATCCTCTGACTTTGTTTAGATCGGTCATTTTACCTTGGACAACGCTCCAAACAATCAGGTTTCCATGTGAGAGCTTTCACAACAACTGGAGTCTCGTGTGATTCATTTTGATCCCATCGACCACAGAATCCCGTGTTTTCCCCACATTATCAACATATGTGTCAAACACATCATCGACGATTACCACAAAGCCGACTTTTCACTCATGGACGAACACTGGGTAATCGGCAATTGCACTATCATCAAGGCAGACTATGTCAAAGCTGGGACAGGGAAGGCTCTCAGTAGAGCCAGGGACGTTGTGTGCACGGTTTGCGCGTCAAACCAACGACGCAATTCTTTCAGGGACACCATCATCACAGGTAACAACAAGGAGTGGTTCCAAGATGACACAGGCGAGAAACTACAACTCCCTGTTGTCGAACTCCTGCTTGATGAGCCAACCTGGTAAGATTCAGTTTACATCATGCTCAATCGTTTACAAACCCTTCGCCAGGTAAGGTGTCACTCACTAAACATCTGCTGCAAACTAATAATAGTCGCCTAGGCTATAGATTTATTCTTCGACTCTCCAACTCAACGCTGTTACGTCGACTGTTGGTCGGCGTGTGCGAACTAGGATAGGTCTTCTCAGCGACGACTCGAGTGAGTCTACTGAAGCTGAGCGTGGTCTGGCCTTGACGGAACGTCAAGGATTCCTCCGGCGATCTCGGTAAGACGGCGCTCGTCGAGATGCAGGGCTAGCGGATACGTGCTAAGTCGTATGGGGGCGACTTAGAAGTGCGGTCTCACACAAGGAAGCTGGTAAGCTTAGATGAGCAAGTTCTGGGGATGAACCTAGTAGATTAAAGTGAAGTTAATCTACAACAATGTATCTACTCTTATAGGGTTTAGCTATAGGTATTCTAGCTCAGTCTGTAATCTATAGTATATCGGTAATCTAAGATAACTAGACATGAGGGGAGATAGCATACATGAGGCTTAGCCTCTGATCATACATGCAGCGCCAAGTGCGACTGCGCAATCAACATGAGGCGCGTAGAAGCGCTCCGGATCTTCATGAAGCGACATGTGGTATACATGCGCTGATCTAGGGTGTCCATGAGGCGTACAGCCTCCATGGAACAGGTACAAGGCCGTCTAGGCCAGGGGCGGGGTCATAGCGCCAGGCGGGGTCATAGCGGTCCAGACCGCTGTCTTTCTAGGCGCGGGCGGCACACCGCCGCGCGGGGAGTCTAGCAGAGTGGGGGCAGGCGTAGGCAGAGCTGGGGCTCCTGTAGGTGTTACAGATGCCTGTAACAAACGCTCCATTAGTAAGTTCAAATTAAGTCCGATGGAGTGGCAGTTCCTGCAAGATGTCGAAGTAATTCTAGAGGTTAGTCTTAGTATTGTCGAAACTCATGTTCCATTTTATCGTTTAATATTAGGCACCCCATGCTGCCCAACAATGCATGTCAGGTGAATGCACTCCCAGGCTGAGTGGTGCATTTCCGGCATTTGAAATGTTGGTCGAGCGGTGGAAGTTTTTGGCCCAACATGTCCCACACTGTGGTCCCCTTGTTCAGATAGGTTTGACTTGGGCAGACAAGTATGATGAGAGGATGGGCGCCACAAAAGCCTATGCAGTTGCTATGTGTGAGTCCGGTATCTTTTAGTAATGGTTGGTTGCTCATGATTGTGTTCATAGTTGTTGATCCTGCGATTCGAATGTCATGGGTTCAGAGTTGTTGGGAGGAACATATGATTGATGAAATGGAGAAACATATAATTGATCTGGTACGTCTATAAAACCAATAACAACACAACTTTGAACTGATGTCATGATATGCAGATGCATCAAAAGCGAACTACAAACGGCTCAGAATCTACGGAGTCTCCAGCTAACAATATAACACCTCAGCAACAACCACGCACGCTAGGCTCGCGCCTTTATGGACTGCCTGATATCAACATTCTACCCCATCACAAGTGCGGAGCCCAAACGGTCAAGCAAGAATTTGAGGCTTATGCCATGGCTAGTCTCAGCCCCAAGGGAATGGATATACTCAGATTCTGGGCGGTGAGCATTCCATATCTCCACAGATTACATCGTCATTGACACTCACAGACCTTATTTCCGACACTTCATGGCATTGCAATGGACTATCTCCTGATCCAGGCCTCTGCCGTTCCATGTGAGCAAGTATTTTTGTCCAGTAGCGAAACCGACACGAAGAAATGTAATCGCATGAGCCCGGTCCTAATGGAGGCTTTGCAGATGGTAAAGTTCCTTCTGAAAAACAACCGACTCGACTTTATGAAGGGTTGGGCAGTGTCGCAGAAGGATATGGAGTATAAGATGTTGGGTGAAGGAGATGAAACTAACAGTCTTTTGACATTTTCCAGCAGCGGAATTACAGGTGATGTGTGCGATAGTCTTCTCAAAGCTATCGCAGAGGAGGAGTGTGATGGCATCGACAATGTACCTACAGCCTACGACTTATGATATTTGCTTTCCCTCCTTAATTTTGCTAATTCTTTTCATTTCTTATTTACACTACCTTCGCTTGTTCTGGTCACCTGGCATCTTGCAATACTTCTGGCGCTGTATTGCGATCTCAATTGCAAATTATTTTCTTTTCCTTGACTGTCTGCCTTTCACCTTTTCTAACCTGTTCAGAGAGTGTCTGACTCTACTCTTCACTTGGTCTTAGCGATGGTCCTGAAGACTGGTGAGTATTTAAAGGACATGCTGAGACGTATCTCCTATTTCTCAGCTCTTTGTTCACAGGCTTCAGAAACTTGAAGAGTGCAGTTATGGCTATCAGCTATTTCTGTTGCGCTTATATGCAGACTTTCATTTCTGCTGATGCCCTGGCGTGGTTCTGCCGTACTGGTGCACAGACTTTCTATTTTGAATGCCTCGCAGGCTGCTGATACCCTAGCATGGTTCTGCTACAGTGATGCACAGATTTTATTTCGAGTGGTTCTCAGGCTGCTGGTGTCATGGGTATACTTCAAGGTAATTTCTCTGAAGGATAATCAATCCTATGAGAGCTACACGGTGCGTAGACTTATCTCGAGCATCTCACTAATACTTTCGTCACCCGATGAACAGGTCTTTTCAATTTGGGGGGGCTGGAACTTCTCGCATCATGGCCTGCCGCCTTGAGATGCGACCACTTAGAGAGACACTGTGGCACTATGCTCGATGATGTCGAGATAGACAGCTCTCCTCAGGCCGCTGATGCCCTAGTGTGGTTCTACCACACATATTTGCAGACCTATCATATCAAACGGCACCTGGGCTGCTGATCCGTGACGTAGTTCTGCTATGCTGGTGTGTATATTTTTTTATTTCAAATGGCTTTGCTCAGGTTGCTGATACCCTGACGTAGTTCTGCTACACTGGTACGTAGATTTTTCATTTTACTTCAAACAGCTCTCGTAAGGCTGCGATGTTCTGCTACATCTAATGCAGACTTTCGTTTCGAGCGGCTCTTAGGCTGCTGATACTCTAACGTGTATTTACATTTGACTGCTCGTAAATCTACAAAATCATCATAAGCTGAGCAACAATACAGGTGCACACCATCCTATTCCTCCCGCTTCCAACCCAACTTCTTCAACACCACACCAAACCGTTTCTTGAACGCTGCACACCCTCCATCTCCACAACATCTACTTGCACCCCCGTCTTCATTTGCCTCCGAAAATCCCTTGCTTTTCTTTTAAGCTCTGCTTTGAACTTGCGAGCGCTCTCAAAACTGCCGTACAACTATTTCGATTAAGTTTCTGAACTTCTGAACATCCGATTCGAAGATTGCTTACCTTGTCTTGAGGACCCATTTCAATTCACGATTGATGTGTTTGATGTTTGATGATGATTTTAAAGGATGGTTTGTAGTACGGTATGTAGGAATCCAGTGAGTCTCGACTCTCGAGGATTTGTTTCTTTTTTGGTATTTGATATGCTTATTGATTTCCAAGCGACTATGTTCCCACTGTAAGTTGGTTCCACGAGACCGCCAAACACTATGTGCTAAATAAGCACAGGTCTTTGATAACTATGCTGTCGCCGTAATGATTGGTGACGATCCTTACATGCTAGGTCTTTTCAACACTGCCGGTTCATGTCTTTTTGATTATGACCACCTCCGGCCACTGTCATACCCCCAAACTGATGTCTTCCTTGTTTGTTTTAGCGTAATGTCCCCTTCAGTGCTAACTAACTGGGCTGACGATGTTGATGCCACAATTTTCATGCAACAACCATCAAACATATTCTTGCTCGTAGACTTCGCACCCACACTAGCATTCATAGGTCCTCAGATGTATGCAATTTTTCATCCCTTCATTCATCATCGACTAACCCTTGGGCAAGCTTACGAGGTCGTCAACATCGTTCACATCAACATGATCACACTCGCCATGCTCATACACAACTCGGCCTTTCTTCACTCATGATTGGATAAGTCACTTTGAGATCTTTGACTGTCATGCGGATCATGCTATCACTTTGGCGAAGAAACATTTCAGAGAGGGCTTGGTAATTAACTTCCAAGTACGAGCTCTTCCAAGCTGGCATTTTGACATCTTTTGACCCCACCACAGGATCTCATATCCAGGCTCATTTGTTATGGCACGCAAACGCAACTGGGACCATGCACTTCAAGATGCAAATGAAGTAAGTCGTCCGGCATGCACTTCACATAGGCTAACATTGATCCTGGCATAGTCAATATGCATTAATCCATCGTTAACGTGGAGATACAGCCCTCTCTTTATGTGTGACTTTGCCTCAGAGTTCTTATTTGGACACTGTATCAATTCACTTTCCGCTGGACTCCCTTATCCCCATAACATGACAGAATCCACAAGTGCTATTTAAGCTTTACGCCTTGTTCTGCCTCATATATCCTTCTCACATTTTTTGTGTTGTTTCCCTCATACAATATCATTTTCTACCATAAGAGATGGGCCTGTACACTACATTCTCCGTTGTCTTTGCCTCTCCATTCTCTGTTGCAAACAGTGTTTCGGGTGCTCAAGCTAGACCATAGATCCTGAAAGTGCTCAGATTCAGACATCAAGCGTGCATGGCGCTAGACCAATATTCCGTCCTAGATAGATAGATAGAAGTCTGGCTCAAACCAGCTCGAGCTGACTTAAAGACTGAAAATGTGGCTCCATGGACCAGACCAGGCCCTGAATTACATAAGCTATAACTAGGTACATGGCTCGGCTAACTACGGCTATAACTACGGCTAAAGCCGGACATAAGCCGGAACTGCGGCAACACTAGTACATACCACACCATGGACGATCTCCAGGCTGGCACGCCGGCGCACATCAAAAGCGTAACCTACACTCACCAACTAATTGTCCCACAGTGCACACAAATAATTAGTATACCCCACGATAAAAGGGTGGTCGCGTCTCACCGCGTCGCTGTCGGCACCAACGGAAAACTTTTAGACTCATTGGAATAGAAGCCACAACGTCACAACGCACGTTCAGCCAAACACTGCTTCCTCGCCGCAGTTCTCCTTTTGTACTTATGTACTTGCGTCGCCCCACCCTCTGATGGTAAGAAAAGAAAAGATTTCAAAGTCCGATTTACGTATCACCAGCCTGGGCTATGATCACCTTTGATGCGATACGTTCCATTCACTTTTTGACTTCTCGCTCCTCCCGTAATTAGCTCTTACTAATAGAAGCGTTAATATGCGTTATCGATCACATTGTCGTGCCCCGGGCCCATGTCAACACCTCAGGCCTCAGTATTGTTTCCTAACAACCTGAGCACTTTGCTAGTGCACGAGTAATAGGTGTGTAGCCTATGCTCGTACCAATGCTTTCTTCGCGTTGTCTTATGTTAACAAGCTCTTGTACCTTGTACTTGTCTGCCTACAAAGAGTTAACAATCTAGGTATAGCTAGCAACCTCTGTAGTTGCACCACCTAAACTCACCCGAGCTGGAACAAAGCTTAATGGTTTTCTATATAAGGAGCCATGGCACCGGGTGACCGAGTCAATTATTGATCAAGTGATCGTCAACTTTCACACCCACGTTGCAAAATTAAAGATTCTGCACTTGCCACTCATTAATCATCCTTATCGCATAGCCTACCACAGCCCGATGACCGAGGAAGAGGACGTTAGCGAATTGCCTGGAAGCGGAGCCCACGCAACTGCAACGTCTATGTGGAGTGCACAATACCTCGATCCCATTTCGGTTAGCTAGAAAGCACTGGATAGTGGTATACGTATATATGGCGTGAATGTTATTGTCATACGTCTACCAAGTCCGCCTCTCATCCACATCCATTCTCTCCCAATATGACCATAGTCCTCAATGATCCCACTTGGTGGCCGATCATCAATGCATATCGTTTTTCCAGCTATTTTTCAGGTTCGTGGAGAGTAGTTGGATGTCACGGTTAAAGCTCAATCTAACCTTGATGGCGGTTTCGCAGTTGCGGCATTTGTTGGACTGACCTATGATTGGGGTGAGCATGATGATATTAAAAGACTGCTGATATCCCACAACTTGAAGTATTTTCAGCACTTACATTCGGACAAGAGGTATGTCGATCCTATGACCGGAGCAGCCTTCCCTCTAAGAATGCTTTTATAGGTCGAATTGGTCTGGGTGAGTGGAGTCTCACGTCAGAGGGACAACCATGAAAATACACCTAATTACAGAAGCAACGCTGGTCCCTAATGACAGTCCTGTATCTCAGTGTATGTAGTTTGCCTGTCACGGTTGTCATGTTGTGCTGACTTGAAAGTATCCTAGGTGCGCTACCTTGGAATCTTATATGCTGCGTATGTTCGGAAGGCTAAATAATTGATGTCGCGCTAATTGTATATCTTTCATAATCAGCCTGGGCATCCTGTGTATGTCTCCTTAGTACATTCGTTGTCTTCGCTTCGTCTGACCAGCGGCATACAGATTATATTCCCACCATCTCGCTGACAGATACAGTGAGTCTTCTGCATAGATGCCTGCTGTATCTCTACAATTAACCGTGGTGCCCTGTAGGAGTGGGTGTAGTTCTTTCCTAACTTCTTAGTTCTCTAATGACGGTCACACAATACTTCCACAGATGTGAGTCTGTTTGGAGTGCGTGCTAGTGCTAGTCACTGAATGGATCCCTCAGGCTTGACTGTGTACAACCTATGGAGTTGGATGACTGTCCTGGTATTTGCAATGCTGTGGGGTGAGCTTGGCACTTGCGAGACCTCAGTGATATTGACTTGACTGAAACATGCTGCAAGTCATCAGCGTCACTCGGTTGTATGCCATGTATCAAGGATCCAGAAAGATCCTGACACTTCTCATTGTCACCCTCCTGGTTGTCAACATTTTCGATGTAGTGGCAGGTGTACTGGAAAACCTACATGTTTCAGGGGGTACGCTTAATTGTGAATGAAAAATAACGTGCATGGGGCTCACTGATGAATACCAGAGGAACTCATTCTCTCCGGCACTCATCAGTGCTTGATCAACTATGGGGAAGATGTTCCATTTCTGAATTACATTTCTTGGATGGTCTCCATTGCGTGGGAGGCCCTCGCACTGTCTCTCGCAGTTTGGATTGCGGTAAAACACTTCCGTGAACTGCGACGACATTCGGCAGGAGGGATTATCGGGGACTGTTTCACGGTGTTGATGAAAACTCACGTGGTTTACTTTGCGAGGTAAGCTCGTATTGTGATTATTGTTCCTTCTTTTCCACTGAAGGGTCGGACGTGGTAGCTTTGTTGCTGTTTCTTGCCTTAACCTCATTCTTGATTTCTCTCCAATATCCTCAGCGGTATGTCAATCCTTCACTTACTTCTGCATGCGACCACGATTCATCATTCCTATAGGACCAGATTTCCCTAGGAACTCAGACTTTTAGTGGCTTACTTCAGATTTTGGAAGTCGCACAGATGTTTGTGCTGGGACCACGACTGATCCTTGGCGTTCGAGAATTTAACGCTAAACTCGTGGCTGACTCCGACGCAGCAACCGGCATGATCTCAATCGTTTTCCAAGAGCGTGTGCATATATCGACTAGCAGTAGTGTGTAATGCTCAGTGAAGTTGACGCGGACAGTTGTCATGTGCTTGCAGAGAGCACGGGAAATTTGGTTTTTGGTCTCTATTCCAAATCTTGTTGCGGTGCTCAAGTAGTTATTTGGTGTCATGAAGTAGATTTCAAGGAGACAGGCTTGGGCAGTATTCTCTTCATATTATGTATTCGAATTATTTGTTATTATAAGGTCCTGACATTAACAATTATTTGAACCAATATTCTGGATATCCCTACTGTACTAACGAAGGAAAGGAGTGTACTGAAAGGGAAAGTGGAGGAGCGAGATATGCATATAGGTGATGTCGCCGGAACGTTAGGGTGCAAGTTCCAATTCCGAGTCGCTCTTGCTTCTCATCCCCGATGACAACTCGTGACTCACCGGCACCTTTGGCCGCCTTGTAGGATATGTATATGGGTAGTACCAAACTTCTACCTGGCGTGTACCTGGTTATCTAAAGATAGCAACCGATGGAAATTGCCCGGGGCTTTTCCTGATGCAGGAACACCACTTCTTCGCCAATGCCCTCTGTCGCGATGCCGCCTCGATCCACTACATCCTCACATCCGAGGGACGCCTCAAGCCGACCTTCGGTGAGCTGTGAATATTTGTCTGAATATGCTGCTACCGTGTAGAACACTCGCTGGCACACATCAACAACCGTAACCTACACTCACCAACTAATTGTCCCACACAAATACTAATTATACTCCACGACAAAAGGGTGGTCGCGTCTCACCGTGTCGCTGTCGGCACCAACGGAAAACTCTGGGTTATTCATAAATGCCTGGAAAAACGCGAGCTTCCACGTATCCGTCCTCGACTGGTAATTTTCAGCCTCGACACTTACCAACATTACCTACTCAGTCCTCCGCAACCACTTCTATTACTTTCAAAACCTACCTATAGCGCCCACCAACCTGGTGGCTTGTTCGTGCTAGTCACGCTCCGACTTTTCTCCTCAGAGCGGCTCTGTGACTTTGTTTGAAACGTTTTATCACTTGTGCGTGCCTGAATTCTCGTCTACATCTATTCTCATAACAAAATACAGCGCACTTCAAGTGTCTTCGAGTATCCACTTCTTAAATTAATGCCCTTAGTATCACCACTTCTTGCACGCACGTCCCAAATTCGACGACATTTTCAATGGCCACATACTGCCTGCATCGAAAGATTAAGCTCGACTCGCTATCATGTCCGCAGCCTGACCTCAAGCAGCAGATGCTCGACTCCTGCACCATCAATAGTGCTGGTGCCTGCTTGTCCATTCCTGAGTCCGTAGCTTTCACCGTTTTTAACCACGTCAACAAGTTGTTTTATGTTTCGTGTGCTATTCACAGACGTTAGCAGCCTAGATTCTTTCAAATTACCCCGACTCCACAGAGGCGCTAGGTCTTAGGTGAGGAACCGTGGCCTTCATATCACAAATATTTAATACAGTACTTGTACCCCCAAGTAGTGTTTCAGCAACAATCCTAAACACATCTATAATCATATCCGTATTTCTACCTTGACGAACCAAGAAGAGAGGCAAGCTCCTCCATAAGCGTTAACCAACTTCAGCCTCCTCAAGACTCATCAAGTATGCCTCGCATCATTAAGCTACGCATGCATGAACGTGTTTCGACCGCCGCACACTTTGTGATCACCTTGAATAGATCATCATCTGTAGGCCAGTTGGCGTGAGTCAGCTAAGAAAACAAGGTAGCAGTCCGTAGGACATTAAATGAGGCAAGAAGATGAATCTGGTACGAATTGCTGAGGAACTGAAGCAGTGCGCTGTCACTCGGCTGTCCTCACGCACACTGCCCAAGCAATCATATGGACAATTGTCATCACACAGAAAGGAAGGACCAGTGGTTGGTACAAGTGTGCGTGGGCAGCTAGTGCCGGTAGAGATATTCATCGATTTAAATATTATCAGCACGTAAGTATATCAAATCACTTGACTAAACAATACGACGAAAACTTTGTCTCCTTGAAATCTACTTTGGAACACCAAATAACTTCGATCGATACTTTTAAGTAAATAAAAGCAAATTTCCCTGCTCTTTGGAGGGCACCAGACAACTGTTAACTCCACTGAGTATCACACACCACTGCCAGTCGATATATGCACGCGCTCCTGGAAAGCGATTGAGGTCATACCAGTTGCTACGTCAGAATCGGCCACGAGCTTGGCGTGGTATTCCCGAATACCAAGGATCAGGCGCGGTCCCAATACAAACATCTGCACGACCTGCGAAATCTGAAGGAACCCATAAAGAATCTGAGCGTCCAGGGAAATGGCCTATATAAACGATAAATTGGTAGCGTGCATAGGGAAGTGAAAGATTGACATACCATTGATAATGTTGGAGAGAAATTAACAATCATCTCAAAGCAAGAAACAGCAACAAAGCTATCACGTCCGACATGTCAGTTGGAAAAAGGAATAATAATCACAATATGAGCTTACCTCGCAAAGTAAAGCACGTGAGATTTTATCAACACCGTGAAACAGTCCTCCATAATCCCTCCTGTCGAATGTTGTCGCAATTCACGGAAGTGTTTTACCACAATCCAGATTGCGAGACATAGTGCGATGACCTCCCACACAGTTCCGAGTATCCAAGCAATGGAAGTTATAAGTATGAGATCTCCCGTATAGTTACTAATCTGGCACTGATAAGTGCCGGAGAGAATGTGTTCCTCTGGTATCAATGAGTCTCATGCACGGTTATTTTCATTCACAATTAAACGCACCCCCTGAAGCATGCATCGTTGCAATTATGGAGGCCACTGCATCGAAAGTGTTGATAGCCAGGAAGGTGACAATGAGAAATATCAGGACCTTTCTGGATCCTTGATACATGGCATGCAGCCGAGTGATGATGATGACTTGCGTCATGTTTCAGTCAAGTCAATTTCACTGAGGTATCGCAAGTGCAAAGCTCACCCCACAGCAGCGCAAATACCACAACACCTATCCAATTCCATATAGTGAACATAATATAGCCTGACGAATCCAGTCAGGGATTGGCCTCGGGTAGCACACACTCCAAACAGACTCACATCTGTGGCAGTATAGCATGGCAGTCATTAGTAAACCAATAAGTTAGTAAAGAACCACACCCACTGCTACAAGGCGCCACAGTTAATTGGAGGAGAATATTAATAGGCACCTGTATAGAAAACTCACTGTATCTGTCAGCGAGATGGTCGGAACACACACTGAATGCCGTTGGTCAGAAGAAGTAAAGTCAGCGAATGTACTAAAGGGACATACCCAGAATGGCCAGACTGGTTATGAGAGACGGACGATTAGCACAACACCGATTGTGTAGCCTTCCGAACGTACACAGCATATAACATTCCAAGGTAACGCGCCTATAGGATACTTTCAAGTCAGTACAACATAGCAACCGCGACAAACAAGCTACATACACTGAGATACATAACTGTCATTGCGGACCATCGTTGTCTCTGGAATCAAGTTTATTTTTATGTGTGTTCCTCTTACACCAGACTCTACTCACCCAGATCAATTCCACCTATAAAGCCATTCTCAGCGAGATGGTTGCTCCGGTCATACCATCGACATACCTCTTGTCCGAATGTAAGTGCTGAAAATATTCGTAAGACGTCAGCAGTCTTTTAATGTTATCATGCTCACCCCAATCATGCATCACTACAACAAAGGCGGCGACTGGGAAACAAAAGCCAATGTTAGATTGTGTCAACTTCAACATCCGACCACTCTCCACGAACCTACAAAATAGCTGCTCAAACGATATGCATTGATGGCCGACCACCAAATGGGATCATTGGAGACTACGGTCATATTGGTAGAGAATAGGTGTGGGTGAGAGGCGAACTTGGTGGACGTAAGACGATGGCATTCGTGCTAATTATACCACCATCCGGTGCGTAGATCAGCGCTAGAGCGAAACGAGATCGGGGGATGATGACCGTTCCTGCTTTGATTGGTCGAAGTGGATATGTTTGCATGAGGAATCTGAATGAGCGAAACGCTTGAACTCCGCAAAAGATCGAACAACATCAAGAACTGTTCGTGATCTTGTCGCCTTGGTTTTCATTCCATTCTCGAGATGTTTTTGCCACACGTGCATCAGTCCATCAATGAAATTATGTAAATACTATTTTATTTCTTTGGCACATGCTGACCATGATGGTGCGACCGTTTCGGAAAACCTGACATTGCCTCGCCAGCACAGGCCCGGGGAGCATCACACCTCCGAGTCATTCAAGGTCACTCAATAAATGCACATTTGCGTCAGCATGACGCCAGACCAGAAAGTCGGCCATCAAAAATAGTGGAGATTGACACAATAAAAACAAATTCGCATCTTACCCTGTGTGCCGATACCACCCTGCTTCATTGTCTCATATCATCCTTAGGTCATCTGTCGCTTCATGCGCACGCTCTCGCTCTCCGCCTCAGAAATCGGGCCATCATATGATCTGGATACCAGAAATGGTCAGCCTAGAATATTTGATTTGTATCGTAGGTCCGTGGAGTCGGTGCGGTGATAATAGGTATCAGGTTTTACCAAACTTCCTCCTGGTTGAGATTCCGTGATTGATGTATGATGAAGATACATCACCACCCCTATATCGAGGGAGTATTGAGAGAGAAAATGAGAGAAATGATGGCTCGGATGCACAATGGCTGAAGGCGATGATATTCTGTTGGCACACCATCAGAAATCTAGAGATTTGAAGAAGTCGAGGGAATCACTCACCGAAACATACGACTGCCAATGCACACCATCAATATTTATTCCAATAAAAACATTCCCCACTTAATCATCATGCAGTTGATGCCCTTCTGTTGAGTCGCGCTTTCGTAGGGTAGCCTGAGTGGAAATGTGGATTGGAACGTTGTTTGTATTTCGCATGAACCAGCTACTATAATGACGCCCGAGATAATACCGACACCTCGGAATTCCGACTGATGATCAAGATTCGAGACTCGAGACTCGAGAATTATTGTAGCGTTAGAGCCCTTGCACGCTAACAGATTATACAAAGGCGGTTCTGTGTGGTTTTGCTTGCCGAAAAACAATCGAAATGGGATGGGACGCTCACAGCGAATGTACATATGCTGTGAATAAGAGTCGAGCAGCTCTGCGATTTCATCAGGTGGCAGGCCTTGGTTCGACATTGAAAGAGCGGGATGTATTTCTGGGGATACTGGCAGGTGCAGACCGTGCGAATAACAACTACAATATCGCACTAGTCATTACAAAGTCATTAGTGGTACTCAAAGTTCGCACAATTAGCTGGTTTATATTTGCCTAAGTGGCAATTGCGTGAATGATCATTATCAGACAGACACTAAGTAAGTAATTGTGTGTTACTAGGTGTTACCTGCGTATTTGATTGCGAGGGGTATCGTGCTCCCACTGCATCACGGGATATGAATTGTCCGTCCGAGTCTTTCCTACGCCCAACAATCAATACTCTAGCTAAACTTGAAGGACTCCGGCTAAGGGAGACTAGGATAAGTAACACTGTTGTAGACTTCACGGGCAATAGAAGAACTCAAATTTAAAACGCCTAACATTGTGATGCATGACCGACTATTTCCATGGCCATCTCAGTCAAGTCAGTCGAGGCCGGTGCCGATCATGGCCAATACTACCACCCACATTTCATGCTTTGATGGTAGGTAAGTATATGCCGACATGCATGAGCACAGCACCATCCTGGAATTCGCGAATGTCGTTGAAATTGACCTTCAGGATCGGTAGGCCTGGACGATGATTTCGTGACTGACCATGCCAATTGTGCGAAGTACACCTCTCATTCACTAGAATGTAACTGTCGATTTAGAATGGTTGAGTAAGAAAGCAAACTATGTATATAGTACAGCGCAGTATAACTACAGACCATACCATCAGTTCCACATGCCCTGAGCATACAGGCCCAGTATATCGCCAGCCAGCGTTGGACTATACGATGAAACATCAGCCATCGTGTAAGTCTTATCCTTCTGTAAGCCGTTGAGGATGCCGATAATCTCCTTTCCAAGGAAGCTCAGGAAGACAACATCAATAGGTGTGTCGGCCGTCACGTTTGGCGGGTTTGAGCCAGAGTAGGATGGAACCGGGTAGTAGGGCAACGGGGTGTGCAGTGTATCGTCTGCATTATCAGCGTCGGGGCATGACTAAACAAACAAGTGCTATGAGCATAGAACAAGCGCGGCATGGAACTCTTACATCTCTCGTGACATAACCAAATGATGCTTGTCCGCCCACTCCAGGACGGTCGTCTATCTCCTCCAACCGGGCACTATCCGGAGTATCATCGATTTTATGGCTGGAAAATACAGCTTGGGTTTCATCTCGTTTCTGTTGTATCCCCATCGGTTTGTTCATAGCGGGGAGCAGTTGGTTTGCGATCCCAGATGTAACATTGGCAATGTATAAGAACGAATCCTGATACGGCATGATTGTTAGTTGATCGTTCTTGGTGAACGATCCCTTTAAGAGGTCGAAGCGTAGAGCCCATGAATCGATAATCATGATATTTGGAATGGAAGCGCGAGTATTGTTAATGGCGAGTGCGTATGGGACAGCCTAATGAGCGCGTCGATACCTGCACAATTCACTTCACTATAAACTTGGCACTTACATTTTCGATGAAGAAAGATACAAGAGACCCGTTGGAAGGATAAGGGTTACTAGGGCACAATGGTTGAGCTTGAACGATAATACTACATAATGGGCACCCACTGAAACAAGGTATAATCTTGCTGAGCTGTTCCGTACAGGTGGGACAAGTTAAAGCGGGCCGCAAGCTCCTCCAGGCCACGGGTGATCGATCGTCCGTGGTCGGTGTCAAATGTTCGGTTTGAGGTTTGAGTGTGGTACTAAGTAGGAGTCATGGGCAATATTAGACTAGCGGTGGAAAGCCGAAAGTTCGGTAAAATACCTCGTAGGTCACGCGGTTCTGGTCAAGATATCTCCTTGTGAAAGTAACGTTATCACTGTTGCCCTTGGCAGCATCGAGGTCTGCGCCTAATTTTCTGGTGTTAGGTATCTGAGGTACAGTATTTTTTATAACATCTTACTCATCCAGCCTAAAAGATCATGTCAGACAATATTCCTTACTCATCTTTGCAGTTACACACCAATCGTTTCCATGTAGCGTCCGCTTTCAATAGCCATGGAACGACCATCGTCCTGTCGACAATCACGGATGTGGGTATGTCCTAGATCCACAATGAGCATGTGATTCGGAACAATCAAGATGGTGGCCTCCACCTCCAAATATTAGTATGGGTGTTAGAGGATGCACAGCCCGTAGAGCGTTGACAACGGTAGGCCCTGGATGAACATTTTGTTGGATTATCGTTTGACAAACATTTCAATGGCATACAGTTATCATTGGAAACAGGCATGTGTCTGCAGTCGCATTAATGAAATATTTCCTTCGGCAACAAGGAATTTGCCTACCCGATAAGCACAAACGCGTCAGGCTCTTCTGCAATGGCCTCAACGAACTAAAAACAGAAATTAGGATGCCATGTTTCAATCACTCAAACGCATTGAATAACGTACCCACTGCTCCTTGACCATATCACCGACAGCTTGCACAGTCGTGTTCACATCGTTCCCAGTAAAATTGAATATGACTCCAAGAGAAGTGATACGACGGCCTCTGCCGTGTCGAATAAATAAGAGTCCCTCCTCAAATTTAACATGTTCACTTACTTCCGTGTTGTGAACTTGGTGTAACGGTCTGCAGGAATAAACGTTGGCAGTAGCAACAATCACTTTGAATCCGAACTTACTGCCTACTGGGACACTCTCAGGCTCGCCGTCTGAATTAAAAACGGTGATGTTGACGTTAGAGGTCAAGTACCGCCCAGCGAGGTGGGGGACAAAGTTGGTATACCTGCAGAGCATTCATGGCATTTTGGTAAGCCGTTTCCGAATTTGCGAAGATGTTCGTGGGAAATTCGTCCATAGAACAAGTATTGAGGAGTAATACAGACAGTCAGTAGTGTGAGCATACCAAAGGGGAATAGAACAGATGCATCATAAATGTGTCAACAGGTCAGCAAAGATATGGCAGAAATAACAAGTTGCGCCAAATCATCAAAAACATGACAAAAGAAGGAAGAAAGCAAATTTTGTCAGTTAAAGATTCGTTCAAAATGGTTATAACGCACATATCATACGTATCCGCATAACCATACAATTCGTGGCTATAAAAGGGAGATTGAGGAGACGAATTAGGAGATGACTCGGACTACAAATTCAACACCCACTTTCCGATGGTCATGAGATCGTAGGGGAGGCGCTCAATGAACTTGTTTGACTATGAATGGTGCATCCGACATGTCAGCATTAATGATATATCACCCATGAATAGAACGGACCTCGTGTGCGTCGACATCACCGGGAGGATATCCATCAGAAAGACCGGTTCCTGGGAAACGTGAGTTGGATTGTGTTTCAGACAATGAGTAATTGCACATACCGTCATGTAGATCACCTGAGTCTATCAAAAGAAGGTCGACATCCTTATGCTGCGATAGGAATTATACATGATAAGTGCACGAGTTCAGATTGATGGACGAACGAGGGCGATTTGCTTCATGTGGGTCACAAAGCTAGCAAAGTCTCCGAGATCCCCACTAGAATTCATACGAGGTGGGTGAGTGACGGTGGCTCGAGGTAGTTGCGCTGTGAACACCAACCTGTAGTATGGTTCAGCCCAGGACGACTTCTGGTGCCCGAGTAGCCAACCATGGGTATCGGTGGTGTGGATTACGTTCAAGTCTCCCCAGACAAGAGGACGGTATGGAGGTGTGAGTGGAACCTGCGGGTACTCACGCCTTTCCAAATGTTCATGAGCATGGCTGTCGCGAGCGTGCAAGTGATCGTCCGCGCAAGCAGTGCTACGGAGTGCAAGACCCAGGAGAATAGCGGGAGTTAACTTGGAAATCATACCGAAGACCCCTGCTTAGGTCAAGCTCAAAATATCACTGCCTTTATACCTCAACGTTCTCGGAACCGACCTCGGATTGAACATCCTTTTTGATTGGCGCCGCCCCAATCATTGCCTAACCTTCGAACAGCTGGTGTGCATCATGGGTGTCAAATGGATAATGTACTCCGGCAGGAGCTGAAGTGCCATGATGATGGAGTTCGATGTTCAAAGTCCACTCGTCCACAGAAATTTGACAAACCAAATCCCACATGCAGGGAAACGTTACTCGGGTACCATATTCATACGAGTTATTGGACGCAGTGTTTAAACGATAAACGAACTACTGATGCCGGATGTGTTATTATATAATTCGGTTCGGTCTCTTGAAGGTTGCCGGATGAACAGGATGATTCCTTTAGTCCCTCCCAGTCTCGAGATACTATCTATCACGAACACTTAGCTTGACTAGACTTGCTTCGCAGATTACGGTACAAAGTATCCATCCGAGAAAAATTATCCGAATCTACTACATCACTCAATGGAACAACGTGATCCCCCCTCTTGCTCGCGCCCGCGGTGCCTTAATGAACAAATTCAATCTCCTCGTGTTCTGGCACGCTATCTCGTTGCTCGGCTCACCGTCTCGTTGCTTGGCCCACCGTCTTCCAAGGTACGGATCATCGAACTCGTAGATATCTGATGTCGATGATCACGCCTAGAAAACTTGAAAATTGGAGACAGTGCATCCAAACGTCCAAATGTCGACTTATTCCACGGTCATTGATTTAGAGCACAAGTGAAGATCTCGTCGGTTGTGTAAACATTTAGTCGCGCTATTAGATGCCAGGTGTGAGTCCTGCTACATGTCCTGAAAGTCACATCGTTGTTCACCGTTCCCGAAAATCTGCAACGATGGAGTTGCACATCATGGCCTTGAGCGAGGTTAGAGAGGGACTGAGAGACGACGGTCTGGACAACGACTCGAAATGGAGGATGGCATCAAGCTTGGTCCCCTTCGATGAAGACTGCAATATTAGCCTATGTGAGTAAGCCTATATCAAACATGATGTTATCCTGCTTGACATCCGTATACATTATCTCAAGTGCGTGCATATGCGCAAAGACAGTGCAAGATGTTTCTTTCCGAGTGAGCTCATGGAGGGATTTAACATCTCCACCCAAAACGTCTGTAACTCGGACAAAGCATAGATGGTGCCTGTCTCGATCCTTTCCAGATTGTTCAAAAAAGAGAGAAGATGGAGGCAATGACTCGACGTGAGGCTGGCTTATGGTAGAGACCAAAAGTTGAGCGTCTGAGAGCAGGTAGCTACAACATTACGCCTCGTTCGAACAGACCAGTTGAATCTCCTTTCAAAGTGTTGGTCACGACTACAACTGCTAGTCTCCACGTACATTTCATCAAAAGACATCCAGATCGTGGAGTTTATACCTCTCCGCTCACACTTGTGGATGATTTTGAAGCGCTCCTCTGGATCTAAGGAACCACCAAATTCGACACGAACCTTGGAGATAGTCATGCCCTTAGTCCGCGAGAATTCTTGATGGCTCCTCCGCAAATTTCAGCTCAACTTCTATGCCCTCTGCGTCAACATGAACGTGTTTATATAGGAAACGAGGTGCAGGGAGCCAGAAGACGTAATTTTCGGATGTACTATTGTGAGATATCGGAGGCTGAGGCAATGCTGATGTTGTATTTTAGAGAAATGACATCGAAAGGCTCGAACCGGACCTTTAGGCTAAGCGGACACCGTAGTCTGTAGTATGGTAGTTTTGTTCAAGGAATCAAATGGGATCCTTCACACCCTATGCGTGTTAGACAAACACATCAACAAAATAATGTGTCCTATATGCAACACCATCACTGGGGGGAATATTGAGACTAGGTAAGATATGGATATATACATAGACTAGAGAGCAGAACGTGACACCAGTTTCACAAGATGTGATCAATGATGTGCTTAGTACTTGCGCCAGAAGTAGGATATGATCTATCTTCGTAAGTAACTGGTGCCATTGTGCTAAGCTGATATACAACTACTTGGTGACGGACGAGTTCTCTAGACATCGATGACCTCAAGCCTGTTAGACTCCCATGTCGGATACGAAGTAGAACCTGCCGCAACATGTTTCCAATTTGCATTGAGCAAATAAATTCTATCCTTGTCAAGCCATGTGTCCAGTAACTCGCGAACACTGAACTTCCTTTTCGATACGACCTCGACGTAAGGCAAGGATGTTGTAATCGTCAAGTTCTCCTCTTTGACGGTGTCATCCATGACAGAACTCATTTCTATTGTAGATGACTCTTTCACCACACGCCCAAGACCCTGTCTGTTTGTCCCAGCTATTGGGCTGAAGTCCATCAGACGTACTCCGTACTCCCCAGGACGCGTGTCTGGCCCGCTGATTGTGAAAGCCTGCAAAACTCGATTTCCACTAACGTGGACTTTGCCTTGATATGGATACCGGAAAACACGAGTATTTGAAGGACCCCAATGTATCCATGGTATTGTTATTGTTTCTGCAACTTCGTCAAGGTCGAAGAAAATCCTCGTGGAGATGATGAAGACCAGAGAGGCAGTACCATAGGACCCAGTAAGGCATAGTAATTGATGTTTAGGGTCTGGGGTGTACCTCACCGTTTGAGGTTGGGTTTGCATCTGTTCAATATTGTCCATGGGAGGGTGGCATTGTATGCACTGCAACGGGAGGGGCAATTTGAAACGTGCCATACGTCGTGACATCTTGAGATCTTCCATTGAAAAGACCTCCAGATCGTCAGCCACAATGAGCAACCTATCATTTCCGAGGAAACAAAAATCAATCTGGTTTTCAGATGGGTGGGGTGTTGCGCCGCCGGTGACGATCTGAATTCAAGATTAGTAATCGTGAAGTCTTTGAACTATTTCAGATCAAACCTCACCCTCCGTGTCGCTGAGTTTTGCCAATCCCAAATCTGCATATCCCACTCGTAATTCTTTCCATCATCGTTTGTAATAGCCAAGGAACGCTGCAAAGCGATATGCCTCCCACAACACTTGAGCTTCGCATACGTTGTTTTAATGAGATCAGATTCAGATTCGAACTCCTCCCATAGAAATAGTGTCCGTTGAGCAGCTTGAGGGTGAACATCATCACCATCCAGGGCTCTAAGGTCAATAAAGACCGCCTCATCTGATTCAAGAGGATTATCCTCGGAAGTAACACAATATGCGACAGCGATCAGGTTTTGTGCTAGGTCGATCAACACATCCAGGGTGACTGAGTGGGGCTCCAAACGCAATGTTTCTAGAGACCAGCAGCGCTCGATTGTTCTTTGTGAGGGCTTTGGTAGTATTGGAATTATCGCAGCCAGGTCATCAGTTTCATCCCACGAGGAAAAATGCCCACGAGACACGAAAGAGTACATATCAAACTTGAACCATGCGTGGGACCTGTCCTTCAAGGTCTTCAGACGGTTGCCAATAGGTGTGTAGTTCGTGTTGGGGACAGGAATTAACCGTTGGCCAATGAGTTCGATGGTGTACTGAAGCTCGGAGGAGGACATGTATGCCTGGCGAAGGGCCTTGCATACCTGCAAGAGCATTATCATCGAAATTCATCTAGAATGAGAATCACATCAACACAATTGTGACTCACAGATGTACAACGAAGAATATCTCGATAAGAAAGATACCTGAGAATGTAAAACATCAGTTCTTCAGCGAGAGATAGGAACCCTGTTTTGGGCTTCGTTTCGTAGCCTACTCTTCCGACATGGCAACGAGACTCGAGCATTGGATATGAGTGGGAAGTTATACACCAGATGTAAGGAAGATACTTGAGTGACTGACCACTAGAGCACGACGGGAGCTTGCAAAAAAGAGTTACATAAATTGAGGTGAACCGAATGACTCGTTGCGTAGGGTATCATACATGGTAACTTACCCATATGGGATGGTAAAGGAGGTTTACACTGTGGGAAGTAAACGTTTCGATCTGAAAAAGGCAACGGTTATTTTCTATGACGGAACCTTTTTCGATCGACCTTCCCGATGACCGTGACGGAGTCTGCAGCTGCGACCAGCCTTCTGAGTCTGCAGAGACCTCACTCAGATCAGCACAATTTCGCGCATTCTGATCACGTTGAACGTCCGCACTGCAGCACTGCCCTCGAAATTAAATCGACTCGGAGGAACAACTGTCAAGTTCAGTCTGACTACGAGAAACTATTACCACTCTATCTTTATAATAGTATGTCAGAAACTCGACATGATGTATATCCGATGCCTTTTGACTATCTGATTTGCGATGAAGTTTTTGATGGGACGCAAGGCAAAGGCAATCGGGATTGGTGCGACCGAGTGCTACTACAATTCTTTATGGCACTGGATCCGTAATCACTGAAAAATTCATCCGTTCAATCTCAAGCACAGGTGGTCCAAAATCTAAAACTGAACACACCAGTTTCGGGAGGGAACCATGTCGTCCTCGGACTTTGACAGCAAACAACGACATTTCGTAAGTATGTTCGCCCATTCCAATGGGCAAGGCCGCTAAATGTTGACAACGACTTAGAACTCGCCGTATCCTCGTGTCCTCCCTCATGCACACAATGCATATGTTACGTATCATACTACTCGACACAGCATCAATACCTGCACACCCGCGCTCTTGTTACCAACGAACGAGTTCTTCACTCTTCCACAATCCCCAGCAGGCGCACGACACCAGACCAACGATTCATCACTTCTTGCGACCTCCCCCAGCCCCAGAAGGTCTATTAAGCCCTAGACTTTGATCATTGGCTAACGTTGTCGTACGTCTTCCATCAAAAATGACATCGTTCATATGATAGCTAACTGCACTTTCTAACCTAACTAGCACCTCCCCGGACAATTCTGGCATATTCTGCCACCATCACACAATGAATCATGATCAATGTCAGTATCAGTATCAGTGTCTTCTATCCATTACCTCGATCGCTGACTTCATTCGCAGTGCGCCAATCACCTGAAGGCATGTGGGAGAGTCTGTCCCGCATCGCCGTTAAGGGTGCTGAGTATAACTCCCGCGAACGTCAGCCTCATCCGAAGTGTTTGGAAGGGACGCGGGTAGATCTTCTCGACTACATCTACAGATTGTTAGACGACCAAAAAAAGAGTCGACTCATCTGGCTGCATGGCACAGCAGGCGTCGGAAAGTCTGCTGTTGCATTCACCGTAGCTGACAGAATGAGAAATCTGCAAGTAACAGAAGAGACGAACATCGAGAAGCGGCTCGCAGGCACATTCTTTTTCTCGCGCAAGCACACCGAACGCTGCACAACTGGTCATTTTTTTGCGACGCTCGCATACCAGCTTGCCTGCAATTTTCCCAGCGTCCGAGAGGAGTTGAACAGAACCATCCGCGAGAATCCTGCTCTTTTGGATTCCAACAAGTCTCTCCGCGACCAGATGGAGGGACTCTTTCTGAAACCTCTGCAGAGGCTTCAATCTAGACTGCGCGAGTGTCCGCCTTCGGCGTTCGTTGTCGATGCCCTTGATGAATGCATGTCCGAAACTGAAGTTGCGGATCTCATTTCCCTACTCGGTTACGCTCTTCGTCAACCCAATTTGCCCGTAATCCATATCCTACTCACGAGTCGCTCGGAAGCGTACATCCGTGAAGCCATTCAAGTTGAAGACGTTCACCCACTGGTGTACGAGATACCAGTGGAAATTTCTGGAGAGAGTATTGCTACAATCATCTCATTAGACGGCGCAGATGTTGACGATGACATCTACATTTTCCTGGAACATTCCTTCAGAAAACTGCGAAATCGATATTCCAATTTTCCCCAGCCAACATCACGCGAACTTGCACGGTTGGCTAGTCGAGCAGGGAGACGTTTCATTGTAGCGTCTACGATGATGAAATTTGTCGATGATGGATATCATGATCCCCACGATCGGCTCCATCTCATGCTAGAGTTTACTAGCGAGTTGCTCCCAGGAACGGAAGTTTATGAGTTATATGACCGTATTCTCGCCACATGTGCCAACCCCGCGCGAGCATATTTGCACTTATCTGTTGTTGCCTCCCTTGCAAACCCTCTTTCAATCTCACAAATCATGGAACTTCTTGGCCCTGGGGAAGGCAGGGATGTGGAGACAGTGCTGGCGCAGCTACGGTCAATCATGGACATTCCTACGGACCGCAGTCTCCCAGTGAATATCTTTCACTCGTCCGTTCGTGACTACGTTCTTAACCCTTCGAACTGCAATCTCCCTGGGGTGCAACATATCAGATACCCCCACCCCTTACTCGCTCGTTCATGTCTCTACTTGATGGTGCAAGCCATCCCACGAAGCACGGCCTTGTTGGACGCACTATCGCAATTGAAGACGCATAGCCGGTCTATGAAACCCCACGAGCCCCAGAGCTTAAAGCAAGAATTAGCCTTCATCGTCGAGCCACCGACGCCATTCACAGTCCTTATAGCCCTGCAGTGGCTTCGGGGAAGTCATAAGTCAGATTTACTTTCCTGGTTAGAGACCCTTGACGGGTGCGCTTGGCTGGAGACCCAAGAGGGGAAAGACTGGCTGCAGATTCGGTGGAGGATAGACTGGCTCCAGACCCAGGGGAAGACATTCTTACCGAAAGCTCATAGCGTCCGAGACTGGCTGCTAACCCAGGGGAGGAAAGGCTCGCTGACTGAGGCCTGGCCATCTTGGCTGGGGACACAGAGCGGGAGAGATTGGCTGCAGACGCAGTCGGGGCAAGATTGGCTGCAAACCCAGTGGGGGAAAGATTGGTTGCAGACTCGGTGGGGGCAAGACTGGTTACAGACCCGGTGGGGACAAGACTGGTTACAGACCCGGCGAGGTCAAGACTCATATACCCAGCACACGCGGGACTCGTTCCAGACCCTGAATGGAGAAGGCTGGCTGAAGACTGAGAGTGGGCGAGAATGGCTTAGGGACGAGAGCGGGAGAGAGTGGTTGCAGACCCATAGTGGACAAGACTGGCTGCAAACCCAGAGTCGACAAGACTTGTTGCCAACCCAGAGCAGACGACAGTGGTTGCAGACTCAGAGCGGGCGAGAGCGACTGAAGACCCAACCCGGACAAGAATTGCTGCAGACCCAAGGTGGGCGAGATTGGCTGAAGACCCAGAGCGGACGAGAATGGCTGCAGACCCAGAGCGGCCAAGACTGGCTGCACACGCCACATGGTCAAGCTTGGCAGTCGACTGCTGCGGCGTCTGTCTGGGTGACAATGGAGGAATTCTCGAGGACTTTGGAAGCAGCCAGCGAGTATACAATCGTCCCGGAATTGCTCTCGCTTGCAGCTTTCCAAGCAATTCAGCAGTTCAAGAGTTTACCGGATTTCTTGATGTTCCCGGTGTTCCTGGCATTAAGGCATCAAGATCCTTCTTCCGCCTTACCGCAATGCCGTTTCCCACCAGACATAGAGATATTCCACGCTATGATGGCCTTTGAGCGTTTCGCACACGAAGCACAGGAACGAAGTCGATCAGCTTCTGACGCTCTCAATTATGCATGTCAGAATTGGGCGTTCCACCTCTCGCGAGCTCACAGTCCATGGGACAACATACTCAATCACCTGTTCAAGTCTTTCTGGAGTCACCATCTCCTCTGCTGGCTCGAAAGGCAGTGGTGTTTGAAGGGCCTCCGGTCTTGCTTTGCTATTTTATTCGAAGTGCAGAATTTTACTTCACCCGAAGTATGAAGGTCCGTGTGTTGCTAACGATGTTCGCGACTCAGAAACTAACCTGCACACGTGAGTAGGGACATCATCAATAAGAAAGCGGTAGATAGTATTTATTTCTCCTGCACGTTGCTCAAGTGCTTCCAGCGCATACTCACGCTAGCAGATCCTACCCTTCTGGTTCACTACAGTTTGCAAAAGCGGTACTCTGTTCCGTTTTCGATGTGACAAAGAGCTGCAGTTAGTTGGAGAAGAACTTGACAGTGCGTTAATAAGTTATGACTTATTGTATATTGAAGTGATTGCCGCTGCGCGGTTCGTCTTGTTTATATAGTTTGTCTATCTATATACGTGAATTTTGCGGTTGCGTCCACGAAAGCGTCGATTCAAAACACATCCCATGGTCATGATGCCCCGAGACTCGGACCGTTGAGAGGTTCATGTCCTCGCTGGGGAGTCTGTGTCTTACTGGTAATAAATGGAGCAGTCTGAATTGTTGATGCTGCAAATCCGTGTCCAGTTAGCATGCGGTATAGGATACGAATTCCTAACGCTGTAGTATCATTTCTGGGCCCGTAGAAAATGGGGGCCGCTTTGGTCAGCAATTTGAAGAGGTCGTAGTAAGGCATCTTCGTCTTCGCCGCTGTCAGCGACAATCCAGTCGTGTGTAACATCGCCATATGTGTTTTAATTGATAGATGTTTGCAGTGATATATCTGCGTAAGTATACACGACAAGCTAAATACCAAGTACGTATTGCCTTGACATTTCACATGACATTGAGACCTGCCATCTGAACCTCAATTCTAGGGCTCAGTTCGCGAGCTCAGCCCACGAAGATTAGGCGATGTCATTTTCTGACAGGTAAACTCAGCTGGGCTGACCTTCGACCTCCTGTACCACGAGGTATACCATTCAAACGATGCGCTGGCTCGACTGCCACAGCCTTGCAGGTGATCCGAGTGTTATAGAATCCGAAACATATGTATAACATAGGTACCTCTACCCAGGTGTCGCACTGTAAAATGTACTAAGCAGTTGGCTGCATCAAGGCCCGCTCAACTCATTCAGTTTGCGCTAAGCATCATCAAACCTTACTAGTACTACCAGTGGCGCTGTGTGCCGTAAGGTTTAGGTACAACTCCTATTTAGGACGGCGCTTGAATCCAAGTGAACTCGAATTTTTATGTATGTGACAGCAGCCCTCTTCATTCGTGCTATTGAAACGAAATGTCGGCTCCAAAACTCTAAACACGCCCACAACAATCTTTCAAGGCCAGGGGTGAAAATTCGCGCGAGCATCGAACGCCATCTCAATGACAGGGCCACAGGGAAGCAGCACACAAACAGGGCGGGCTATGCCACAACACGCAATATTGATGTAATCCACCGCTGGTAGGTGTAGTAGTAGGCACTCGTTGCGCGTAAGCCGACGCCCGCACAATGTGACAGTTTTCCCTAGATCTTGAGAGCGAACGTCATACCTAGTAAAGGTCCGAACAGGACAGAGCTGCCACCAGAAGTGAGCAGCCCTACTTGATCTATGTGGAGTGCACAAATATCTACCTCAATCTCATTGATATTTCGGTTACAAAACTATAGTGAGCACGGATAGTGGTGTACGTACATATAGCGCGAATGTCACCGCTATACGTTTACCAAGTTCACCTCTTACCCACACCCATTCTCTAACAATATGACCATAGTCTCAAATGATCCCACTTGGTGGCCGTCCATCAAGGTATATCGGTTTTCCGGTTATTTTGGAGGTTCGTGGAGAGCAGTCGGATGTTGAAGCTGAGCGCTGACTTGAATGTCTCAATCTAACTTTGGCTCTGGTATCGCAGTTGCCGCCTTTGTTGCGGTGATGTATGATTGGGGTGAACACGATAATATTAAAGGATTACTGATATCTTACAAATATTTTCAGCACTCACATTCGGACAAGAGGTATGTCGATGCCATGACCGGAGCAGCCATCTCGCTAAGAATCCTTTTATAGGTCGAACTCATCTGGACGAGTAGAGTCTCATGCCAGAGGGAACACACATGAAAATACACTTATTTACAGAGGCAACGCTGGTCCCTAATGACAGTGATGTATCTCAGTGTATGTAGCTTGTCTGTCGTAGTTGCCATTGTGTGCTGACTTGAAAGTATCCTAGGTGCGCTACCTTGGGATCCTATCTGCTGCGTATGTTCGCAAGGCTAAACATCTGCTGTTGTGCTAATCGTCTATCTCTCATAATTAGTCTGTCCATGGTTGGTGTGTCTCCTTAGTACTTTCACTGTCATCTCTTCTTCTGACCAACGGTATTCAGACAATGTTCCGACCATCTCGCTGACAGATACAGTGAGTCTTCTGTATAAATGCCTGTCATTCCCCTCAAATTAACCGTGGTGTTCTGTAGCAGTGGGTGTGGTGCTTTGCTGACTTCTCAGCCCACTAATGGCTGCCACGCTATATTACCAAAGATGTGAGTCTGTTTGGAGTGTGTGCTACCTGAGACTGGTCACTGATCGGATTTGTCAGGTTTGATGATGTACACTGTATGGGATTGTACGGTTGCTGTGGTATTTGCGATGTTGTGTGGTGAGCTTTGCACTTGCGAGACCTCAGTGATATCGGAATGACTGAAACATGCTGCAAGTCATCATCATCACTCGGTTGCATGCCATGTATCAACGAGACAGAAAGATCCTGCTATTTCTTGTTGTTACCTTCCTGGCGATCAACACTTTTGCTGGAGTGACAGCCGTAGTGTCAACGATGCATACTTCAGGAGGTACGCTTAATTATGGATGAAAACGAACGTGCATATGGCTCATTAATGGACACCAGAGGAACTTATTCTCTCCGGCACCTATATGTGCAAGATTAGCTATACAGGAGATGCCCTAGTTCTGGATTCTGCTACTTGGATGCTCTACATTGTGTGGGAGGTCCTTGAACTATGTCTTGCAGTCTTGATTACGGTAAAACGCTTCCGTGAACTGCGACAACATTCGGCAGGAGGGTTTATCGGGGACTGTTTTACGGTGTTGATGAAAACTCACGTGGTTTACTTTGCGAGGTAAGTTCATATTGTGATTATTGTTCCCTTTTTCCACTGAAGGGTCGGACTTGATAGCGTTGTCGCTGTTTCGTGTTTCGCCCTCATCCTTGATTTCTATCCAACATTATCAACAGTATGTCAATCTTTCACTTACCTCTACATCTGACCAGGATCTATCATTTCTATAGAACCGATATCTCCTAGAAGATCAGACTTTGTATGGCTTGTTTCAGATTTTGGAGGTCGTGATGTTCGTGCTAGGACCACGGCTGATCCTTAGCATCCGAGAATATAATGCTGAACTCATGGTTGACTCTGACGCAGCAACCGGCATGACCTCAATCGTTTTCCAGGAGCGTGTGCATATATCAACTGGCAGTAGTGTGTAATAATCCATCCTCGATTCATCTTCTCGCCTCCTTCAACGTCCCACCCTATCTTTTCATCTGACTTACGCCAACTGGCTTACGAAAGATCAACTCGGGATGATTCCAAGGTGCGCGGAGCACGGTCGTGTATGCGTAGCTTGATGATGCGATGCATACTTGATGAGTTTTGACGAGGTTGATGCTGGTAGAGGAGTTTGCCTTTCACTTTTGTTCGACGAGGCAGAAATACGGATATGAATACGAACTGTCTCGGACTGTCACTGAAACACATACTAACCATCAAACGGTTTGTTGACGTGGTTCCAAACGGTGACAGCCGCGTCACTGATACCTCCCAGAAAGGACCGAAAGTGGGACTTTACCACATAACACCACCTTTCACAAGAGATCATGACTGATCAGACGAATCAAGTACTGATTAATTCATCGCCACAGCATGGCCAGAAATCAGTGATATTCGTGTTACAAAATGTGCCACATTTGATGCCAACACTGCTTCTGTCAAAAATGGAATCTATTTACTATCGTCGTCACGTCAACACCTCAGAACGAGCTATCGATGTATCGTCCCTCCGAATCTCGTACTCGTCTGCTTGCGAAGAGTTATAATGTAACACTCTATCTCTGATGCAGGGAACAAGTTCATCGATTTTCTATATAAGGAGCCTCCCCCCCCCGAATGCAAGAACCGCAACCGCAACTTGATCTAGTACTTATGTGGAATGCACAAATATTTAACGTGATCTTATGGTTACCAAACTATAGTGAGCACAGCGTTGGCACGGCGTACATGTAGCGCGATGTCCGAGTCACCGCTATACATTTACCAAGTTCACCTCTCACCCATACCCCATTCTCTAACAATATGACCATAGTCTCAAATGATCCCACTTGGTGGCTGACCATCAGTATGGATCGTTTTTCCAGCTATTTTGGAGGTTCGTGGAGAGTAGTCGGATGTTGATTCGTTGAAGCTGGTGTCTCAATCTGAACTTTGGCTACGGTTTTGCAGTTGCCGCTTTCGTTGTGATAACATATGAGTGGGGTGAACACGATAATATTATAGGATTACTGATATCTTACAAGTATTTTCAGCACTCACATTCGGACAAGAGGTATGTCGATGCCATGACCAGAGCAGCGCTAGCCATCTCGCTAAGAATCCTTTTATAGGTCGAACTCATCTGGGTGAGCAGAGTCTCATGGCAGAGGTAACACACTCATGAAAATGGGCTTATTTACAGAGGCAACGCTGGTCCCTAATGACGGTGATGTATCTCGGTGTATGTAGCTTGTTTGTCGAATTTGTCATTTTGTGCTGACCTGAAGGTATCCTAGGTGCGCTACCTTGCAATCCTAGTTGCTGCGTATGTTCGGAAGGCTAAACAATTAGTGTTGTGCTAACCGTCTATTTCTCATAATCAGCCTGGATGTCCTACGTATGTCTCTTTAGTTCATTCGCTATCTTTGCTTCTTCTGATCAACGGCATTCAGGCAATCTTCAGACCATCTCGCTGACAGATACAGTGAGTCTTCTGTATAAATGCCTGTCATTCCCCTCGAATTAACCATGGTGTTCTATAGCAGTGGGTGTGGTTCTTTGCTTACTTCTCGGTCCACTAATGGCTGCACGCTATACTACCAAAGATGTGAGTCTGTTTGGAGTGTGTGCTACCTGAGACTGATCACTGATCGGATTTGTCAGGTTGGATGATGTACATTATGTGTGAATGGACAGGTCTTGTGGTTTTTGCGATTGTGTGGGGTGAGCTTTGCACTTGCGACACCTCAGTGACATTGGAATGACTGAATCATGCTGCAAGCCATCACAATCACTCGGTTGCATGCCATGTATCAACAATCCAGAAAGATTCTGATATTTCTCGTTGTCGCCTTCCTGGCAGTCAGCACTTTTGGTGGAGTGACAGTCTTAATGTTAACGATGCATACTTCAGGAGGTATGCTTAATTATGGATGAAAAATGAATGTGCATAGGGCTCATTGATGGACACCAGAGGAACTCATTCTCTCCGGCACCTACAAGTGCACGATTGGCTATACAGGAGACTCGGATACCCTAGTTCTTTATTCTGTTATTTGGATAATCTTCATTGTTTGGGAGGTCCTCGCACTATGTCTCGTAGTCTGGATTGGGGTAAAACACTTCCGTGAACTGCGATTACATGCGGCAGGAGGGGTTATCGGGGACTTTTTTACCGTGTTGATGAAAGCTCACGTGGTTTACTTTGCGAGGTAAGCTCATATTGTGATTATTGTCCTTTTTTCCACTGAAGGGTCGGACATCATAGTTCTGTTGCTGCCTCTTGCTTCGCCCTCATCTCTGATTTCTATCCAATATCATGGACGGTATGTCAATCTTTCACTTACCTCTACATGTGACCACAATCTATAATTTCTATAGACCCAATCTCTCCTAGAATATCAGACTTTGTCTGGCTTGTTTCGGATTTTGGTGGTCGTGCAGATGTTCGTACTAGGACCACGGCTGATCCTTGGCATTCGAGAATATAATGCTGAACTCCTGGTTGACTCCGACGCAACCGGCATGACCTCGATCGTTTTCCAGGAGCGTGTGCATATATCTACTGGCAGTAGTGTGTAATCCATCCTCGATTCATCTTCTCGCCTCCTTCAACGTCCCACCCCTGTCTTTTCATCTGACTTACGCCAACTGGCTTACGGAAGATCAAATCAGGATGATTCCAAGGTGCGCGGAGCACGGTTGTGTATGCGTAGCTTGATGATGCGAGGCATACTTGATGAGTGTTGACGAGGTTGATGCTGGTAGAGAAGTTTGCCTTTCACTTTTGTTCGACGAGGCGGAAATACGGATATGAATATGAACTGTCTCGGATTGTCACTGAAACACTACTGGGTGATACATGTACGCTAATAGACATTGTGCTATGAGGACCATGATTCTTTAGCTGAAACCCAGTGTTTCTATGAAGTCAGGGGAATTTAAAGAAATCCATAGTGCTAACGTGTGGAAATAGCACACCAACCATTAAACGGTTTGTTGACGTGGTTCCAAACGGTGACAGCAACAGACCACGAACGGACATCAGAGCACCAGCGCCAGAAATAGTGCAAGAGTCGAGCATCCGCTGCTTGATGCTACATAGGTTATGAGCATGATAAATGAGGTGCCGAAGTTGGAACCTTGCATTAGATTTTCGAATTTCGAAAGTGTGAGTGCCCCAGGTCGTGGTGGTGCACTGGGAGATTTGAATATTGAAGAAGGGAAGGTTCCATGATCGATGATCGATATTCATAACCTAACTCAGCACCAATTCGCACTCTCCGTAAGTCCCTCCTTTCCTTGTCAGTCATACACGACCACCCCTCAACAGTCTCCGACAGCTCCTCCTCGATACGCTCCTCCATCTCTATTTGCTTCTTGTTCTTCTTCGGTGGAGGAGGTCTCGGTAGTGGTGGTGGAGGGGTCCGTCGGTTGGGGTGAAGTGGTACAATCCGCGAAAGCATCGTTCGCGAAGACTTCACCAATGGCGAATAGGAAGGACCGTTTGAGAAATTTGAAGAGGTCGTAAAGCATCTTCGTCCTCGCTGTCAACGACAATCCAGTCGTCTGTAACATTGGCCATGTTTTAATTGATAGATATTTGCAATGATTATCCTGGGTGAGTATGTAGAAGAAGTTAAGAAGCCGGGACACCGTCACGACATGCACGTGATCGTGTCACTAATGAATTGTGCCGGATGCAGGCTGCGAGGGACCGAAAGTGGGACTTTACCCAAACTTTACCACTGTGACATAGCATCACCAGCACTAGTATGTATATCGTTACCTCTCATATCAATCAAGTAAGTACTGATTCATCGCCACAGCATAGCCAGAAATCAATTACAAAATGTGTCCACATTCAACACTGCTTCTGCCAAAGTATATGGAATCTATCTACTATCATTGCGTCCACGTTAACACCTCATAACAACTACTGAGCTCAAGCTTGTACCGTTCCTTTCTTCGCGTTGTCCCATGATAACAAGTTATTGTACCTCCGAATCTCGTATTCGTCTGCTTGCGAAGAGTTATGTAACACTCTAGGCACAGCCCAACCTAGCCGCAGACGGAGCTTCCAGGGAACAAATTCATCAATTTTCTATTATAAAGAATACAGGAACCGCAACCGCAACTGGAGTGCACAAATATTTACCTTGATCTTGGTTACCAAACTATTGTGAGCACGGCATACATATAGCTCGAATGTTACCGCTATACACTTACCAAGTTGAGCTCTCACCCACACCCATTCTCTAATAATATGACCATAGTCTCAAATGATCCCACTTGGTGGCTGTCCATCAGTGCGTATCGTTTTTCCAGCTATTTTGTAGGTTCGTGGAGAGAAATCGGATCTTGAAGCTAATGTCTCAATTTGAGCTTGACTACGGTGTTGCAGTTGCCGCCTTCGTTGTAATAACATATGATTGGGGTGAGCATGATGACATTAAAGGACTGTTGGTGTCTCACAAGTATTTTTCAGCACTAACATTTGGACAAGAGGTATGTCAATACTATCACCGTAACCCGTCTTGCTGATAATCCTTTTGCAGGTCGAATTGGTCTGGGTGAGTACAGTCTCATGCCAGAGGAACATACATGAAAGTACACTTGTTTACAGAGGCAACGCTGGTCCCTAATGACAGTGATGTATCTCAGTGTGTGTAGCTTGTTTGTCGTAGTTGCCATTGTGTGCTGACTTCAAAGTATACTAGGTGCGTTACCTTGGGATCTTATCCGCTGCGTAGGTTCGGAACGCTAAACATTTGGTGTTGTGCTAATCGTCTATCTCTTATAATCAGTCTGTCCATGGTTGGTGTGTCTCCTTAGTACGTTCACTGTCATCTCTTCTTCTGACCAACGGTATTCAGACAATGTTCCGACCATCTCGCTGACAGATACAGTGAGTCTTCTGTATAAATGCCTGTCATTCCCCTCAAATTAACCGTGGTGTTCTGTAGCAGTAGGTGTCGTTCTTTGCTGACTTCTCAGTCCACTAATGGCTGCCACGCTATATTACCAAAGATGTGAGTCTGTTTGGAGTGTGTGTTACCTGAGACTGGTCGTTAATCGGATTTGTCAGGCTGGATGGTGTACATCATATGGGATTGGACAATTACTGTGGTATTTTCGATGCTGTGGGGTGAGCTTTGCACTTGCGAGACCTCAGTGATATCGGAATGACTGAAACATGCTGCAAGTCATCATAATCACTCGGTTGCATGCCATGTATCAACGAAACAGGCAGATCCTGATATTTCTCGTTGTCACCTTCCTGGCGATCAACACTTTTGCGGGAGTGACAGCCGTAATGTCAACGAGGCATACTTTAGGAGGTACGCTTAATTATGGATGAAAACGAACGTGCATAGGGCTCATTGATGGACACCAGAGGAACTTATTCTCTCCGGCACCTATATGTGCAGGATTAGCTATACAAGAGATGCTCTAATTCTGGATATTGCTACTTGGATACTCTTCATTGTGTGGGAGGTCCTCACACTATGTCTCGCAGTCTGGATTGCGGTAAAACACTTCCGTGAACTGCGATTACATCCGGCAGGAGGGATTATCGGGGACTGTTTTGCGGTGTTGATGAAAACTCATTTGCTTTACTTTGCGAGGTAAGTTCATATTGTGGTTATTGTTCCCTTTTTCCACTGAAGGGTCGGACTTGGTAGTGTTGTCGCTGTTTCGTGTTGCGCCCTCATCCTTGATTTCTATCCCAAATTATCAACAGTATGTCAATCTTTTACTTCCCTCTACATGTGACCACGATCTATCATTTCTACAGAGCCGTTATCTCCTAGAAGATCAGACTTTGTATGGCTTGTTTCAGATTTTGGAGGTCGTGATGTTCGTGCTAGGACCACGGCTGATCCTTGGCATTCGAGAATATAATGCTAAACTCGTGGCTGACTCCGACGCAGCAACTGGCATGACCTCAATCGTTTTCCAGGAGCGTGTGCATATATCGACTGGCAGTAGTGTGTAATCCATCCTCGATTCGTCTTCTCGCCTCATTCAACGTCCCACCGCTGTCTTTTCATCTGACTTACGCCAACTGGCTTGCGGAAGATCAAACCAGGATGATTCCAAGGTGCGCGGAGCACGGTCGTGTATGCGTAGCTTGATGATGCGATGCATACTTGATGAGTTTGGACGAGGTTGATGCTGGTAGAGGAGTTTGCTTTTCACTTTTGTTCGACGAGGCGGAAATACGGATATGAATATGAACTGTCTCGGATTGTCAATGAAACACTACTGGGTGATACATGTACGCTAATAGACATCGTGCTATGAAGACCATGATTTTTTAGCTGCGACCCAGTGCCTCTATGAAGTCAGAGGAATTTGAAGAAATCCAGTGCTGACGTCTGGAAATACCATACTAACCATCAAACGGTGACAGCAACGGACCAGGAACGGATATGCAGTCACCAGGACCAGCAATAAACTGATAGTGCAAGAGCCGAGCATCCGCTGCTTGATGCTACATAGGTTGTGAGCATGATAAATGAGGTACCGAAGCTGAGGCCTTGCATTACATTTTCGGATCTCGAAAGTGTGAGAGTGCTCCAGGTCGTGGTGGTGCACTGGGAGATTTGAATATTGAAGAAGGGAAGGTTCCATGATCGATATTCATAACGCAACTCAGCATCAATTCGCGCTCTCCGCAAGTTCTTCCTCTCCTCGTCAGTCATACACGACCACCCCTCAACAGTCTCCGACAGCTCCTCCTCGATACGCTCTTCTATCTCCATTTGCTTATTGCTCTTCTTCGGCGGGGGAGGGCTCGGTAATGGTGGTGGAGGGGTCCGTCGGCTGGGGTGGAGCGGGGCAATCCGCGAAAGCATCGTTTGCGAAGACTTTACCAATGGCGTTCCTCTTCCTCAATGAAATCGTCGTCTTCGATATCATCATTACCTGCAGCTGGTTCATCCGTGGGGGATTTGTGCACAAGATCGTCGAGTTCGACTCTGTCAGCCTGCTTCCGACCTTTTTTCTTCCCCTTCGCCCGAGAAGACAATTTTATGTCCTTTTTCTTACCCTTGCTCGCAGCAACGATGTCTGCAGTCCCCGTTTTCGTCTTCAAGTGTGTTTGTATTGTCAATTTCTGGGACGACAGGCGATATTTGTGCAGAGAATAGAGGAGGTGCTATAATAGAGGACGACGAAGTATCGGAGACGTCTACATCCATCTCTTCGCCATGAACCTCTGACTGAAACGGGGAAACCTTCTTCCGTTTACGAGTTATCTCGGGTGGAGAAGAGGGCGGAGAAGACAAATCGTGTAAAGCGGGAATAGAAGACGGGAGACACGATGTCGTAAAGATAGTTGAGACGGAAGCACTGGCTCTTGCGAACCACCATGTTGCTCGGCTGAGTATCGACGATGCTGTGTTCAGGAACCTTCAGTGGAGGCGATGTCCTAGCTTTAGGCTTCGGTTTAGGCCTGGTTCTCGGCTAAATGAAGCAGTCTGAATTGTGGAGGCTGCAAATCCGTGTCCAGTTAGCATGCGGTATAGGACATGAAGCTTGAAGAATTCCTAACGCTGTAGTATCATTTTCGGGCCTGTAGAAAACGGGGTTCCGCTCAAGAGGCCGCTTTGGTCAGCAATTTGAAGAGGTCGTAAAGCATCTTCGTCTTCGCTGTTAGCGACAATCCAGTCGTCTGTGACATCGGCCATGTTTTGATTGATCGATGTTTGCAGTGATTATACTGGGTGTCGTCGATCAGTATGTAGAAGAAGTTAAGAAGAGTAAGACATGAATCAAAGCCCACCGGTCACATCAAGTAGGTAGGGAATCAGTCTACTCAGACAACAGAAACACTTGCCTACAAGCCACCAATGTTTCTCGATCCGTCTCGAAAGCGCGACATCATTTCAAACCTCAGTACATGTGGGTAAAGTCATTGAACCTTCGCGAGATCCCCTCTGACGCCCATTACCTGCCCACCAGCCTACGTCGAACCAATGTCAATCACCAGGAGCTCGTTCTTGGCAAATTTTGAGGAGACCTGTGTTTGTTTCTTTGCACGAACGTCCAGCAATCAGCGGAGAAGGAACAAACCATTTTCAAGCTCTAGATTCTCTTGAAAATGCAATGACATATCCAAAAACGAGGATGCTCACCGGTATAGACCTTCGGGAGCTTCCCAACCGCACCAAGCACCTGACCAACAAAACGATCCGCTCTGCACAGCGTAGGATCAATCTTGGTGCGAATAACAATCAGTCCTCCCCGAAACTGCAAATTTCAAGCGATTGTTCTCAGCGTGCAGAGAGACGATCCTGCTGGAAACGGGCTTGCACGGTTCCGGCCCTGAGTGTTTCGTTACGATCACCGGAAGAATCTTGACTTCTTGCACTGGCCCGTGAGGATATAACCACCAGCAACACCACCTTTGAGTCCGTGGACCTCAGCACCAGGCTTGTTGACATCGAAGGAACGCATGAGACCGGAACCGAAAGCAAAGTCGCGGACTGGGATAGGTAGACGCTTTTCAATGACCTCGTTGACAGCGTCGATGTCATATTCCAGTTGCATATCGGAACGCTGAGCGACGACTCGACCACCGTGCCTGTTGGGAGAATCAATACAACATTGGATGATCCATGCTACAGAGGACTCACCCTTGACGAAATGACGAGATCGAAAAGAATGCGGGAGGACAAGATCATCTGCAAGATATAGCAAGGGTGGTGAGGCGAAATTTGGTGTATGGACGGACAATAAACATGGGAGTTAGAATAGTAAAGTTGATTAGAAACTAGGCTTGGGCGCTTCAGTTGCACAGCCTACTAGAAGCTGTGAAGCGAACACGAGGACGTGCCAGCTCAAACTTCCAGTGCACTTTTGACCTAACGCTCATTGGACCTTGGTGTCAACCCGTCGTGACGTGCTGAGGAACATATTGTTGTAAGTGATGGTTTTAAACTTTGTGAGATGGAAGCTGAAACGGAGCTCCGCTTAGATGTCTTCGCCCATCGTTGAAAAACAGGAGACCTCGAGGATAATGCCTCGTCAGAAATTTGAGGGACACACCGATTCGGTCCGCGGCGCCATACATCTACCAGGCGGACAACAGATAATGACTTGTTCAATGGATGGCTCGCTGCGGGTATGGAACTTGAAGAGCGGGAAACAGATAGGAGACGACTGGCGGGACGGAGACAGTCTGATGTGGACCATAGCGTTGTCTCCGGACGGGAAGAAAGTGGTCAGCGGGAGTGGGGATGGCGGAGTGAGGTTGTGGGACATGGACACAGGCAAAGTCGTCGTGAAATGGATGGGGCATACAGGGGGAGTAATTTCTGTCTGCTGGAGTGGAGACGGTCAGCGAGTCTTGAGCGGATCTCTCGATGGGACTGCAAGACAATGGGATGTAGAGAGCGGAGAGGCAAACATCGCACCAATCAAGACAGGGCACCAATTCGTGTGGGCAGTCGTCTACTCGCCAGACATGACCATGCTTGCAACTAGCGGATTGCTACAGCATACTAAAATTTGGGATGCCAAGACAGGCAAGCTTGTCGCTACTCTTGAAACTGATACCGTGTGGCTTGGACTCAGGATGGAAAAACACTTATACCAAGGTCATACGATGGCCCGATTAGGAAATGGAGTACCACACCTCGGAAACAGATTGCAGCGTTGGATGGGCACACTAACTCTGTCTCATTCATTGCAATATCTCCGAATGGCCGCATCCTCGCAAGCGCATCCTGGGACAACACAGCACGATTATGGAACCTGGACAACAACCAGCCCATCAGTTCGCCCCTCTACCATGTAAATTGGGTGCTTTCTGTGTCATTTTTGGCAGATGGAAAGTTACTACCCACTGGCTGCAGCGACAAAAATGCCTATACATGGGACGTTTGTGGGATACTAAAAGAAGCTGGCCTTAGCGAACTTCTGTTGGACAAGCCGGTCCTCGCTGTACGTGACACTTCTTATGATCAGGTCTTATTTACTGAGATCCTATCGCAATTGAACCTATTACTTCTAGGCTACTGCTACACTACGTCCAGTCCGTCAGCCAATCATCATTCCCCAGCGCCGGGTGCCTCATGGTTCTTTTGACGACTTACCAGATCCGGCTCACGTATGTCATTAATATCTACAGTGCTGTTTTTCCTGACTTGCCTGTTCTCAGCACGCATCGCATGCAAGCACCCTTCGTGACCGGCTTTCCTCTTTATTCCGCCCCATACACCCAGACGCCCATGGCCACGACACGTCTTTGCGACCCCGCCCTTTCCACTGGGTACGAAATCGTCCCTCTGCCAGTGGCAGACCAAGCGCCGAAGATATCGAGCTGCACGAGCGTCCCTCATCAATAGTTGATGTCTCTCATTACCAGGCCCAACGCGTATGTCACACTCCCCTTCTCAGACATTCAACCCCATCTCATCTCATATCACACAGAGGTACGCATCAGCACACGAAAGGCGGAGGCCAATAATTCCCTTGAAATCGAACAAGCCTGCTGCAAGCACCTCGCATCCTCCCAATAGCAATGCCACACAACAATCTAGTGGCAGAACTCAGGCTCAGTCATCTTCCCAATCGCATACTGCCATCCCCACCTCCACCACACCTTCCCCCGTAACTGATACACCTTCAAGCGGTGATCTTCAAGCAACAATAAGACATGGTGGACGCTGGACTCGCTTCTGGCTTTTCATTTGTTGCGCTTCTGCTGAGTATACCCATGATCATCAGTAATGTATCCCGTCCGTTTCCTTGTCCTTTACGAAGACCTCTCCCGTCTCATCCTTCCAGTACATAAAATGGAGATATAGATTCAAGGAACACTACATACCACGGTCGATTATAGGTTTTTGTTATTGCCAACAAGCCTTCACTGATCAGGAAAGCGACCCTTCTCAATAAGTAAACATGTTTACTACTGAAATGAAAAACACTTGCGTTTGCGTGCTCCAGAAATGATACGCACGTGATCGTGTCACTATTAGATCGCGTTATGCGCAGACGATCGTTGCATTTTGCGCCAACACTGCTTCTGCCAAAGATGGAATCTATCTACTATCGGCGCGTCCACGTCAACACCTCAGAACAACTACTAAGCTCAAGCTTGTACCGTTCCTTTCTTCTCCGAATCTCGTACTTGTCTGCTTGTGAAGAGTTATGAAACACTCTAGGCACAGCCCGACCTAAGGGAACAAAGTTCATCAATTTTCTATATCAGGAATGCAAGAGCCGCAACCGCATGATCTATGTGGAGTGCACAAATGTCGGAAAAGACATGATGGTAAAAGCATCTGTTTACATTTGTAGCCGTAGACTAAACAAAGGCTTCGTCCGATACGTCGGATTTGTGTCGGATTAGCAGCCAGGTCCGTTTTGTGTCCACTCACTTACCCTTTCTCCATCGGAATATGATCTGATCAATATCTCACTTCCGCAGTGATTTCGGTTACAAAACTAGTGAGCACGGATAGTGGTATACGTACATATAGCGCGAATGTCACCGCTATACATTTACCGAGTTCGCCTCTCACCTACACCCATTCTCTAACAATATGACCATAGTCTCGGATGATCCCACGTGGTGGCCGTTCATCAATGTACATCGTTTTGCCAGCTATTTTGCAGGTTTGTGGAGAGCAGTCGGATGTTGAAGCTGATGTTTCAATCTGAACTTGGCTACGGTTTTGCAGTTGCCGCCTTCGTTGTGATAACATATGATTGGGGTGAGCATGATGACATTAAAGGACTAGTACTGTTGATGTCTCACAAGTGTTTTTCAGCACTAACATTCGGACAAGAGGTATGTTAATACTATCACCGGAACCCGTCTTGCTAATAATCCTTTTGCAGGTCGAATTAGTCTGGGTGAGTACAGTCTCATGCCAGAGGAACATACATGAAAATACATTTAATTACAGAGACAACCCTGGTCGCTCATGACAGTGTTGTATCTCAGTGTATGTAGTTTATTTGTCGTAGTTGCCATTTTGTGCTGACTTGAAAGTATCCTAGGTGCGCTACCTTGGGATCCTATCTGCTGCGTATGTTCGGAAGGCTAAACGTTTGGTGTTGTGCCAATCATCTATGTCTCATAATCAGCGTGTCAATCCTGGGTATGTCTCCTTAGTACATTCACTATCATCTCTTCTTCTGACCAATGGCATTCAGACAATGTTCCGACCATCTCGCTGACAGATACAGTGAGTCTTCTGTATAAATGTCTGTCATTCCCCTCAAATTAACCGTGGTGTTCTGTAGCAGTAGGTGTCGTTCTTTGCTGACTTCTCAGTCCACTAATGGCTGTCACGCTATACTACCAAAGATGTGAGTCTGTTTGCAGTGTGTGCTACCTGAGACTGGTCGCTGATCGTGTTTGTCAGGTTGGATAATGTACACTATATGGGATTGGACGGTTGTTGTGGTATTTGCGATGCTGTGGGGTGAGTTTTGCACTTGCGAGACCTCAGTGATATTGGAATGACTGAAACATGCTGCAAGTCATCGTCATCACTCGATTGCATGCCATGTATCAACGAGATAGAAAGATCCTGATATTTCTCGTTGTCACCTTCCTGGCGATCAGCACTTTTGCTGGAGTGACAGTCGTAATGACAACGATACATACCTCAGGAGGTACGCTTAATTATGGACCCAGGATGAAAATGAACATGCATAGGGCTCATTGATGGACACCAGAGGAACTCATTCTCTCCGGCGCCTACCAGTGCAGGATTAGCTATACAGGAGATGCCCTAGTTCTGAATTCTGTTACTTGGATACTCTGCATTGTTTGGGAGGTCCTCACACTATGTCTCGCAGTCCGGATTGCGGTAAAACACTTCCGTGAACTGCGATTACATGCGGCAGGAGGGATTATCGGGGACTGTTTTACGGTGTTGATGAAAACTCATGTGCTCTATTTTGTGAGGTAAGTTCATATTGTGATTATTGTCCCTTTTTCCACTGAAGGGTCGGACATGATAGCTTTGTTTCTGTTTCATGTTTCGCCCTCATCGTTGAATTCTCTCCAATATTATCAACGGTATGTCAATCTTTTACTTCCCTCTGCATGTGACCACGGTCTATCATTTCTATAGAATCAAGTTGTCCTAGAAGATGAGACTTTTTTTGGCTTGTTTCAGATTTTGGAGGTCGTGCAGATTTTCGTGCTAGGACGACGGCTGATCCTTGGCCTTCGAGAATATAATGCTGAACTCGTGGCTGACTCCGACGCAGCCACCGTCATGACCTCAATCGCCTTCCAAGAGCGTGTGCATATATCGACTAGCAGTAGTGTGTAATGCTCGGTGAAGTTGACGCGAACCGTTGTCTCGTGCTTGCAGGGAGCACGGGAAATTTGTTTTTTTGCCTCCATTCTAAGCCTCGTTACGGTGCTCAAGTACTTATTTGGTGTCACAAAATAGATGTCAAGGAGACATAGGTTTAAGCAATATTTTCGTAGTATTTATTCGAATCATTTGCTATAGGTCCTGACTTTGGCAATGTTTCAATCAATGTCCTGGATATCGATCTACTGTACCAACGAAGGAAAGCAGTACGGTACAGAACAGGAAAGTCGAGGAAGAGATGTTTATAGCGTGATCGCGTCACTAATGTTACGTTTGAAATTTGAACGTCACGGTTAACCGGAACCCCCGATCGCGAAAGTGGGATCCGGGACTTTACCATTGTCGATATAGTAGCATCACCAGCTGCGCTTCTCAGATCAGATTCCTCCCCACACCATAGCCAGGAATCGGTTACAAAATGTGTTCACATTCAACACTGCTTCTGGCAAAAATGGAATCTATCTACTGATATCCGAGTTGTCGCATCTACGTCAACACCTCAGAACAAGTTATTGTACCTCCGAATCTCGTCCTCGTCTGCTTGCGAAGAGTTATGAAACACTTTAGGCACAGCCCAACCTAGCCACAGCCTGAGACAGAGCTTCTACGGAACAAGTCCATGAATTTTCTATATAAGGAATACAGGAACCGACTCCAACATCTATGCGGAGTGCGCTATTTACCGTGATCTCATTGATATTTCGGTTACCAAACTATAGCGAGCACGGCGTACATATAGCTCGAATGTTACCGCTATAAATCTACCAAGTTCACGTCTCACCCACACCCATTCTCTAACAATATGACCATAGTAGTCTCAAATGATCCCACATGGTGGCCGTCCATCGATGTACATCGTTTTGCCAGCTATTTTCCAGGTTCGTGGAGAGCAGTCAGATCATCAGATGTTGGAGCTGATGTCTCAATCTGAACTCGGCTGCGGTTTTGCAGTTGCCGCCTTCGTTGTGATAACATATGATTGGGGTAAGCATGATGACATTAAAGGACTGTTGGTGTCTCACAAGTATTTTGCAGCACTAACATTGGGACGAGAGGTATGTCAATACTATCACTGGAACCCGTCTTGCTAATAATCCTTTTGTAGGTCGAATTAGTCTGGGTGAGTACAGTCTCATGGCAGAGGGAACACACGTGAAAGTACACTTAATTACAGAGACAACGCTGGTCGCTCATGACAGTGATGTATCTCAGTGTATGTTGCTTGTTTGTCGTAGTTGCCATTTTGTGCTGACTTGAAAGTATACTAGGTGCGCTACCTTGGGATCCTATCTGCTGCGTATGTTCGGAACGCTAAACATTTGGTGTTGTGCTAATCGTCTATCTCTTATAATCAGTCTGTCCATGGTGTGTGAGTCTCCTTAGTACATTCACTGTCATCTCTTCTTCTGACCAACGGCATTCAGATAATGTTCCGACCATCTCGCTGACAGATACAGTGAGCCTTCTGTATAAATGCCTGCCATTCCCCTCAAATTAACCATGGTGTTCTGTAGCAGTGGGTGCGGTTCTTTGCTGACTTCTCAGTCCACTAATGGCTACTGGCTACCATGCTATACTGCCAAAGATGTGAGTCTGTTTGGAGTGTGCGCTACCTGAGACTGGTCACTGATCGGATTTGTCAGGTTGGATGATCTACACTATATGGGATTGGACGGGTGCTGTGGTATTTTCGATGCTGTGGGGTGAGCTTTGTACTTGCGAGACATCAGTGATATTGGAATGACTGAGACATGCTGCAAGTCATCATCATCACTCGGCTGCATGCCATGTATCAACGAGACAGAAAGATCCTGATATTCCTCGTTGTCACCTTCCTGGCGATCAACGCTTTTGCTGGAGTGACAGCCGTAATGTCAACGATGCATACTTCAGGAGGTATGCTTAATTATGGATGATAACGAACGTGCATAGGGCTCATTGATGGACACCAGAGGAACTTATTCTCTCCGGCACCTATATGTGCAGGATTAGCTATACAGGAGATGCTCTAGTTCTGGATTTTGTTACTTGGATACTCTACATTGTGTGGGAGGTCCTCACACTATGTCTCGCAGTCTGGATTGCGGTAAAACACTTCCGCGAACTGCGATTACATGGGGCAGGAGAGATTATCGGGGACTGTTTGACGGTGTTGATGAAAACTCATTTGCTTTACTTTGCGAGGTAAGTTCATATTGTGATTATTGTTCCCTTTTTCCACTGAAGGGTCGGACACGATAGCTTTGTTGCTGTCTCTTGCGTTAACCTCATTATTATGTTCTCTCCAACATCATCAACGGTATGTGAATCTTTCACTTACCTCTACATGTACCACGATCTATCATTTCTATAGAACCGATATCTCCTAGAAGATCAGACTTTGTATGGCTTGTTGGAAATTTTGGCGGTCGTGATGTTTGTGCTAGGACCACGGCTGATCCTTGGCATTCGAGAATATAATGCTAAGCTCGTGGCTGACTCCGACGCAGCAACTGGCATGACCTCAATCGCTTTCCAAGAGCGTGTGCATATATCAACTGGAAGCAGTGTGTAATGCTCAGTGAAGTTGATGCGAACAGTTGTCTAGTGCTTGCACGAAGCACGGGAAACTTGTTTTTTTGTTTCTATTCCGAACCTTGTTGCTGTGCTCAAGTAGTTATTTGGTGTCACAATATTAGATGTCAACTTAAGGAGACATAGGTTTAGGCAATATTTTCGTCGTATTGTTTATTCGAATCACTTGCTGTAGATCTTGACATTCACCGTGTTGCAACCAATGTCCTGGATATCTCTACTGTATCGACGAAGGAAAGCAGTGTACAGAACGGGAAAGTCGAGGAGCGAGAGATGTTTATAGGCGATGTCGTGACTCGCCGGAACGTTAGATGCAAGTTTCTATTTGCTTCTGCTTCTCATCTTCGAGGACAACTCGTGACCCACCTCCCGTCGTATCAGAAGCACTACTATGGGGTATTGACTTTTGTAATATAGTGTGGCCGTCTTGTAAATATCATGCTTCTCGCAGTCTCGATTACCATAAAACACTCCCGTGAACTGCGACAGCATTCGGCAGGGTGGATTATCAGAGACTCTTTTACGGTGTTGATCAAAACTTGCGTGGTTTACACTGCGAGGTAAGATCATATCGCGATTAATGTTACTTGTTTCCACTGAAGAGTCAGACATGGTAGTTTTGTTGCTGCATGTTCCTTCCAGTTCATTGCGTTTTCATTTCAAAAAAGAAAAACAGTCTCAATGGTATGTCGATCTTTCACTTATCTCTGCATGTAACCACAATTCATCATTTTTATACAATCTATCTAACCTAGCAATTCAGACTTCTACTGACTTGGCTCAAATTCTGATGGTCATGCGGATGTCTGTGCTGGGACCACGTCTGATCATTGGAGTTCGAGAATATTATGCTACGCTCGTGGCCCCAGAACGGTAAATTTGGTTGTGAGTTGACACGCCGGATGGGCTCTGACACTGGGGTCGACTTGGGTTTGATGCTGAAGGCGCATGACTGGATAGTGACAGACGGAGTCTGCTTCGGTGGGGCAGCTACGCTTTTCGGGGGAATCTTCTAGGTAGAATGTAAGTAATATCAAAGAGTATGAACATGTGATACCTTGGTTATCTCAGGGATTACAATGGATTCAGAATTCTTGGGGCCGTCGTCTCGAGTCTTTGTCCTCGGGAAAATGGTTGCTTTGGTTAGGGGACCTCGAATGAGGAGGGTCGCTGTCGTCGTCCTCGTGTCCACTTTCCGAGAGAACCGCTTTCCTTTTGCCTTAGATTTCGATTTCGATGTTGCAGCGGAGGTGGGTTTCGATAGTGCCTTCTTCGATGTAAGTTTCGGCTCCTCTTCCTCAACGAAATCGGTGGGGGATTTGTGCGCAAGATCGTCGGGTTCGACTCTGTCAGCCTGCTTCCAACCTTTTTTCTTCCCCTTCGCCCGAGAAGACAACTTTGTGTCCCTTTTCTTACCCTCGCTCGCAGCAACGATGTCTGCGTCCCCGTTTTCGTCTTCAACTGTGTGCGAATTGCCAATTTCTGGGACGATGGGCGATAATTGTGCAGAGAATAGAGGAGGTGCTATAATAGAGGACGACAAAGTATCGGGGATGTCTACATCCATCTCTTCGCCATGAACCTCTGACTGACGCGGGGAAACCTTCTTCCGTTTACGAGTTATCTCGGGTGGAGAAGAGTGTGGGGAAGAGTACGTCCTACAGCCTCTAACTCCTCAGCAATACCATGGTACGTCTTTGCCTTGACAGTAAAGATGCTATTCGCACTCACCGCCTTTTTCTGAATGGTATTCCAGCAAATGTACGCAAAGTTTGAGTCATTAGTGAAAGGAGAATCTACCTGACGCAAGAGGTTCTTAACCTGTGCTTCAATATACTGTGACGGTGTGCAACCTGGATGGTAAAATCCACAAATATCCCAAAGATCAAGACGCGGAAACAGAAACGACACGAAGCCAGGTTCTTGGTCGGAGATAAATTTGGCACCGGTGCGAGGCTAAAAACCTTTTTGATCCAAAGCATATGCTAATGCATCCGGCTGGCCGCCCCTTTTACCCGACATTTTCCATAACAATCTCATCGTTGTTGCATGGGATCTCACGCGACGCATAGTGTTCTTCGGATGATTCAGATGGTTGGGATGGAAGATGTCATATTTCTACAGCTCGTGGAATCGCAGGGTTGTGCTTGTAGAATTGGATAAGGCATGCGCACTGACTTCTCCAGAGAGACCAAACGGTTGAGGCTGAGACGAATTTTCGATTATGTAAGATAAATGACCTGATAGCGTCAAGCACAGAAGAGAACTGAGAAGTGGCGTGAGTAAACGGGAAAGCGGGCGGGGATTTTGGCGGAAAAAGACATGGACCAAGATAGGTCCAGGAATTTCATTTCCCAAACTATAGTGAGCACGGCGCGCGCCGCGCAGCGGCCGTAGCGTACATATAGCGCGAATGTCACCGTTATACATTTACCAAGTTCACCTCTCACCCATTCTCTAACAATCATTATGACCATAGTCTCAAATGATCCCACGTGGTGGTCGTCCATCAGTGTACATCGTTTTGCCAGCTATTTTGCAGGTTCGTGGAGAGCAGTCGGATGTTGAAGCTGATGTTTCAATCTGAACTTGGCTACGGTTTTGCAGTTGCCGCCTTCGTTGGAATAACATATGATTGGGGTGAGCATGATGACATTAAAGGACTGTCGGTGTCTCACAAGTATTTTTCAGTACTAACATTGGGACGAGAGGTATGTCAATACTATCACCGGACTCACCCGTCTTGCTAACAATCCTTTCATAGGTCGAATTGGTCTGGGTGAGTACAGTCTCATGCCAGAGGAACATGTGTACATGAAAGTATACTTAATTACAGAGACAACGCTGGTCGCTCGTGACAGTGCTGTATCTCAGTGTATGTAGCTTGTTTGTCGTAGTTGCCATTTTGTGCTGACTCGGAAGTATACTAGGTGCGCTACCTTGGGATCCTATCTGCTGCGTATGTTCGGAAGGCCAAACATTTGGTATTGAGCTAATTGTCTATCTCTTATAATCAGTCTGTCCATGGTTTGTGTGTCTCCTTAGTACATTCACCGTCATCTCGTCTTCTGACCAACGGCATTCAGACAATGTTCCGACCATCTCGCTGACAGATACAGTGAGTCTTCTGTATAAATGCCTGCCATTCCCCTCAAATTAACCGTGGTGTTATGTAGCAGTGGGTGCGGCTCTTTGCTGACTTCTCAGTCCACTAATGGCTGCCACGCTATACTACCAAAGATGTGAGTCTGTTTGGAGTGTGTGATATCTGAGACTGGTCGCTGATCGGATTTGTCAGGCTGGATGATGTACACTGTATGGGATTGGATGGTTGCTGTGGTATTTGCGATGCTGTGGGGTGAGCTTTGCACTTGCGAGACCTCAGTGATATTGGAATGACTGAGACATGCTGCAAGCCATCATCATCGCTCGGCTGCATGCCATGTATCAACGAGACAGAAAGATCCTGATATTTCTCGTTGTCATCTTCCTGGCGATCAACACTTTTGCTGGAGCGACAGCCGTAATGTCAACGATACATACTTCAGGAGGTAAGCTTAATTATGGATGAAAAAGAACGTACATAAGGCTCATTGATGGACACCAGAGGAACTCATTCTCTCTGGTACCTACCAGTGCAGGATTAGCTATACAGGAGATGCCCTAGTTATGGATTCTGCTACTTGGATACTCTACATTGTGTGGGAGGTCCTCGCACTATGTCTCGCAGTCTGGATTGCGGTAAAACACTTCCGTGAATTGCGATTACGTCCGGCAGGAGGGATTATCGGGGACTGTTTGACGGTGTTGATGAGAACTCATTTGCTTTACTTTGCGAGGTAAGTTCATATTGTGATTACTGTTCCTTTTTTCCACTGAAGGGTCGGACACGATAGCTTTGTTGCTGTCTCTTGCTTCGACCTCCTTATTATATTCTCTCCAACATCATTCACGGTATGTCAATCTTTTACTTACCTCTACATGTGATCTGGATCTATCATTTCTATAGAACCGATATCTCCTAGAAGATCAGACTTTGTTTGGCTTGTTTCAGATTTTGGAGGTCGTGATGTTCGTGTTAGGACCACGGCTAATCCTTGGCCTTCGAGAATATAATGCTAAACTCGTGGCTGACTCCGACGCAGCAACCGGCATGACCTCAATCGCTTTCCGAGAGCGTGTGCATATATCGACTAGCAGCAGTGTGTAATACTCGGTGAAGCTCACGCGAACCGTTGCCTAGTAGCACGGGAAATTTGTTTTTTGTTTCTATTCCTAGCCTCGTTGCGGTGCGCAAGTGGTTATTTGGTGTCACAAAATAGGTGTGAAGTATTTTCGTCGTAGTATTATTCGAATCATTTGCTATAGGTCTTGACATTGACTATGTTTTAACCAATGTCTTGTATATCTCTACTGTATCAACGAAGGAAAGCAGTGTCCAGAACGGGAAAGTTGAGGAAAGAGAGCTGTTTCTAGGTGATGTTCGCCGGAACATTGAATGTAAGTTTCTATTTACTCCTGCTTCTCATCTTCGAGGACAACTCGTGACCCACCTCTCGTCGTATCGGAAGCACTATGGGATATTGACTTTCGTAATATGGTGTGACCTTCTTGTAGCATATATAGGCATGATGCCTTTTCAGGCTTCATGAGTGCACAGACATGGACAGTAGTGCATGCGTGTAAGCCAGTTGGCGTGAGTTGAGAATGGGAGGTTGAACGTCGAAATAGAATAATGGCATGGTGTATGTAGTACATGAATGAGTTGTGAACGTCTAATACAAACCACAGGATAGGCGCAGTGGTGATTGCGGGCTTTGTTGATCATGCGGCAAGGCCCTCGACATCCTCACGTACTTCGACATTGCTTCGGTCCAAAAAGCGGAGGAGGCGCGTCTGGCAGGTGAAGGTGGGCCGAAGAGTCCAGTGCGGGGCATGATGTAAAATTCCTGGACTGGTCGGAACAGATAGAACGGTCGATGATGTGGCTTTGTTGAGCTGCCAAAGCTTTTTGAGCTGTACGAGCGTGCTTCAGAGAGCTCAGACGATGCTTCGCCACCGTGCGGAGTGCTGCTGAGCATTGCCCAACAGGGGAATCTGAACATATCCAGGGTACTAACATCTGAGCATCGCACACCAAACATACAAAGGTTATGCCAACACACCCAGAAAGGGTCATACAGGGACCAGCACCAGCGATAGGGCAGGAGTCGAGCATCTGCTGCTTGATGTCAGGTTGTGGAGGTGATGGCGACTTCGAGACAGGGAAAGGGTGAATCCCGAGTCGATGTGGTTGGTTGGTGGCAGAGACCTGCTTCTAGGACGTAGCAGGGTTTTGAAACTGATCACATCAAGGCAGCCAAGATGTTCTCAACAAACTTGACAATGGGATCGACGTTTGGGCCGTAATTGAGGATTTCGAGTTTGGAAGGCGCATGCGAGAATAAGGTTGTGGTCATACTCTGGGGGAGATTTGAGGGCACAAATCGAAGTTGAAGAAGGGAATGTTCTATGAGCTTTGAAGGACGTGGGTGCGGTTTAGACGTCGGTACAGGTGTTCCTGCGCCATGAGGGAGTAACGGAAAAGGATTTGGTGGTCCAGAGTCATGGTACCCCCGGTGTAAACAAAGACTTCACATGCACGTGATCGTCGCGTCAATCGTGGCCCGAACTTCCACCGAAAGGTCACCGTGGCTATTACCATGACCAGTGCTATCATTGTCATCTTGTACTTTTGACGACACATACTACGTTCTGGATCCGTTCCACTCGCTTCTTGACCTCTCGCATCACATGTCGTATGTCACTCCTACGGTACCATTAGCTACATAATTTACCGTTCATATCGTCGTGTCTCATGTCAACGTCTACCAGTGAACTCCAAGCTCACTAGTGCAAAGTAATAGGTGTGTAGCCCAAGCTTGTATCGTTCCTTTATTCGCGTTGTCCCAAGTCAACAAGTTGTTGTACCTCCGAATCTCATACTCGTCTGCTTGGGAAGAGTTAACGCTCTAGGCACAGCCCAACCTCTCTAGTCGAACCACGCAAACGCAAGTCCGACTCAGCACCAGACGAAGCTGGAGCAAAGTCCAGCAATTTTTTGTATAAGGAATACAAGAAATTATGGTCCCCGACACGTTCACAATCAAGTGATCTACGTGGAGTGCACAGACATCGCCCCTTGACTCGGATCTCATTTCGATTACTCATGCACTGGATAGCAGTTATACGTATATATAACGCGAATGTTATTGACATACATCTACCAAGTTCGCCTCTCACCCACACCCAGTGACTAGAGTCTCTCAATATGACCATAGTTTCAAACGATCCCACTTGGTGGCCGTCCATCGAGGCATACCGTTTTGCCAGCTATTTTGCAGGTTCGTAGAGAGGCGGCCCGAGCAGTCGGATATGAAGCTGACTCACTCTAACCTTGGCTGTGGTTTCGTAGTTGCTGCCTTTGTCGGGGTGATGTATGATTGGGGTGAGCATGATAATAGTAAAGGAATGCTGATATCTTACAAGTATTTTAAGCACTTACATTCGGACAAGAGGTATGTTAATGCTATGGTCGGAGCAGCCATCTCGCTAAAATGGTTTTACAGGTCGAATTGATCTGGGTAAGTAGACTCTCATGTCAGACGAACACACATGAACTTGATTCCAGAGGCAACGCTGGTCCCTAATGACATTTCTGTATCTCAGTGTATGTAGCTTGTTTTTTGCGGTTGCCATGTGGTACTAATTTCAAAGTATCCTAGGTGCGCTATCTTGGAATCTTATATGCTGCATATGTTCGGAAGGCTAAACAGTCAGTGTCGTGCTAATCATCCATCTCTCATAATCAGCCTGGCCGTCCTGAGTATGTCTCCTTAGTACATTCGCTGTCTTTGCTTCTTCTGACCATTGGCGCACAGGCAGCGTTCCAACCATCCCGCTGACAGATACAGTGAGTCTTCTGCACAGATGCCCACTATTCTCCTCCGATTAACCGTGGTGCATTGTAGCAGTGGGTGTGGTTCTTTGCCAACTTCTTGGTTCACTAATGACTGCCACGCCATGTTGTCATAGATGTGAGTCTGTTTTAAGTGTGTGCTACCCGAGGCTGTCACTAACTGGATTCATCAGGCTTTATCATGTATCTTGTACAGGATTGGACGTCTACTTTGGTATTTCCAATGCTGTGGGGTGAGCTTGTCGCTTACGAGACCTCAGTGATATTGACTTGACTGAAACATACTGCAAGTCATTATGATCACTCGGTTACATGCTATGTATCAACGATCCAGAAATATGCTGATATTTCTCGTTGTCACCTTCCTGGCTGACAACATTTTCAACGGAGTGGTCATCATAATGACAACGATGCAATCTTCAGGGGGTACGCTTAATTGTGATGAAAACACATGCATGGAGCTAATTGATGAATACCAGAGGAACTCATTCTCTCCGGCACTTATCAGTGCTCGATTGGATATGCAAAAGATGGTATACTTCTGATTTCTATCACTTGGATACTTGGCACCGTGTGGGAGGTCCTCGCACTGTGTCTGGCAGTCTGGATTGCCGTAAAACACTTCCATGAACTGCGACAACATTCGGCAGGAGGAATTATTGGGGACTGTTTCACGGTGTTGATGAAAACTCATGTGCTTTACTTTGCGAGGCAAGCTCATATCGTGATTGTTGTTGCTTTTCCCACTGAAGAGTTGAACATGGTAGCTTTGTTGCTGTTTCTAGCTTCGAGCTCATTATCAATTTCTCTCCAACAATCTCAAAGGTATGTCAATCTCTCGCTTGCCTCTTCATACGCCCACGGTTTATCATTCTATAGGACCTAAATCCCATAGAAACTCTGACTTTTGGTGGCTTGCTTCAAATTTTGGACGTCGTGCAGATTTTTGTGCTGGGACCACGCCTGATCCTTGGGGTTCGAGAATATTACGCCAAGCTCATGGCTGACTCCGACGCAGCACCTGGTATGACCTCAATCGCTTTCCAGGAGCGAGTGCATATATTGACTGGCCATGGTGTGTAACACACGAGATGTTAACGGTTGTCCGGTGCTCTGTAGCAAGCGGGAATCTTTTTGTCTCCATTCCAAGCCTCGTTGGTAGGTAGTCAAATTAGATATCAAGGAGACATAGATTTAGGTAATATTATTGTCGCAGTATTTATTTGAATCATTTGCTGTACGTCCTGACATTGACAATGTCCAACCAATATCCTGAATGTCCGTACTAAAGGAGTCGAGGGGCGAGAAATTTTTTTGGTGATGTCGCTGGAACGTTTGTATTGGTGCAAATTTCGATTCGCTCTTGCTTCCGGCCCTTAGAATAAATTAACAAAGGATAAAAATAGTAACGTATTTTCCTTGGCCGCCTTAATTCCATTTTTATGTAAGTACAAAAAGGAACTCGGTGATTTCCTGATGGGCCTAGGCAATACAATGTTATAGAGGGTCTTAATCCATAAGTTTACTGCCAGACACGACTATGTGTGAGTATCGAAGAAAAAAACATCAACGCTGCACAGAACCAGCGGACGAACTGCATACTCAACAAAATGTATTGGGTGCGTTCAAAACACCGAAGTAGTCCAAAGTGAGTCAGTACATAATCAAACTAGTATGACGCCTTCAAGCGTCCATCTATCTGTACTACGCATTGTTGGGACAATGTCTACTCGTATCTTGTGAGAGTCTTTTCCCGATTATGTATTAGCTGCACGATGCTTTAAAGGAGCAACTACTGTAACACTCACACGACATCTGGGGTTGCTGCCATGAACGTTGAGAGAGTGAGATCCACTTCATCGTTGCCACAAGAAACACGATCCGATCTCCAAAAGTCCCTATGCATTCGCGTGACCATGAGAGATAGAACGACGACTTGAGTCCTGCTGCCGAATGAGTAACTATCGCTTTCTCCAAGCAAGATTAGACGAACTCTGCAATCATGTGCATCACCGAAAGCTACTTGCGTTAATGGAACAGCTTTGAGTGTGCACACTGACTCACCGGAAGGAAGATTGAGGCCAGGATGATGCCAAGAGAGAAAGCTGGGCGGTTTAGCAAGTAAATATACATCTGAGAATAATTTGGGCACGAACCAAAGCTGCAGCTAAAGTACAATAAATTATGATGCACGAGACCCCGCACAAGACGATTTTCGATTTTCCAGCCACCATGACTCTCGAAGGTGCGGTACAGCACGCACACCAAGATTTCTGAAAGAGTATGCATGGAAAGGCATGCGGTTAGTTTGAGTTCATATTTGAGGTCCAGTTCCAAATACCGACCTAACTCGCCAACAACTAACAAGCAATACACGACAATCACTGTAGACCTTTCCTTCGTATTTGCAAATTCGATACCTCCAGGAATCAAGCATTCTTCTATATCTACGGATCAGATATCTGAGCATATAAAGTTCTGAGAGATCTACTCACCCATTGACGGGATAAATTTTTGAAAGAAGAAGACGAATATTGGGGTTAAATAAGCCTGCGGGGGATGAGTTATACATATTAGTTAGAGTCGGCAGCCTCCTGGTATGGGCCTTACCATGATATTGATGATTTTGAATACCACGAACCTTTTATCCCGCTCCCATACTGCCATCGTTCTGAGTATGAAGATGCCTAGACCATCAATGATTCGTGCAGATGTTAGAACGCATAATCGAATTGGATCTGTAAACCCACACTCCGCGGAAAACATCGTCAGAAACCCCGCAACTAACGAGGTGTTGAACGCAGAGTCAGTATGTGTCAAGGTAAACCATTATTAGACCCACGTATATTTATTATATATATCCAGCGACAAAGCTATGACGGGGGTATGAGTTAAATTCACATGTTTAACATGTGACCATACAGTGTATGAGCCACTAGGCAGAAAAGTCACTGTATAACACGCATTACATCCTGAGGACGCATGAAGGTGCAAATCTGATGCTCACCAAGCATATTCAGTAGCATGAAGACAAATGGTGAGAGACTGCAGGCAAGATAAAACACTGTGCCGAGCCCGCATCGAGAATCGAGAATAAAAGCGACCTACGTCAACTATAGTTCAGAGTATATACTATAAGGCGTTCAAGCAAATTTTCACTTGCCGAGTCAGGCATGCAAAGTATGCAGTCATACGTCTTGATGTTAAAGCAAACGATGAATCATCGCAAGGCCATAATAAATTCTATAACTCACCCAAAGCGATGTTAATGCAGCTATCAGGATAGATCAACGAAAGCAACTGATTTGACGAACAACACCCGCACCATAATAGTACTGGGGCGAGACATTGGTAATCTAGGATTGCCTCGATTACAGAAGTTGTACTCACCTTTGACCACAAGAGCACGTCAGCTTGGGGCACTTGCAAAGTCGTCATACTGGTTGATGGCGATAGTTCGCTTAACTATGGGTCCTTTATAAGATATGGGATCCAGGCGATGCAACGGACATTAGCAAAGACACGTATCATAAACTACACCATTAAGAATATAGTCTTATCTTTGTGCGGTCGCGAGAGTTGCAGCTCCGGGTTGCATCAGAACGTGTTACACGTATAGTAAGCCACAATCCAGAAGAAGTTTTCTTTACCTTGGGCATCACAACAACGATCATCTTCCACGTTCTCCGAAGAAATATTCTGATCGATACATCGAGAACCCATCAGCGAGGTAAAGCGAGTTAGACCATGGATATAGCAAGGAGGACATGGATTAATATGGAGGAAGAGCCGTTCAACAGATTACTTCGTAGTAAATAACAACTGAGACGTACGAAAAATCAAACGGATAGCGAGCATGCACAGCAAACCGTCCGCAACGTATCCCCGTGTCTCATCATATTATGCTGTCGAAAACGGCGGCTTGTACATGCAAAAACTGTAAAAGAACAATGTCAGGAGCAAGGCTAGATGTTTGGGAACGTCAAGCTCGAATCAGCGGGCGCGCAGCCTCAATCCGTGCGGGCCAGACACCCGCGACTGCTGCAGATGAACATTCGAGAATAGAATCAATTGACGTAGTTGAGGGGTTCGAGATGATGTTGGTGGAGAGCCATATGTCGTCGTCCTGTTGCTAGACGAAGGAAATGGACGCAAGCATGCACAAAAAGAGCTGTCATCCACGCGCACTTCCAAAACGACCCTCAGGTCCCGCCATGTAAAAAGTTATAGATAGATTCTGGGAATATAATGAAAACACTACCACAGGTGAGGGTAGAATACAATGCATGGAAGCGGGCACCAGCTGCGGTACAGCCTAGTAGGTGCTTCAAGTCTGCATAGCACTGTTGAGCTGTGCATGTGATGATGAATCATGATGACGTACCTTTGCACACGCAACCTTCTCGACTCCGAACAAAACACCTACTGCCCCTGCCGCACCAGCCCGTCTGTCTCGATCATCATCTGTGGAGTCGAGCTCCCCTTAATGGTACCTGACTACCTGTAGTGAGTGATGAGCGTAAATGAGAAAAATCCTCCTGCATATGGGAGTATCTTTGTAATCAAAGTAATCTTTGCTTGACTCGCAACCACATCACGAAAACTTCAAAAACCTGGTATTGCCTGATTAGGCTGATGCTGACAAATTGTTTTGGATCATGACTGACGTCGTTTGCGAAGGTGATATAATCGATGACGTGGAGTATCCTGTACATTGTATGTATCCGCTACTCAAACAATAATGTAACCATACTCTGCTATACTGCTATCAGTCTGGATGCCACCTGACATTCCCTGCCATTGTTACATGTTCTTTGCCCTCTGTCCTGTTTGAATGCAAGCTGTCCGAGTCCGAATCAACAGGTGTCTTTGCAGGTGTTTCTGGTATCATGTCCACGGCACAATTCTCAATCGTCGTATGTATAGATACTTTTACCAGTTGTATATCATTATGATATTCAAAACTAAATATGATATTGTCTGATATTCACTAAAATACAAAAGGACTGGACCGAAAATCATAATGCACCATACCCCTCCTGTTCGAGCAAGTCGTCATCAAGCTCCTCATCTTCATCAGCTACAATCATATCTTCCAGCTCATCATTGGTATGGTCTTCATCCTCACTGCCCTCGCTGTTCTCGTCTTCCTCATCAAACTCTTCCTCACTCCCCAAAGGTTGATCCGACTCTCCGAAATTAACTTCTTCATTCTCATCGGCATTCTCCACAGCGCCATCACTCTGCAGATGTTCATACAGCTCTTTCGTCATCTTGTGGCCCACCCCACCTCCTCGGAAACGCATGAACATGTCACGATCTACGAAACTAAAGAGAAAGTTAGCATTTATTAGTAGTAGCATAGACAATACATACTGATTCACGTAAAAATACATGAAGTCCATGTCCTTGTCTTCGGGTGGACGGACAAATGAAGGTCCGAGTCGAGTGTCAGTCCGTCCATATGCATATCCGGGAATTAAATGAACTCCCCGGATCACTTGATCGGGATCAACGAAACCAAAGCTGTCAGGATCGTCTCGACTAAAAAATCCAATGCGATGGAGTCGTTTGGCAGACCATCCGGCTTTGAAGGGAACATCTCGCCCGAACCAACGCACAAATAACACGTGCATGCGAGTAGGTGCAACTTGGGAAACACCTGGACCGTAGTCCCACACATTGACATGGAATATTTTGATAATGCGGGTGTACCAATAGGGGTGTCGGTCCTCATCGCTCTCATGTGACAACATCATGATGTCAGCATGAGTTCGTGGATTCATTGAATCTTGCTCTCGGCGAAGGTCGTAGGTTGTATAGTTGATGCGCAGGATACTGTGTTCGTAGAGTTGATTGTTAGCAAGAATGACCTGGCTTCTGTCCTCATTGGAGAATTCATCTTCATCCCCAGAGTACTCAAGACCGCGCAATCTTGCTAATAGATGGTTCTTCAATCTTGGAATGAAGTCCTATGACGTCATGTTCACTATCAACAGATGTAAAAATACAATGAACTACTTACCTTAACTGCTGGGTCTTCCATCAGGTCGCCAAGCCATGCAGTCATATCATATGATGCTTTAGGATATTTCGAAATGTGATAGTGTGCGGCAGGTGATGTCCGTTCGCGTGGTATGCTGGGTGCCTTGAGTAACTCCTCGCGTCGTTGGTTAATCCGTGCAATGACCTGTTCGCGGGCTTCAAGGTGGGTCATTGTAGTGACCATGGTCATCTTATTCTTGGCTGTCCTAGGATACCAGCGCTTGGCTCGCTGGTGTTCGAGTTCTCCCTGAAAATAGGATGTCAGATAGTCAACAGTTTGATTTGACATAAACTTACCAGCTGTGTTGAAAAACTGTCTGTAGTACCAAAACGTCGAATTGTGTTAGGATAATGTCCGAGAGCATGGAATTTATAAGTTGACAAATTGAGGGCCTTGAACTTGGGACTGGACTTCTGCTTCCCTTTACCTGAAGATGAAGGTTGTTTGGCTGCTAATGCAGCCTCTCGACGTCCTCGTGCTGCATACTCATGAGGGAGTTCTGTTGTATGGTAGTAGCTACACGTAGTCTTGAAGAATTTTCGGACAGATTGGCCTAAGACCGTGGTTGCAGTATCAAATAATGCGAGTGTGTCTTCTGTGTGCATTCGAAGTTTGGCGTATGCGTGCCAAACAGAGAGGTCGAATAGAAGGTCGAGCACAATCTTATTATGGTCGTCTGGCAATAGCTTCTCGAAGACAGGAATAGTGCACTGGAGAAGTTAAAAATAAATAAACAACGATCATTAAAGTTGACTTACTTGTAATAGGTCCTCAAAGTCACGGGCTGCAAGTTTTTTCATGGCAGAGGCATTGTTGTGGAAGCGACGAATAGTTCCCCTGCCAAATGTGGGTACTTTTCGGTATCTAATGTAAAACACTGTGAGCTTGTAAGACCAATGACGTGCCCAAAAATACTACCATTTGTTGAGATCTGGAATAGCGTTCCCTCCAGCTGCATGGAGTATCCGCATCAAATGAGTGAATTTGGCCTTCCATGCGCTGAGCTCAAACTCATGAAGCTGATCGACGAGAAACATATCAAACATGTTCAATCCGTATTCTGCAAGTCTCTCAGAAAATGCAGACTGAACCCATGTATTAGTGAAAGAAACATAGAATATGTAGAGTTGCTTACATGAATTGGAACATACGAAGCTTCATCGAGAATTGCTTTGACACGGCTCCCATTCACAGGGACTCCAAGTCGAAAAATTAAAACATGGGCTTCTTCAACACTGTGCCGTCGTCGGAAGTCATCAATGCATCTGTTAGTCACACGATGCTTCATGTCGAGTTTCATGCCCATCTTGTAGACATCTGCCTTCTTGACCAGGCAGCGTGGACAGAGGCACCCGCCGAGAAACTTTATAGTAGCAAGTAGAACTCTGCGCAGTGCAAAACATGTTAATGCCTCATGTCCGATCACATGTAAAACGACACGTGTACTTACTTCTCAGGATAGTCCGCCGAATATGAAAAGAATCATGGAAATACTCTTCGTGTGATCCCATCAGAGCACCGGATCACTATTCCATGTTTGTATGCTTCCATAAACTTACCATCCAGAAGTAATTGCCATATTGCTTGCATCAACTCGCGTTTCAGATGTGTGTGAACATCACTCGATGTAGCCTCGCTGAAGATATCCATGTAGATTTCTTGTAGATTATTTGGAAGCTGAAGCAAACATAGTAAGATACCAATATTAATGAAAATGAGTGATACGTACTGTCGGAATATATGCCAAATGATGTGAAGCACGGGCTGTCGGCTTGCCTCATGTATACTTGGACTGATTCCCAAAAAAAACGTAAAATGGCCAGAGGGAGGTGTCCCCAAAGTTTGCCAGGTGCGTAGCATCTGACCACACCATGAGCGAGGCAACGACACGCTCAAGGTCATCTCCAGGGTCATGAGGGAGTGCATTGACCTCTGTGTAAGCTTCCATCAGTGCAGGGGATGCATATGCCTCCGAGGAAACTTTGATTGTACGATCATCAGGCGTGGTCCAGAACTGTTCGAATGGTGTCATATTGAATGACTGTGAGACATCACTTTCAAACACGTGTGTGATGATGTCAGTCAAAGAACGATGATGAACACTGTAGAGACTCATGCCTCTCATTGTGCAATATGGCAGTTTTCACTGGGGAGTACATGGCACGAACTTGTAGCATCACTCTGTGTGCTACCCGCAGCTATCTCTATATGAGGCGCAGCTTTCCCGCGCAACGCGCGCCATGCGCGCGTACCTTTCCCGCGCTTCACGATGTATATGCGCGCGCGCTTTCCTGCGCTGTAGCGCCCTATAGCGCCAGCCATCCGGAAGCATCCATCCACTGTCCACCAAGTTCCCTAGTGCGTATATTTCCATTTCTCACATTTGCATATCGTTCCATCTTTATTTTTATCATGGACCCTTACTTACATAAATCTTTACATACCTTACTCGGTAGCGCTTCGGCTCCGCATGACAGCGCTTAGGCGCCATACTTAAGCGCCAGCAGTACATACTTACTTAAAAACTTACTCTCCCACCAGAACGACAGAGGACTTACTGGTTACTACCCACTATTTACCTAGCAGAACATAGTAGAAATCTATTTGTTTACACCTCGCATCTCCCTTCTCTTGTCTTACATCATATCATCACCTAAGCAAACTCACTCTTACTCTCTCTCGTATCTGTATACACGCGCACGCTTTCCCGCGCTTCGCACCATACACACGCGCATTCTCGCGCCTCGCGCGCACCTGCGCTTTCCCGCGCTTCGCATTGGCCAACCAGTAGCGCTTTCAGCGCATACCTCTAGATCCTTGCTGCACTCGCTTCCCCTTTAGGGTTGAACGCACTTGTCGTCTCAAGTATAGCAGACTAGGCAACGCACGACCTTACAACAATTATAGATACAGTCAGGAGCATTGTTCGTGCCTCGCTGTATCATTGAACCTTCAACGCCTGGGATCTCGAGTTCAGGAGCATCGGCTTCTGATGGAAACTTCATCTTCTCCTTTGGTAACCGGATCTTGACGGTAGATCAGCGCCATCCATATTCTTCTCGAAAGGGGTTAGACTTATCTTCAATGTACTTGTCCAACAGCTTCATTTCACGCGTGAAATTAAATCCACTCAGGTGAGCGAGGGAGCAACAAGGATCTGAACTAAGGTAGTCTGCAAGACGATTGACATTGGCCCCTGAATTGCTATTGGTCCCAGAGTAATGCCACGCCATCAGGACTCCAGAGGTGTGGTTCGAGAACCCATCAAACAAGTGCTTAGCACTGATTTCGGGCGTGGAGAGACCAGGGTGCACTCCGTGAGCTGCACCTTGCTCATCGTCCAGGGTTGGGGCATCCGTCACTCTCTCTAAGGTTAAGTTACCCTCAGGAGCTAAAGTGGGACGCGTTGGGTACACGCAGTAAAGTCCCATTGCATCAGGTTCAGTCCGGAATGGGATGGGCGCAGGGCGGGGATCTTCTGGATCAGAAGTAGGGGCTGGAGATGGAGATGGTGCTCGATCATGATCGGATTGATCTGCCAGAACACGGCCGCGTTGCTGCCGGTTAGTGGGAGGCATGTGAGCCAGGTGCGTAGCTGATCCTGGAAGGTAGTCGATAAAGTGCCGAGGCATGCGCACTGTGCGTCCAGAGCGCTTTGAAGTGACTGGGGGAGGAGGTGAGGGTGAGGGTATGTTTGATGGACCTGCAGTATCCTCGAGCTGGTAACATCAGTACTGAAGTTAATCATCTTTCAAGCGAATGAAAATATGTACCTGTTCAAAATTGACACCATCACCCGAGATATCCATTGGAGCTTGATAGTCAAGGGCTCCACATTGGTCGTCCATACCTTGCTCAATTATTTCCTCCCGCTCAATGCGTGTCCGCTTGGAATTCTTGCCGGACTTATTTGACTTTTGACGTTTCTTGGCGCTGAATGTGGAACTCGTGAGATTGAGCGCCTGGTTTTTTGAGCATCCTGAACCATGCGCAGATAGTTGTTTCTGGGTAGGAAAAGGTTTACCGCAGCCCAGACATGTCAAGTCTGGCATTGGAGAAGTGTGGTTCTGCAAGTAAGATATCAGAGTGCACTTTATATCACTCACTATGACCTTGGTTCTCATGATCAATCCACGCAGTAAAGCACAGAAGGTAAAGTCAAATTAACACAATGTAACTATGATTACATGCGAAGATATCATGATACGAATCTAAGAGAGATACGGCAGATTAGTTGGTGTGTTAACAAATAAGAAAAGGAGGGACTCGCGTTCACAAGCCTTTCTTCCAAACTTCCGGTCCTCTGAATCCTCAAATCCTTACATAGGCAGCAGCTTGTCCTGTACCGAGGTGTTCAAGTATAAACCTATCTGGAATTAGGATGACAAGGTAGTCAGGACTCAGAACTTACTGTTAGCACATGGATGATACAAATACGATCAAGATCATAGGAATCAGGATATGAACTTGCACACACAGCGCAGATTGATCAGATTCAAGCTCTGAAACAACAAACATAAACAATGACCTCAAGGATATTTCGATGTCAGACGATTGATCTTGATCTTGCTCTCCCCATAATCAACAACCGTATCAACATTTGTAACAAGTTCTATCGTAGTATCATGCCTCAGAAACGACGCGCCATATGGAGCAGTGCATCCGAAGACAGTAGCGACTCTGACTCTTCTCTCTCTGGAAATGAGTCCTCACATTCATCTCCGACTCCGATCATCAAAAGTAAGGCGCAAAAGGCTTCTGATAAAGGCAAACAGCCTCAGAAAAAGTTGTTGAAGTAGGTTCTAAGCATTACCTGATCAGATCATTACCATTAACAGCGCATATATTCACAGAAAACCAAATAGGAGTCGTGATAGCGAAAGGTATTTTCATTTTCATTTAGTTATTTGAATTCATAATGATGCATTACTAGGGACCAATGCCTACACGTTGCACGTTGGATTCCACGTGCAATCGACATGTATGTTGTCCTCAAGGACACTTTTAGAATCGGTATCCTCCTTGAGCAGGAAGAATCTGCCAAGGACGGAACTTTGATGCTGCCAAGAAGGAGCGCCAGGAGACCCTTGAACATGTGTAAGTCCGGAGTTTGCTTTCTCATCATAGATAACACTTTTGCAGGAAAAAAGATGTACAAGAGCGTTCCTTGAGGACCTACAAAAGGATCCTCACAAGCGCGCCCTACCTCCGCACCCTCATTAAGGGAAACACAAAGAAGCATCGAAAAGAGCTGGGACATATATTATCGGAGGTGCGCAGACTAACCCAAGTAGTCTGCAGAACTGTCAGTGCTGACTCCATGAGAAGATGCAGGACATCATTGGGCAAATCCGCTCTGAAGACGCAAGTAAACTCAAGCCTTATATAGGGCGCTATGCGGCCCTAGATGCTGTAAACCACCCACTGACACCCGCGGTTTACTCTGACAACCAGAAGTCGCGTGCTATGATGGGCGTGAATCATCCCCAACTCGCCACTATGCTCTGTCCGATCAAACACCTTGCAGCCTATCGCGAGAATCCCAAGAAGTATGTATACAGTATTTACTCAGTGTGCTGCCTTTCTCACTATTTTTCAGGATTCAGGGAGAGTTGCAAAGCGGCCATATCAAGATGCATGCAGCTGCATGGCCCACATTTGCATATGAGGGCGACTCACCTGGAGAAGATTTCAATCCGCTCGATATGCAGAATGGCCTTTTCAAAGGCTATCTTATGAAATGGGTATGTCAATCAATATTTTGTTTTCCTGACGCTCTCTTAACTCTGCCATAGGTCTTTCGGCACATATTCAAGGGCCCTTCCTCCGCTCTGGCCAATGATGGAGAGGTTGTTACAACTCGCTCTGGTAACGCAAAGCTTCACAACATGCTGAAGGTGGATGCTGAACATGTGGCCTATACATTCATTCAGGTATGTGTCTTTAAACATGTTTTTAAACACATCTTACAACTCAATTTTCAGTGCCGTTTCAGTATTTCATCGTGTGACAAATGGCAAGCTATGGACGGTAAATACGACTATCATGAGGCCTACTACCGAATCATCTGAGCCATCCAAGAGCCGTTCGATCAGACATGGGCGGATTCATTACTTGAGTGGTGGAATATGTATGTATTATTTGTATTGATCCATCACGCGTTGCTGACTTCTTGCAAAGGTCTGTATTTGGCGACAAGGCAGGTATACCGGTCTTTGACGTTAGCGATGATGACGACGAGGAAGAAGATGATTTGATCAGCATGCGAAAACAGTTTGCAAGTCGCGCTGCTGAAGCGCGACTCAAGGTTCGTTATTTTTTTTAAATGATATTTTGCTAATGTCTATTGCAGTCCGTATCTTCAGATGCACAAGGTAGTACCCTACCTTCCGATCCTGGCTCCAACACATCTGTGATCAATACAACTTCGACTCCTGCCACTACACCGCCTCCCATTGAAGAACCTGCACCTGTCCCAGCAAAAGCCATCCCCAAGCCGCGTCCTATCATACCAACTTCTCAGCAGCAGGTGGTGACCCCAAATGTGGATACTGAAGCTCTACCTCGCACCCTCCCTTTGGCACCCATCCCATCGGGTTCAGGTACTGGCAATCCACTACCTCACACCCTCCCTTTGGCTCCTGTCCCATCTGGTTCAGGCACTGGCACCCGAACGTCTAAGAAGCGTGGCAGGACTAATGTGATGGAGTCCGATGATGAGAGCTCACTGACAGAAAACGATTCAGATGTCCCTGCCCCATCGAAGCGCACCAGGAAGGGCAAGGGCAAGGCTACCACCACCACCACCACCAGCAAGAGGAAGCACAAGGGCCGGAAGTAGACTTTAGTACGTGCTTGATGTTCCTTGGGTATATTTGACTGACTATGTGGTTTTTAGCACCGCAGCATCACATTCCTGTTTCTCTCGCTATCATCGCATCACAGCTTCAAATGGACTCGGCATTTTTCGTTATCGATGCACGACTACTGGATGGACTCTCGCTCACACTTGCACTGGTCGTTTTCATGTTGCATCACACATACCTGTATTTCACATGCTTCCTTCGTGCTCAATTTGTCTGTCTACTACATGCTTGTACGGTACTGCAATGATGATATGTGCTTATACAACACGAACAGTCTGATGAGGTGTGATAAGGTGCCAGCAAGTACTAGCAGGTGCTAAGGTTACAGCATGCGGCTTTTCATGCATCAAATAATTGAGCATATGACGGAAAATTGTCATCATGATCGACCGGTGCTGAAAAACGAGTTCCTATATAAGACTTTACTTCGGTGCTCTGGAGCTGCTGGTACCTTCTGTGCCTGTTGTATCTGCTGGTACATTCCGACTCGTGATATGACCTTATCTTCCCATATCTAGATTGTGGAGTTTTGGTGATGCACGACCCTCTGCATGCAACCACGATCCCTCATTTGTGTAGGATCAAAATTCAGATTTTCTCGGTCGTGCAGATGTTTGTGCTGGGACCATGCCTGATTCTTGCTGTTCGAGAATATAACGCTAAGCTCATGGCCAATTCCGACATAGCTACTGGTATGACCTCAATCGCTTTCTGGGAGCCCGTACACATATCCACTGACAGTAGTGTGATGCCTGATGAATTAACGGTTGTTTTAAAAGCTCGCATACCTGTTTTTCGCCAATGCAGATATCATGTCCGTTGCAAGTATCTGTCATTTGCAAGGTGTCAACAAGACATTTGTCTACAAAACTATCATTGCATCTCAAAATGAAAACAACGGGCGTCGTGGTAAGCATCGCAGCCTCAGTATTGATGACATTGCCTTTCTCACTGCTAGCCTTCGTCGAAATTCCACCATGTACTGGACGAGCTATGGCGTGAATTACGGGCACGCCGTGGTGCCACCGTATCTGCACAGATACTTCTCCGCACCCTGCACACTGGTAGCCACAATGTCAACTTCCAAATTCAAACTTTAACTTCTTCATGATCATAACTTCGTACGAGTTACAACCATCCTAATAATACAACTATTCTCTTAATAAAATGCCGAGGTTGAACCAGAGCTTCACTCGCTTAGTACTCGTGCTCAGCATTTGCACTCTCCTGGCTTGCATTGGCATCTGCATGTCCTGAATCAGACCCAGGCGTCGTACAGGAGTACAATCACAGCGCGACTCACGAGCTGCCGCCTCCGCAGCTGTTCGAGCCGCAGTGCTGAGAAACAGGGACTTCAGTGACCTGTGAACGAAGGTCAAGATAACAATACCGATGATGCAGTGGAAGAAGCAAGGCTCACGGTGTACATGATGTTGCGCTGCTGGATAGATTGGTGCGTTCAATGTCTTTGGGTGTTTATCAGGGTAGCTTTTGTTGCCTGTTCATTCACAATGCGAAGACTTTTTAGAGTCTGTTCGGCCACCAATATTTGCGCCAGTTTACGCAGGTTTAGAATCTATATTTTGCTTTCATAATCATAGGACTGTGCTGGTCACAGTGTGACCAACCTTATTAATCAATCAATACTAAGTAGTAGGCATGCCCGTTACCCGTCTACAATCTATCCATCATCACAACTCTTACAGGATGTCTCGGGGCAGAAAAAGTGCCCATGGTGGTGCAGAGCTAATGGAAGCGAGAGATCGGTGTGTGTGGACGGAAGCAGACGAAACCGTCCTCATCCAGTATGTCACCACCAACCGCTCACAAGGTGGTGATGGTATGAACTTTGATCACACATTTTGGGTTGCTGCTGCTGCTGAAATGGAAAAACACCCCTGCTTGGGTGCAAGCAAAACAGCGGTAGCATGTCAATCAAAATGGGGGCGGGTATGTACTACTACTATATCAGCCTTGGTACCCTCACTAATGATCGAGTTTCAGCTCCATGGTACATTCAACATCATTGACAAAGTGGCCAATGCTTCCGGACTATCTTACAGCATGGAACACGGAGCTTCAATCACTCCAGAGTCTGAAAACATGTGGACCGACTTTGTGAAGGTAAAGTGATTTTAATTCGCATCAAACTACTACGACAATGCTAATTACTATGAATCAATAGAAAAATCCAAAGGCCAAAGGCCTCCGGGACAAGGGTTGGAAGCACTATGAGGCGCTGAAAGGTCTCATACCTGTCAAGCCAGGTAACAACAACTCGTTCTTTGCCACCATCGCGACACCACCTCCCATCATTCCTTCGCCTTCTTCTAGCAGCGCAGTCACCCCCCTTTCCTTTGACGAGGTCCATATGATGGACCTTGGAGATGCGCTCGATGGGATCGAGTTCCCCGGCTCTATTTCAGGCGGCCAGCGCGCAACCCCCCTCACCCCAGAGAGCCTCCCTCCATTTGACGCTGCACAGCAACCCTCCCTTGAGTCGGTCCGTGTTAGTGCGCCATCATCAACAGCTTCCAGTAAACGGAAGCTGATTGATGATGACGAAAGTACACTTGATATCGTTACCCGCCCCCCACATTCAACGAAATCGGGAGACTCGGCAAAGTCTGCATGCCTGACGATGCCTGTGGCCATCCAGCATATGGGGACTAATATTGGCGGTCTTAACACGACGTTAGAGCGCGCGGCCAATGCTCTTGAGGCCAACACCTCCAACACCTTGGCGCGATCAGTAGATCCCATCCCTTTGCGCAGGCAGAAGGCGGTGAAAAAGTTGCAGAGTGAGGGTCTAGAGGACGTACAACTACTCAATATCTTGAATAAATTTCAGGCCGACATCGCTATCATTGATATTTATCTCGCTATTGAGGTAGATAGTCTTCGGCAGTTGTTTTTAGAGCAGCATTCAAAGTAGTGTTACATGTATTCTTGTCGTGTCGTGTTCTCTTGTATTGTACTTGTAGTAGCAAAGCAATATCACTATTTCTATGGATCATAGTCATCGATAAGGGTCCGGTCTTGATCTGACAACAATGTCATCATTTGATGGAGATACTTTGGATCATAGTCATCGATGAGGGTCCGGTCTTAATCTGACAACAATGTCATCATTTGACGGAGATACTTTGGATCATAGTCATCGATGAGGGTCTGAACAGCTATGGTATTAATGCGACTACAGTACTAGTGGTTCTATGATTGCCTGCTCCCCCCTCTGAATCCTTTCCCTGTTGTAGGCCTCCCACATCTCACTAGCAATCTGGTCACGACGGAGGCTCGCACGAGTGCGTGCATGCTCAGTAGGAGGACCGTTAGCAAGGTTTCCAGTGTCAGTGAGAATGTGCGCATCTAACACATTACGATAGTCCATCATGTCGTTTGGATCGTGAACTCAAATAATGTTGTGCACGAGACACAAGGCAGGAGGAATGCACACTTGAATGTCCATTTTGTACTCTGGCGGGAGGAGAAGGATACGAAATCGGCGCTTGATGACACCAAAAATGCGCTCAACAGCATTTCAAAGCATTGCATGACGCAAATTGAAAAGTTCTTTGTGATTACGAGGCCTATGTAATGATGTGAACATAAGTATGAATGGTACTAGCAGAACGCATCATACAAAGTATTAGCACAACCCCACTCTGCAAGATGATAACGCACGCCCCGAAACGGGACCAGAAGCTCATCGCACGAGCCAAATCCAGCGTCCGCAAGATAATACTTTCCCTCAGGGATATTGAAATCGGTAGTATGAGCATCGTGATAGACACGAGCATCTGCAGCTGACCCCTCCCAACCGCTCAACATGTAGGTAAACGAAAGGTTGAATGAATATGCCGCGAGGCAGTTTTGAGAGAAGTTCCCCTTGCGATCCCGAGCGGCATGCCGATCTTCACCAAAAGGATGGCATGTGATGTGTGTACTGTCAATGGCTCCGATAGTGTCAACAAAGAATGGGAAGAACTTCGGGTTTTTCATGATTTTGGGGGGAGGAGGGCTATCTACGTCGGGCAGGCGGACGTATGTTGTATATATCGGTGGCGAGGAGAATGCAAAAAGAACCCGTTTAAAATACCTGAAAGAACATAAGCTTGATACCAGGACAGCAACAATATACATACTTTGATATTGTTTCATTGGACCGCTGAAAGCGTTCACCAAGATGGCGAATCGAGAGACCTGTGACAGATGCATAGAGAAATATAGCAAGCTGCTCTTCTAGCAGTACATGCCTGGAATCTCTGCATCCTGCTTGCTGAAGGAGATTGATGAGCACATAGAAAACGTGCTTGTGGACCCCGAGCTCGCATCTGATGCGTTCAGGGTGTCCAGTGAGAAGTTTGGTGACCCATGCAGTCCCCGACAAAGCAGAGGTATGATACGGCTCTTTGTCGTAGTAGGTGTTTGAGTAAGCTTCGAGCGCAGTAGTTGTTGCGTTGAGGACTGTAATGACCGTGCGCATAGCATGCATGGCCATCTGCATGATGCATGCCAGATACTTCTTATCACTCTCCTCTGCATCGTTGTCCATATCCTCTGCCCCACAAGGTCGTATTCGTCCTCGTTAGCGTCCTCATCATAATCAGGATCAAGAGGCATTGTATTGATAGTAGGACAAGGCATACGGTAAGCGTTATCGGAGCATGACATCTTGTTCAAGCTCCGACGATTAGCAAAGCCAGAACCAAATTCTAACTTGCGCAAATAATGGTGGCCGAACAGACTCTAAACGATCAGACTATGGATAACGTGGATGAGCATGTGGGATTCGGCGGCACGGTAAGAGATAATGGGAAATATCATGTTTCTACTCGCAATCTTACAGTATGTCAATGCTGATCTTGAATTCCATGGGATGAGCATTTGATCTCAACGTGAAGATCGGAAGCGACGTTGTGGATGTACAAGATAGTTGAGGCGTGGTTAAAGACGAACAAATCGGAGTTGCCGAAATATTCACATAACGTTGCGTGTGCGTACTCAGAATAGTTTGATGCAATGTGACGAAGAGAAGTGGTCTTCGTAAATGTCCACGTGTCCGAAGCAAACCTGACAAACGAGCGAATATTTTGTCGCCCACTGTAAGGTGGGAAATAGAAAACAGATCCGGTGCTTATTAATGACTTTGGTCATGGCTGTGAGCCAAGAAGTGATGGAAGGATTCAGGGCGCAATGCACAGCTGCCATGAGGTTAGTTAGTTAGCATATTCCACTCTGCGCATCTCGTACACCGTTGTAAGAAGTAATGCTGGTTACGGTGTACGAGGTGGTAAATGACCATAGTTCTTAGGTGTGAAGGTGATAGCGATTCGCTGTGGAAAGAAAGAAATTGGGATTTAATGGGGGAACGAGGGATGTGGTGCTAGTTGATGATGTTCCGGTTGGAGAGGAGGCGGCGGTGGCTGTTGGTGGGGCCTTGGTATTGAGAAAAATCAACATATCCGTGGATCGTTGAAGTTGAATCTGGTGAGATGATTCAAGGTTGGGTGGGAGTCCGATTATGCATACGTACCTGTACAGCAGTCTGAACGAGTTGAGCATAGACAGATAGTTGCAGGAAAGATTGCGCGTTGCTTGGTCTACTGGCGAGGTGTCTACGGATTTTACTGAACAGGAAAGGCTTCGGTAAGGCAATGTTCTGTGACCAGTCAGAGAGAACAATAGACCAAGGGCGGTAAAAGCACATACAGAACAAAGGACAATTAACGATTCTTCTAAACATGGTGGAAAATCAATCAGTCGTGAAGCACGCCATATCTAGAACGCCTCTGGCAGAGAATGGTCATATGTGGAGGTGAGATTAAAATCAAGAGGGAAATGTTCGAATTCATCTAGGAGGCGAAATGTCAATTACGTGAGCAATGAATACACGGGGGACGAACGAACGGATCTTGTCGTTCTCTTGAAGTATTTCTACTTTGTGCACGAAAATTTCAAAGTTGATCTCTGGGTTGACTTGACATACTGCAGTCTGCAATGATGAATTCTACAAGCTCTGAAACAGGTTGTTAGTACAGATCCTGCGGATTTCGACGAGGCTACCCAAATACAGTCACGGACTCGAAGGTTTATAACTGTCGAGACATCATTGATGCATGTGCCGAGCGTATCAATAGTGACATTTCCAGGATAGCTTGTATTTCCAACGGGATGACGGTACCGAGAGACGGCATTCAGCGCTAGGCGCCAGCAAGAATCAGAGACGGGTGCATCCTAAATGAAAGCTTTCGCGACACGTACAGTGATAGAAAATCAGTTTGGTGGGGAGATTCTCAAAGAGGGCTGGAGCATGGAGGTCTTTCCACTCCTGATGTACATTAGGACCGACAAAGGGAGAGGTTAGTGAAACGTAAAAATGCACCCAAGTTGTATCCAGAAAGGGAACGTACGTATGGATGTGAACTTTAATGCATTAGGATTGGTATAAGGGGTGTGAAAATTGATGCATCTTGCGGCCCATCAGCGCTTCAGCATCAGCCCCACGACACCATTCTTTCCCACCATCGAATCTTATTGGCAGTACGCCTGCCATTTCTTGTAATAGATAACTGGGGCAGAGAGCAACAAATTGCGTACGAGGTGATAGATGCTGCGGACCGGGAGGAGCAAGAAGGTTAGATATCGAGAGGTATGCTTGAAGAGGGTTTGTTGGCAGGCGAGTTGTCTATTTGCTCCGTGTGTCCCTCTCTAATGTGTCGCTTTTCTAGCACATACGCCCAGAATCTGACCCCGGAGAGACTCATCGAGACTGATACCTGGGCCAGCAAGATTATCGAGACGCTCGTTCGATACACGTAGGCCTGGCCGCCTGATGCCTAGATCAATGAACCACGTGGTTTACTGATGGAACCTTCACAATAAGAACTTCATCTCAAAAATAGCATCGGGGTGTATATTAACATTTGAAACAATCAATTTTCAGCCACTAGTCTTTAAATATTCGCGACTTGCCGACATCATCGAATCAAATGATGCCCATTTCGACCACGTATAAATGCGCTGGATATATCCAGCACGAAGCCACCAAGTCTGCTGTTCCCTCACATCCATCCTCGAACAGTAGTATGATCTGAGTCGAGTCTCAAATGATCAACGTAGCTCTCATCTATAGTTATTTTGCAGGTTTGTGGAGAGCCAACTGTATGACGATGGTGGTGTGTCAATCTAACCTTGCCTGTGGTTTCGCAGTTGCTTCTTCTGCTGGGGTCATATATGATTGGGGTGAGCAACATCATGCTATAGAATCACTTTGTTCTGACGGTGTTGCCAGTGCTGGGTTTTGGACAAGAGGTGGGTTGATGTTATTACCGGCGCAGTCATGCTGCTGAGAATAGTATGATAGATCGAACTGGTCTGGGTGAGCAGAATCTCAATCCGAAAATTAATTCGCATATACGACTGATTCATAGAGGCAACGATGGTCGCTGATGACCCTTCTGTATCTTAGTGTATGTAACTCGCATTGTAATGTGGTCGACAAGTTGTGCTAACCTAATTATGTCCTAGGTGCGCTATTTCGGAATTGTATTTGTTGTGTATGTCTGGAAAACCTAAGCGACTTGTATTGTGCTAATCAATCCGTCTCTCACACTCAGCACCAACATAATGTGTATGGCTCATCGCTTATACGATGTTTGTTTCTTCTGACCGGTGGCATACAGATAATGCTCCGACAATTTCGATGACGGGTACAGTGAGTATTCTGCACATATTCCTGCCGTTCCCATTCACTAAACTGTGCTTCCATGTAGGGGTGAGTGAGATCCTTGATCAGCCTGCTAGTCCAATACAATAACCACCACAGCTGTGAGTTTGTATCGAGCGCATGATCCTCTGAGACTGATCACCGACTGGATTCGTCAGGTCTTATCGTGTCCATCGTACAAAATTGGATAAACTTCCTCGCAACTGTAATAATAGGTGGTGAGTATGCAACTCCAATGTCTTAGTCGTGTAAACTTGACTGAAACATCGTGCAAGTCATCATGCTTGTTCGGTTACGTGCTGTATATCAGGGATCCAGAAAGGTCATGATATTTCTCATTGTTGCCTTCCTGGCTATCATCATTTTCTACTTCGCTTTCGTCGTAATAGCAACGAGCCATATGTCAGGGGGTGAGCTCATTTATGTATCAAATGTCGCTGCAGGAGGCTCATTGACGATTGCAAGAGGAGCTCATTCTTTCTTACACCTATCGGTGTGATGTCGTCTTCGAGGGGGGAGATAGTACACTTCTGTATACCGTGACTTGGATACTCATTACCGCATGGGAGGTCGTCGCAGTGTGTCTTACAGCTTGGATTGCTGTAAAACACTTTTGTGAACTGCGACGACATTCGGGAAGAGATATCGTCGAGGACGGTGTAGCGGTATTAATGAAATCCCACGTGGCTTACTTTGCAAGGTGAGCTGATAATGTCATCTTTTTCTTCGATTGAAATTTTACGCGTACTAGTTTTATTGTTGCTTCGAGCTTCGAGCTTGGTTATTTGTCTCCTGTGGTCTCAATGTCGGTATGCCGAACTTTCTCTGACCTTTATATATGAACCACTGTTTATCGTTTCTATAGAACCCAAATTCCCTAGGACCTGCTATTTACGCTGGCGTTGCCAGTATTTTTTCGCTCATGCAATTATTTGTGCTGGGACCGCGCCTAATCCTTTGCATTCGAGAACATTACGCTCGAGTCGAGGCTGAGTCTTCCTATGCAGGAATAGGCTTGAGTTCAATTGCTTTCCAGGAGCGCGTGTATGTGCAAACTAGCCATAGTGTGTAGCACAAAATGTGCTCAATTTGATCAAAAGATGTGGAGAACCGGGAGCTCGCTTCTATTTTCTCGTCGTGGTACTTATTTCAATTGAGATATTCCGAAGTATCTCCACCCACTTACTAGGTGCTTTCAACAGCAAACCGTAGACACCTCTTGCGTCCAGAAAGATTTATTTTTTCTACATTCCAGTGTACAAGCTGGTCACGCTCTTTTCTGTACGCATGGTTTCATAATGCAAAGTCGAACTCGTCACCATGTGATGTTGTCGTGCGTGATGCGACTGGCGTCGGGGGCAAACCTACTTTCGGCTGAGTTTTGATCAAGTGCTGGCACAACTGGCAGCTGACAGACTTCATGTTTTTGAAAACATCTCGAAGAGAATGATAAAGGCTTACATCGAGTGGTTCTCCGCCTTTCGTGCACCTGAACACGATCACGGACTATACAAAGTTCCACTCCACCAAGTCTCGGGGCATCTCGTACACCGTCGTAGGAAGTAATGCAAGCAGTGCGAGTGCAGCGTAACGAAGTAGTAAGTGAGCATAGTTCTTGGGTGTGAATGCGATAGTGATGTCGCTGCGGAAGGAACGGGGGAAGTGGTACTAGTTGATAGTGTTTCGGTTGGAGTGATGTCAGAGGCGGCAGTTGAGGCGGTGGCTGTTGGTGGGCGCCTTGCTATTAAGAAAAATCGATTTATTCGTGGATCGTTGAAGTTGGGTCTGGTGGGATGATTGAAGGGTGGATAGGAGTCTGCAGATTTTACTATATGTGTCGAATAGGAAAGGCTTCGGTGAGGCAGCGTTTCATGACCAGTCAGAGAGAACAGTAGAGACCAAGGGAGGTCAAAGCACGTAGAGTAAAAGACATTGAATAGTTCTTCTAGATACGACAGAGTCAATCAATTTGTGAAGCATGCGAGAGAATGCCTCTCGGAGAATGGTCATATACGGAGGTGAGACGAAACGAAACGTTCGAATGAGGAGGATTCATCTAGAAGGTAGTCCACGATGCGCTCGTGCATCTGACGGAAGTTTTCTGGGCTCCATGTCAGTTACGCGAACAATGAATACATGGACGACGAACGAACCGATTTTGTCCTTCTCTTGGAGTCTTTCTGCTTTGTGCACGAAAACTTCAACGTTGATCGATGATCTCTGAGTTGACTTGGCATGTTGCAACGATGAATTCTACAAGCTCTGAGACAGACAGATCCTGCTGATTTCGATGAGGCTACCGATCAGTGGCCAAATACAGTCACGTACTCGAAGGTCTCTGACAAAGATAATTGTCGAGACATCATTGAGGCATGTGCCGAGCGTATCGATAGTGACATTTCCGGGATAGCCTCACATCTCCAACGGGATGACGATACTAAGAGACGGCGTTCAGCGCTAGGTGCCAGCAAGGGTCAGAGACGGGTACATACTCAATGAAACGTTTCGCAACACACGGTGGGCTCCAGATAGAAAGTCTGTTTGGTGGGGATATTTTTGAAGAGTGCTTGCATCCCTTGTACCCAGAAAGAGAACTTTGTTCCTGCGTATGGATGCATCAGTCTGCGAGTTGGCTGCGCTTGAGTAGCTGTGTCGGAGGAAGGTTCAAATGTTCATGCGCATCGATCATCCTTGGCACATGGTTGTCATAATGTCAGGGCCGCTCTAACTTCACGTGACATGCAACCACGACGTCCTCTTCTCTCAAAATGTATCTGCTCGTCACTCTACTCCAAGCAGCAATTTATTTTGCTTCATTGTTACCAGTCATGTTAATTGGTCAAGCAAGGCTCCCGCTGACGCAGGCGGCACTTTCTGATTTTTAAAAGTGGCCTACTAATAAGCTATCCATCTTGGTCTGGGAACGTGTCGTTCATTCACTGACCACGCACAGTAGTATGTATCAGGATTAGTATCAGGCTGTGGAAATTGATGTATATTGGTATCGGCATCAGCTGCGCGACACACCACTGACTCTTTCCCACCATCGAATCCTATTCAAGTTGGCAATACGCTAAGTGCTTACCACTTTTTGGCATTTCCTGCGATAGATGACCTGATCTCTGAGGCAGAGAGCAACAAGGTGCGCACGAGGCAGCAGATTCAGAGGCCGAGGACTGGGAGGAGCAAGGGGATTAGATGTCGAGAGGTATGTCATGGTAGCCTGGACAAGACGGGCGAGTTATCTGTCTGCTCCATGTGGTCCTCCCTGATTTTTCGCTTTTCTGGTGTCATGCCCAGAATCTCACCCCGTTGGGAGACATCGAAGCCGCGATACCTGGGTCAGCAAAACGCACTTACTCGATCGTCAGCCGCACATCACACGTGGGCCTGATGTAGATCAATGAACCGCATGGTTTCCTATGGTTTGATCGATAGAGTCTTGACTAGCATCCAAACCTCCTCTCAAAAATGGCATCGGGACACGTTACTGAAATTGTGGATCAGTCAGCTTAGATCGATCATCCATTGAACTGTGATTCGACCATAAATACGCTGGATATATCTAGCACGAAGGCTATCGTCGTATCTACCAAGTTTCCCATTCCCTCACATCCTTCCTCGAATAGCAGTATGACCCGAGTCTTGAATAATCCCAAATGGTGGCCGGCCATCAACGTAACTCTCATCTATAGTTATTTTGCAGGTTTGTGGAGAGCCAGCTGGATGACGGTAATTGTCAATCTAACCATGGCTGTGGTTCCACAGTTGCTGCTTCTGCTGGGGTAATATACGATTGGGGTGAGCAATGTGATACTAAAGAATCACTGGTATCCTGATGGTGTTGCTAGCACTGACATTTGGACAAGAGGTGGGTCGATGTTGTTATCGGCACAGTCATATTGCTGAGAATAGTATCATAGGTGGAACTCGTCTGGGTGAGCACAGTCCCAATTCAGAAAACTTATTTACATATATGATTGATTCGCAGAGGCAACGATGGTCGCTGATAACCCTTCTGTATCTTAATGTGAGTAACTTGCATTGTAATATGATCAACAAGTTGTGCTAACTTGAAGATATCCTAGGTGCGTTATTTTGGAATTTTATTTGCCGTGTATGTTTGAAAAGCTAAGCAACTTGTACTGTGCTAATCATCCGTCTCTTACACTCAGTATCAACATACTGTGTATGGCACCTCGCTTACACCATGTTTGTTTCTTCTGACCGGTGGCATACAGACAATGTTCCGATAATTTCGATGACGGGTACAATGAGTGTTGCGCACATATTCCTGCCATTTCCATCCACTAAACTGCGCTTCCATGTAAGGGTGAGTGAGATCCTCGATTAGTTTGTCAGTCCAATATAATAATCATCACAGCTGTGAGTTTATATCGAGCGCGTAATCCTCTGAGGCTGATCACGAGCTGGATTTGTTAGGTCTTATCGTGTCCATCGTACAAAATTGGATAAACGTCGTTGCAAACGGCGGTGAGCTATGCAGCTTCAATATCTTATTCGTGTCAATTTGACTGAAACATCACGCAAGTCATCATGGTTGTTCGGTTACGTGCTATACATCAGGGATCCAGAAAGGTTATGATATTCCTCATTGTTGCCTTCCTGGCTGTCAACATCGTCTACTGCGCTTTCGCCGCAATAGCAACGAGCCATATGTCAGGGGGTGAGCTCATTTATGTATCAAATATCGCCGCACGAGGCTCATTGACGATTACAAGAGGAACTCATTCTTTCTTGCACCTATCTGTGCAATGTCACCTTCGAGTGGCGAGATAGTACACTTCTGTATACCGTGACTTGGATACTCACCACCACATGGGAGGTCGCCGCACTATGTCTCGCAGCCTGGATTGCTGTAAAACACTTTCGTGAACTGTGACAGCATTCGGCAAGAGATACCATCGAGAGCGGTTTAGCGGTATTAATGAAATCTCAAGTGGTATACTTTGCAAGGTGAGCTGATAATGCGAACGTGTTCTATTTTTCTTCCATTGAAGTTCCGCACTTGCTAGTTTTGTTGTTGCTTCTTGTCTCGAGCTTGGTTATTTGTCCCCAGCGATCTCAATGCCGGTATGCTGAACTTTCCCTGAGCTCTATATGGACCGCTGTTCATCGTTTCTATAGGATCCATATTCCCTAGGACCTTTGATTTATGCTGGCGTTGCCAGTATTTTTTCGCTCATGCAATTATTTGTGCTGGGACCACGCCTAATCCTTAGCATTCGAGAACATTACGCTCGAGTCGAGGCTGACTCCTATGCAACAGGCATGAGTTCAATTGCTTTCCAGGAGCGCGTGCATGTGCAAACTAGCACTAGTGTGTAGCACGAGATGTGCTCAAAGATGTGGAGAACTGTGCGAGCAGGAGAATTCGTTTTTATTTTCTCGTCGTGGTACTTATCTCAAATGAGATGTCCAACCACTTACTAGGTGCTTTCAACCGCAAACTGTAGACACCTCTTACGTCCAGAAAGATTTATTTTTACTACTAAGTCCAAGCCGGCTACGCTCGTGAGTACTTTTCTGTACAGTGTACACGGTCTCGTAACGCAAAGTCGAGCTCATCACCATGTGATTGACATGCGTGATGGGCACTTCTTTTTAGAAAGTCTAAAACGTTATGTCCGGCGTGTATCTCGCGCTTCCATGTCATTTACGTGGGATTCGAGACTCGTTCTCCCGAGTCGGACCGAGAAGTGGATTATGATGCTGACTAAGACTCAGCATGTTCCACTTCTCCTTAAATTCTTAAATTAACGCGTTAACGCCCAAACTTCTTCTCCTTGTTTCGCGTTGGTGAGCTACCGCCGCAGACTCGTAGAACGCTCTTTTCTAAAGGATTTCCACCTATTTCTAGCTAGTCGTTGACAGGCGCATCATGAAGTTTGGAAGGAAGATCACGGTGCGTCATTTTTGCGTATGGCAAATTAGGTGAAGCGAACTAGACGATCTTGTTCTGACAGACTAACCTTTATGATGAATGGAGACCCTTCTACATCGACTACAATTTGTTGAAACGTGAACTCAAGGTAAATCCTTCTTTGAATCGCTCGACCCATACTCATCCGCTCCATCTGGGTAGTCTCGCACCACCTCTCACATCTGGGACGACAAAGATGAACGTGATTTCACCGCCATGCTGAAACAGGAGCTCGATAAAGTTTATGATTTTCAAAAGCAAAAGGTAAATCATCACAGCTCAGTTCATTCGTCTACTTCAACTGACGCTGTCTAGACTGCTGAGTTATCTCGCCGTATACGGGATGCTGAAAAGGACGTTCAAAAACTCGTCGCTCAAGAATCTCAATCTTCTTCCGAGGTGCTCCCCGCCCATTCCTCTGACCCAGAATCGCATCAAGCACGCCCTTCCGACTACGGACCTGACGAAGGCTCCGATGACGACGATGATATGGACGACAACCAATCTGATGCCTCGCTCGAAGATCTCTTTCACGGCCTTCAAGAAGAAGTCGCTACCCTCGTAGCAGACGTTCATGACTTGGCGTTGTACACTAAGTTGAATATCACTGGTTTTCTTAAAATTTTGAAGGTACGTTCATTCATGCCTCTCGCCTTATACCAATTCACCAGTCATCTCCATAGAAACACGATGTGCGTTTTCTCAATTGCCTGATGCGTCATCCTTGATTTATCACCGCCAGAAAATAACCAACTTTCCACTGAAACCAACGTTTATTCAACACTATCTTGAGGAAAGGCCCTTCTATAAATACAACTGGGACTCATTGATCGTCAAGTTATCCAAGCTCTACGACCTGGTCCGCACCAGAGGACATCCCGTACAGGGCGATTCAAGCGCAGGCGGGAACCAAAGTGCCTTTGTACGTCAGACGACAAAGTATTGGGTAATAAATATTTTTCTCATCAGGTTTATGTTTACTAACTAGTCAATTTTAGGTGCATCCGGATAACCTGGTTCCACTAAAACTGGCCATTTTACGACATCTACCCGTTCTCGGTTAGTGGGAGTGCATTTTGGTACTTTTTCGATTTATCTCTCTTTATAGTCTTCAATGCCGAAAAGGAATTCGAACAGAAGGACGCCGGTACGTTTTTGATTCTGAATCATCAGGGGATGTGTTTTCGACGCTCTTTGCAGCCATTACCTCGATATACTTCGACAATGAAGACCTTGAACTTTACCTGGGTCGACTGGAGAAGACAGAGGGTGCCGAAGCTATCCGTCTCCGGTGGTACGGGGACACAGACGTGAAAACCGTCAGTGTCCTTGACTTGGTTGGTGAAGGACCCACTGAACGTCATCCCTCAGATTTTTGTGGAGCGTAAGACCCACAGAGAGGACTGGACAGGTGAAAAGTCCGTCAAGGCCCGTTTCCCGATCAAAGAAAATCTCGTGAACGCTTTTCTGCGTGGGGAATATACCATGGACGCGGAGCTCCAGGCTCTAGTTGAGAAAGGCAAGAAGACGCAAGCCGAAGTCGATTCCATGATTCAGCTTGCAAGCGAAGTTCAATATCGTATTCTTACGAAGCAGCTCCACCCGGGTATGTACGCACGTTCGATGCCTGACTTCTTTACTTACAAATATACTAGTCATGAGGACATTTTACAACCGAACTGCGTTCCAACTCCCAGGAGATCCTCGTGTACGGATATCACTTGATACGGAACTCACCATGGTCCGTGAAGACAACTGGGACGGACAGACGCGTACTGGCGATAACTGGCGGCGAACCGACATTGGGATCGACCATCCTTTTGACCAGGTGTTAGCGGCGGATAAAGAGCTTTTCAAGTGCGTTTCGCTTATTGAGCCATTTCGTAACATGCTCACGTTCATCATGCTCACGTTCGTCATGTTCACGTTCGTCAAGGTATGGGGTTTTAGAAGTCAAACTTCAGACTCAGTTTGGACAAGAGCCTCCCAAGTGGGTGACGGATCTGGTCCAGTCACATCTTGTCGAAGCTGTTCCCAAGTTCAGGTATGATTCTCACCCGCAAAAAAAATGGTTCTATAACACTCACGGACTGCCACTAGCAAATTCATCCATGGCTGCGCTACCCTACTGCCTAATCGCGTAGATCTCGTGCCCTTCTGGCTGCCTCAAAGTAAGCGGAAGGGCCTGCTTCCATCTTATTTTCTTGCCTCACATCATTCACAGTGGACACGGATATCCTCAAGCCCAATACTGGATACCTCACAGTCGAGCGTCCGACAAAGAGTACTCCTGATTTTCAGTCCGGTATTCTCTCGCCCATCTCGCCCGTTTTGCCGGTACACTCCTATGTTGAGCCTGTCTCTGAAGGGGAGGAAGATGAAGAGATGGACTTGGCGCCTGCTAGAGACGAGTTTCGGCGCACGGGGCTGCCGCACGAGGACGTTGCGGCTGCTATCGCATTTCGTGAAAAGTCCCTCAAGGAACGTGAACCTGCATCTCAGTCCAGGGGAAGCAGCAGCACTCCTGAAGTGGTATACGATGAACGCACGCCATTGCTGAAGCTGCCACAGCCTCCGAGGACAGAGAGGAATGTGTCGATTGACCCGCTTGCGCCGTCTTCTGCGTTCGATGAGCGTCTGCGTGAGCGTTTGCAGGCGAATAAGAATGTGCCGCCGCGTGTACAGGATGGTGAGGTGCAGGAGGCTGTAGGGCTGGACGAAGAAAATCTGCGAGAGGATGAGCGTTTATTAGTGAGAGACTGGTGTGCGCCATCTGGGAAGCGGATTGCAGTGCCTGTTCGTATCGAGCCCAAGGTATATTTCGCAAACGAGCGCACGTTCTTGGTACGACTTTTTTGCATTAGGTGAACGTGTTCGTCTGCTGATGTTTATCTTGGCAGAAATGGCTGAGCTTTGCGGTGCTGATCGGCACTATCGCTACGACGTTATTGAACTTCGTACCTGCAGATGATCCACGGGGCCTGATTAGCGCTGCGCTATTCACTCTGGCTGCACTGCTCGCGATCGCCTATTCAGCGATCATCTTCGTGTACCGAGCGCTTCGTCTGCGTGCACGATCGGCGGAAGGTCTTTATTATGACAAGTACGGACCGACTATTCTTTGCTTTGTGTTGTTAGTTGCGCTGGGGACCAACATTGGGTTGAGGGTGGCGGATATGTGATGACATGGGGATGAGCCTTGGACGCTGATGGTTATACAGCTGACGTGAGGAACTCATTTCCTCTCTAAGGTCTGTCCTACAGGAGCTTAGCCGCAATGAACTATTTTTGTTTCCAATTCCATGTCATCGCACTGCCCAGGGGACCAGATCTTATCGCCACAGCATGGCCAGAAATTAGTAATGTTCGTGTTACAAAATGTGTTCACATGTGGTGCCAACACTGCTTCTGCCAAAAATGGAATCTATCTACTATCGTCGCGTCCACGTCCACACCTACTGAGCTCAAGCTTGTACCGTTCCTTTCTTCGCGTTGTCCCATGTTAACATATTTTGTACCTCCGAATCTCGTACTCGTCTGCTTGCGAAGAGTTATATAACCCTCTAAGCACAGCCCAACCTAGCCACAGACGGGGAACAAGTTCATCAATTCTCTAATACAAGAACCGCCAACTTGATCTATGCACAAATATTTGCCTTGATCTTATTGATATTTCGGTTACCAAACTACAGCAAGCACGGCGTACATATAGCGCGAATGTCACCGCTACACGTTTACTAAGTTCACCTCTCACCCACACCCATTCTCTGACAATATGACCATAGTCTCAGATGATCCCGCGTGGTGGCCGGTCATCAATTTAGATCGTTTTGCCAGCTATTTTCCAGGTTCGTAGAGAGCAATCGAATGTTGACGCTGAGCGCTGACTCTGATATCTCAATCTAACCTTGGCTCCGGCATCGCAGTTGCCGCCTTTGTTGCGGTGACGTATGATTGGTGTGAGCACGATAATATTAAAGGATTGCTGATATCTTACAAGTATTTTCAGCACTCACATTTGGACAAGAGGTATGTCAATACTATCACTGGAACCCGTCTTGCTAATAATCTTTTTGTAGGTTGAACTCATCTGGGTGAGTAGAGTCTCATGTCAGAGGGAACACACATGAAAATGCACTTAATTACAGAGACAACGGTGGTCGCTCATGACAGTTCTGTACCTCAGTGTATGTAGCTTGTGTGTCGCAGTTATCAGGATGTGCTGACTTGAAAGTATTCTAGGTGCGCTATCTTGGAATCTTGTATGCTGCGTATGTTCGGAAGGCGAAACAATCGATGTTGTGCTAATCATCTATGTCTCGTAATCAGCATGTCTATCCTGGGTATGTCGCCTTAGTATATTCACTTTCTTCGCTTCTTCTAACCAGCGGCATGCAGATAGTGTTCCGACGATCTGGCTGACAGATACAGTGAGTCTTCTGCACAGATGCCTGCTATTCCCCTTCAATTAACCGTGGTGCCCTGTAGCAGTGGGTTTGGTTCTTTGCTACCAACTTCTTGGTTCGCTAATAACTGCCACACTGTACTGCGACAGATGTAAGTCTTTGGAGTGTGTGTTATCCGAGGCTGGTCACTGACTGGATTTGTCAGGCTTCATTATATACGTCGTACAGAATTGGATGGGTGTGTTGGTATCTGCACTGCTGTGGGGTGAGCTTGGCGCTTGCGAGACCTCAGGAATATTGAACTCGACTGAAACATGCTGCAAGTCATCATCATCACTCGGTTGCATGCCATGTATCAACGATCCAGAAAGATCCTGATATTTCTTGTTGTCACCTTCCTGGCAATCAACACTTTTGACGGAGTGTCAGCCTTAATGACAACGATGCATACTTCAGGAGGTATGCTTAATTATGGATGGAAACGAACGTGCATAGGGCTCATTGATGGACACCAGAGGAACGCATTCTCTCCGGCACCTACCAGTGCACGTTTGGCTATACAGGAGATGCCCTAGTTCTGGATTCTGCTACTTGGATACTCTCCATTGTGTGGGAGGTGCTCACACTATGTCTCGCAGTCTGGATTGCGGTGAAACACTTCCGTGAACTGCGATTACATGCGGCAGGAGGGATTATCAGGGACTGTTTTACGGTGTTGATGAAAACTCACGTGGTTTACTTTGCGAGGTAAGTTCATATCGTGATTATTGTCCTTTTTCCACTGAAGGGTCGGACATGATAGCTTTGTCGCTGTCTCTTGCTTCGAGCTCATTATTGGATTCACTCTAACATTATCAACGGTATGTCAATCTTTCACTTACCTCTACATGTGACCACGATCTATCATTTCTACAGAGCCAATATCTCCTAGAAGATGAGACTTTGGGTGGCTTGTTTCAGATCTTGGAGGTCGTGCAGATGTTCGTGCTAGGACCACGGCTGATCCTTGGCGTTCGAGAATATCATGCCAAACTCGTGGCTGGCTCCGATGCAGCAACCGGCATGACCTCAATCGCTTTCCAAGAGCGCGTGCATATATCGACTGGCAGTAGTGTGTAATGCTCGGTGAAGTTGGCGCGAACGGTTGACTAGTACTTGCGGGGAGCATGGGAATTTTTTATTTATTTCTATTCCAAGCCTCGTTGCGGTGCTCAAGTAGTTATTTAGTGTCACAAAATGGATGTCAAGGAGATATAGGTTTAGGCGATATTTTCGTCGCAGTATTTATTCGATTTATTTGCTATAGGTCTTGACATAGACAATGTTTCAACCGATGTCCTGGATATCTCTACTGTACCAACGAAGGAAAGCAGTGTACAGAACGAGGAAGTCGAAGAGCGAGAGATGTTTATAGGCGATGTTACCGGAACGTTAGATGCAAGTTTGCGTTTGCTCCTGCTTCTCATCTTCGAGAACAACTAGTGACTCACCCCTCGTCGTATCGAAAGCACTATGGCCCATGGGACATTGACTTTCGTAAAGTGGTGTAGCCGTCTTGTAGCATATATAGGTATCATGCTCAGGCTTCATGAGCGCAGACATGGACAATAGTGCACGCGTGTAAGCCAGTTAGCGTGAGTCAAGAATGGGAGGTTGAGCATCAGTGAACTGATGGACGAATTAGAAAGACATATATAACAATATATAGCACATATTCACAAGCATCAACATAATTCTGCTATTGATCGTTACATATGAATATTTGACCTTGTAGAGGAAACAATAGTCAAGGTTGTAACTCGTATCATGAAGGAGTTTATTAGGGCTGCACACCGTCGCCGTAATAGACGGTTTGTACGGCGACCGTCGACGGATACGGTTGCCGTACCGGCGGGTCTGCAAAGGGAGGCAGACAGGTACGGTGTACGGCCTAGCCGTACACCGTACAAACCGTCTTCCATACGGCCGTCGACGGTACCTTTACGGCTTATACGGTCGGAACAGGGTGCCGGTTTACCCGGTAGCTTCTTGCCCTGAACCGCCATGCCCTGCACCACCAACGACAACAACAAGCTGACTATATCGCTACATCCGTTGCACGGGACTGCACACCATCTACCAGCACAGGCCGCCATGCAGATGTGTCAGATGGCAGAATGTCCCCATCAAAGGTGAACTTTACAGCGAGGTATAAGAAGCGGTCGAATCTGTCAGTGGACGAATTCGAGGAGTATCTGAAGCTTCCGCAAGAGGACTTTGACCTTTGCGACCCCATTCAATGGTGGGCAGGTCGCCGAGCACAATTTCCGAACCTCTCTCGACTTGCGCGTGATATCCTTTCAATACCTGGTGAGTACTTACTCCATGTCCCAGGTGTCTGTACTTAGTTCTCTTCTTTGTAGGATCTGCTGTTGCTGTTGAGCGAGTTTTCTCTGGTGGTCGTGACACGGTTTCACTGCGGCGCGCTAGTCTCAAGCCTGAGACTATCAGGACATTGATGCTCGTGAAGGCGAGGCTTCGTTTGGGTCGTTCGTAGTTGATTTGCATTCCGTATGTACCGTACACCGCCGTATACGTCCGTATAATTCACCGTACCGTACCGTCCACTTCGTCCACCACCAATGTCATGTACGGTGTACGGGTTAGCCGTATACCGTATTTATACCATATGTATACGGCCGTCTACCGTATACAGCAATAAGGTCTGAATTTCTAGGGAATTTTGATCCTATAGAAATGAGGGACTGTGGTTGCATGCAGACTCGCCGAGGTCGTGGTTGCGCAGCCGGCAAGACCTGCACTTTGATTACAAAGATACTCCCATATGCAGGAGGATTTTTCTCCGAGTCATTTAGCTATTTCGCTCATCACTCACTGCAGGTACCATTAAGAGGACCTCAACTGCACAGATGATCGAGACAGACGGGCAGGTGGCAGGGGCGGCAGGTGTTTGGTTCGGAGTCGAGAAGGTTGCGTGTGCAAAGGTACGTCATCATCATCACAGCTCAACAGTGCTATGCAGACGAAGCACCTACTACTAGGCTGTACCGCAGTTGGTGCCATGCTATGCTTCCATGCTGCATTGTATTCTATCCTCACCTGTTGTAGTGCTGTCATTATATTCACAGAATCTATCTATAACTTTTTACATGGCGAGACCTGAGGGTCGTTTTGGAAGTGCGCGTGGATGACAGCTTTTTTTGTGCATGCTTGCGTCCATTTCCTTCGTCTAGCGACAGGACGACGACATATGGCTCTCCACCAACATCTTCTTGAATCCCTCACCTACATCGATTCATTCTATTCTTGAATAATACATCTGCAGCAGCCGCGAGTGCCTGGCCCGTGCGGATTGAGGCTGCGCGTCCATTGTTTCGATCTTCACGTTTACAATGATCCTGCCCTGCTCTTGACATTATTCTTTCACAGTTTTTGCATGTACACGCCACCGTTTTCGACAGCACAATATGATGAGATACGGGGATACGTTATGGGCGGTTTCCTGTGCTTGCTATCCGTTTGATTTTCGTACGTCTCTTCCATCGTGTCTCTCAGTTGTTATTTACTACGAGATAAACGGTTGAATGGCGCTTTCTGAGTAGTGGTCAATTCATGTCTCCCTTTGCGTATCCATTGTCTAACAGATTCTAACTTGCTTTACATTGCTCGTAGTTCTCGATGTGTGGATCAGAATATTTCTTCGGAGAACGTGGAAGATGATCGCCGTGGTGATGCTCAAGGCAAAAAAACCTCTTCTGGATGGTACCTTGTTATGCAGGTGACACGTTCTGATGCAACCGGAGCTGCAACTCTCACGACCACACGATGATAAGATTATATGCCAAATGCTGCAGTTTGTGATAAGGCACGATCACCATTTGTAGGGCTGGACGAGGAAAACCTACGAGAGGATGAGCGTTTATTAGTGAGAGACTGGTGTGCGCCATCTGGGAAGCGGATTGCAGTGCCTGTTCGTATCGAGCCCAAGGTGTATTTCGCAAACGAGCGCACGTTCTTGGTACGACTTTTTTGCATTAGGTGAACGTGTTCGTCTGCTGATGTTTATCGCAGAAATGGGTGAGCTTTGCGGTGCTGATCGGCACTATCGCTACTACGTTATTGAACTTCGTACCTGCATGTGATCCACGGGGCCTGATTAGCGCTGCGCTATTCACTCTGGCTGCGCTGCTCGCGATCGCCTATTCAGCGATCATCTTCGTGTATCGAGCGCTTCGTCTGCGTGCACGATCGACAGAAGGGCTTTATTATGACAAGTACGGACCGACTATTCTTTGCTTTGTGCTGTTGGCTGCGCTGGGGACCAACATTGGGTTGAGGGTGGCGGATATGTGATGACATGGCTGGGCCTTGGACGCTGATAAATATACAGCTGACGTGAGGACCTCATTTCCTCTTTATGTAAGGTCTGTCCTACAGAAGCTTAGCCGCAATGAACTATTTTTGTTTCCAATTCCATGTGATTCGCACTGCGCAGGGGACCAGATCTCAGATCAATATTTGGTGGCAACACTGCTTCTGCCAAAGATGGAATCTATCTACTATGGAAAGCCAGACCAACGGTGGTCTGGCTTTCCTCCATAATCTACTATCGTCGCGTCCACGTTCACACCTACTGAGCTCAAACGTGTACCGTTCCTTTCTTCGCGTTAACGTTGTCCCATGTTAACAAGTTATTGTACCTCCGAATCTCGTACTCGTCTGCTTGCGAAGAGTTATGTAACCCTCTAAGTACTGCCCAACTTAGCCACAGACGGAGCTTCCAGGGAACGAGTTCATTAATTTTCTAATACAAGAACCGCCAACTTGATCTATGCACAAATATTTGTCTTGATCTTATTGATATTTCGGTTACCCAACTACAGCAAGCACGGCGTACATATAGCGCGAATGTCACCGCTATACGTTTTCCAAGTTCACCTCTCACTCACTCCCATTCTCTAACAATATGACCATAGTCTCGAATGATCCCGCGTGGTGGCCGGCCATCAATGTATATCGTTTTACCAGCTATTTTTCAGGTTCGTAGAGAGCAATCGGATGTTGACGCTGAGCGCTGACTCCGATGTCTCAATCTAACCTTGGCTCCGGTATCGCAGTTGCCGCCTTTGTTGCGGTGACGTATGATTGGTGTGAGCACGATAATATTAAAGGATTGCTGATATCTTACAAGTATTCTCAGCACTCACATTTGGACAAGAGGTATGTCGATACTATCACTGGAACCCGTCTTGCTAATAATCTTTCGGTAGGTTGAACTCATCTGGGCGAGTAGAGTCTCATGTCAGAGGGAACACACATGAAAATGCACTTAATTACAGAGACAACGGTGGTCGCTCATGACAGTGCTGTATCTCAGTGTATGTAGCTTGTTTGTCGTAGTTGGCATTTTGTGCTGACTTGAAAGTGTACTAGGTGCGCTACCTTGGAATCCTATCTGCTGCGTATGTTCGGAAGGCGAAACAATCGATGTTGTGCTAATCATCTATGTCTCGTAATCAGCATGGCTATCCTGAGTATGTCGCCTTAGTATATTCACTTTCTTCGCTTCTTCTAACCAGCGGCATGCAGTTGATGTTCCGACCATCTGGCTGACAGATACAGTGAGTCTTCTGCACAGATGCCTGCTATTCCCCTTCAATTAACCGTGGTGCCCTGTAGCAGTGGGTTTGATTCTTTACTACCAACTTCTTGGTTCGCTAATAACTGCCATACTATACTGCCACAGATGTAAGTCTTTGGAGTGTGTATCATCCGAGGCTGGTCACTGACTGGATTTGTCAGGCTTCATTATATCCATCGTACAGAATTGGATAGGTGTGTTGGTATTTGCACTGCTGTGGGGTGAGCTTGGCGCTTGCGAGACCTCAGGAATATTCAATTTGACTGAGACATGCTGCAAGTCATCATCATCACTCGGTTGCATGCCATGTATCAACAATCCAGAAAGATCCTGATATTTCTTGTTGTCACTTTCCTGGCGATCAACACTTTTGATGCAGTAAACGCCGTTCTGATGATCATACATATTTCAGAAGGTACGCTTAATTATAGATGAAAACGAACGTGCATAGGGCTCATTGGTGGATACCAGAGGACCTCATTCTCTCCGGCACCTACCAGTGCACGATTGGCTATACAGGAGATACCCTAGTTCTGAATTCTGCTGCTTGGATACTCTCCGTTGTATGGGAGGTTTTCACACTATGTCTCGCAGTCTGGATTGCGGTAAAGCACTTCCGTGAACTGCGATTACATGCGGCAGGAGGGATTATCGGGGACTGTTTTACGGTGTTGATGAAAACTCACGTGGTTTACTTTGCGAGGTAAGTTCATATCGTGATCATTGTCCTTTTTTCCACTGAAGGGTCGGACATGATAGCTTTGTTGCTGTCTCTTGCTTCGAGCTCATTCTCAATTTCATTCCAACATTATCAACGGTATGTCAATCTTTCACTTACGTCTACATGTGACCACGTTCTATCATTTCTACAGAGCGGATATCTCCTAGAAGATCACACTTTGTCTGGCTTGTTTCAGATCTTGGAGGTCGTGCAGATGTTCGTGCTAGGACCACAGCTAATCCTTGGCGTTCGAGAATATCATGCCAAACTCGTGGCTGACTCCGATGCAGCAACCGGCATGACCTCAATCGCTTTCCAAGAGCGCGTGCATATATCGACTGGCAGTAGTGTGTAATTCTCGGTGAAGTTGGCGCGAACGGTTGTCTAGTGCTTGCAGGGAGCACGGGAAATTTGTTTTTTTTGTTTCTATTCCAAGCCTCGTTGCGGTGCTCAAGTAGTTATTTATTGTCACAATAGATATCAAGGAGACATAGATTTAGGCGATATTTTCGTCGCAGTATTTATTCGATTCATTTGCTATAGGTCTTGACATAGACAATGTTTCAACCGATGTTCTGGATATCTCTACTGTACCGACGAAGGAAAGCAGTGTACAGAATGGGGAAGTCGAGGAGCGAGAGATGTTTATTGGCGATGTTACCGGAACGTTAGATGCAAGTTTCGGTTTGCTCCTGCTTCTCATCTTCGAGAACAACTAGTGACTCACCCCTCGTCGTATCACAAGCACTATGGCCCATAAGATATTGACTTTCGTAATAGGGTGTAGCCGTCTTGTAAGTAGCATATATAGGTATCATGCTTTTTCAGGCTTCATGAGCGCAGACATGGACGATAGTGCACGCGTGTAAGCCAGTTGGCGTGAGTCAAGAATAGGAGGTTGAACGTCGAAATTGAATGATGGCATGGTGTAGTACATGAATGAGTTGTGAATGTCTGATACAGACCGCTGGATAGGCGGAGCGGTGATTGCGGGCTTTATTGATCATGCGGCAAGGCCCTCGACATCCTCACGTACTTCGACATTGCTTCGGTCCAAAAAGCGGAGGAAGCGCGTCTGGCAGGTGAAGGTGGGCCGAAGAGTCCAGTGCGGAGCATGATAAAAAATTCCTGGAATGGTCGGAACAGAAAGAACGGTCGATGATGTGGCTTTGTTGAGCTACCAAAGTTTTTTGAGCTGTACAAGCGTGTTTCAGAGAGCTCAGACGATGCTTCGCCACCGTGCGGAGTGCTGCTGAGCATTGCCGAACAGGGGAGATTTATCTGAACATCCAGGGTACTAACATCTGAGCATCGCATACCAAATATAACACGGTTACGCCAACACACCCAGAAAGGGACATGCAAGGACCAGCACCAGTTCAGCGACTCGGCTCACCATCATTAGGCGCATCGGTAAATGCCGAGCCGTCATGTTCACGTTCCGTCAAGGTATGGGGTTTTAGAAGTCAAACTTCAGACTCGGTTTGGACAAGAGCCTCCCAAGTGGGTGACATATCTGGTCCAGTCACATCTTGTCGAAGCTGTTCCCAAGTTCAGGTATGATTCTCACCCGCAAAAAAAGTGGTTTCATGTCACTCACGGACTGCCGCTAGCAAATTCATCCATGGCTGCGCTACCCTACTGCCTAATCGCGTAGATCTCGTGCCCTTCTGGCTGCCTCAAAGTAAGCGGAAGAGCCTGCTTCCATCTTATTTCCTTGCCTTACATCATTCACAGTGGACAACCGATATCCTCAAGCCCAATACTGGATACCTCACAGTCGAGCGTCCGACAAAGAGTACTCCTGATTTTCAGTCCGGTATTCTCTCGCCCATCTCGCCCGTTTTACCGGTACACTCCTATGTTGAGCCTGTCTCTGAAGGGGAGGAAGATGAAGAGATGGACTTGGCGCCTGCTAGAGACGAGTTTCGGCGCACGGGGCTGCCGCACGAGGACGTTGCGGCTGCTATCGCATTTCGTGAAAAGTCCCTCAAGGAACGTGAACCTGCATCTCAGTCCAGGGGAAGCAGCAGCACGTCTGAAGTGGTATACGATGAACGCACGCCATTGCTGAAGCTGCCACAGCCTCCGAGGACGGAGAGGAATGTGTCGATTGACCCGCTTGCGCCGTCTTCTGCATTCGATGAGCGTCTGCGTGAGCGTTTACATGCGAATAAGAATGTGCCGCCGCATGTACAGGATGGTGAGATGCAGGAGGCTGTAGGACTGGTCGAAGAAAATCTGCGAGAGGATGAGCGTTTATTAGTGAGGGATTGGTGCGCGCCATCTGGCAAGCGGATTGCAGTGCTCGTTCGTATCGAGCCCAAGGTGTATTTTGCAAACGAGCGCACGTTCTTGGTACGACTTTTTTGCATTAGGTGATGGTTATACAGCTGACGTGAGGAACTCATTTCCTCTTTAAGGTCTGTCCTACAGAAGCTTAGCCGCAATGAACTATTTTTGTTTCCAATTACATGTGATTCGCACTGCGCAGGGGACCAGATCTCATCGGCCAGAAATCAGTGATGCTCGTGTTACAAAATGTGTTCACATGTGGCGCCAACACTGCTTCTGCCAAAGATGGTTCATCTACTCGTTCCTTTCTTCGCGTTGTCCCATGTTAACGAGTTATTATACCTCCGAATACCGTCCCTGTCTGCTTGCGAAGAGTTATGTAACCCTCTAAGCACAGCCCAACCTAGCCATTGTCAAACGAACGGAGCTTCCAGGGAACGAGTTCATTGGTTTTCTAATACAAGAACCGCCAACTTGGTCTATGCTATACGTTGACCAAGTTCACCTTTCACCCACACTCATTCTCTACCAAAATGACCATAGTCTCAGATGATCCTGCGTGGTGGCTGGCCATCAATGTATATCGTTTTGCCAGCTATTTTTCAGGTTCGTAGAGAGCAATTGGATGTTGACGCTGAGTGCTGACTCCGATGTCTCAATCTAACCTTGGCTCCGGCATCGCAGTTGCCGCCTTTGTTGCGGTGACGTATGATTGGTGTGAGCACGATAATATTAAAGGATTGCTGATATCTTACAAGTATTTTCAGCACTCACATTTGGACAAGAGGTATGTCAATACTATCGCTGGAACCCGTCTTGCTAATAATATTTTTGTAGGTCGAACTCATCTGGGTGAGTAGAGTCTCATGTCAGAGGGAACACACATGAAAATGCACTTAATTACAGAGGCAACACTGGTCCCTGATGACAGTTCTGTACCTCAGCGTATGTAGCTTGTGTGTCGCAGTTATCAGGATGTGCTGACTTGAAAGTATTCTAGGCGCGCTATCTTGGAATCTTATATGCTGCGTATGTTCGGAAGGCTAAACAATCGATGTTGTTGTGCTAATCATCTATGTCTCGTAATCAGCATGGGTATCCTGTGTATGTCGCCTTAGTATATTCACTTTCTTCGCTTCTTCTAACCAGCGGCATGCAGATAGTGTTCCGACCATCTGGCTGACAGATACAGTGAGTCTTCTGCACAGATGCCTGCTATTCCCCTTCAATTGACCGTGGTGCCCTGTAGCAGTGGGTTTGGTTCTTTACTACCAACTTCTTGGTTCGCTAATAACTGCCACACTATACTGCCACAGATGTAAGTCTTTGGAGTGTGTATTATCCGAGGCTGGTCACTGACTGGATTTCTCAGGCTTCATTATATACATCGTACAGAATTGGATGGGTGTGTTGGTATATGCACTGCTGTGGGGTGAGCTTGGCGCTTGCGAGACCTCAGGAATATTGAACTCGACTGAAACATGGTGCAAGTCATCATCATCACTCGGTTGCATGCCATGCATCAATCCAGAAAGATCCTGATATTTCTCGTTGTCACTTTCCTGGCAATCAACACGTTTGACGGAGTGGCAGTCTTAATGTCAACAATGCATACTTCAGGAGGTACGATTAATTATAGATGAAAACGAACGTGCATATGGCTCATTGTGGGATACCAGAGGAACGCATTCTCTCCGGCACCTACCAGTGCACGATTGACTATGCAGGAGATGACCTAGTTCTGAATTCTGCTACTTGGATACTCTCCATTGTGTGGGAGGCCCTCACACTATGTCTCGCAGTTTGGATTGCGGTGAAACACTTCCGTGAACTGCGATTACATGCGGCAGGAGGGATTATCGGGGACTGTTTTACGGTGTTGATGAAAACTCACGTGGTTTACTTTGCGAGGTAAGTTCATATCGTGATTATTGTCCTTTTTTCCACTGAAGGGTCGGACATGATAGCTTTGTTACTGTCTCGTGTTTCGCCCTCATCATTGAATTATCTCCAACGGTATGTCAATCTTTCACTCACCTCTACATGTGACCACGATCTATCATTTCTGCAGAGCCAATATTTCCTAGAAGATGAGACTTTGTATGGCTTGTTTCAGATCTCGGAGGTTGTGCAGATGTTCGTGCTAGGACCACGGCTGATCCTTGGCATTCGAGAATATCATGCCAAACTCGTGGCTGACTCCGATGCAGCAACCGGCATGACCTCAATCGCTTTCCAAGAGCGCGTGCAAATATCGACTGGCAGTAGTGTGTAATGCTCGGTGAAGTTAGCGCGAAGAGTTGTCTAGTGCTTGCAGGGAGCACGGGAATTTTTTTGTTTTTTTGTTTCTATTCCAAGCCTCGTTGCGGTGCTCAAGTAGTTATTTAGTGTCACAAAATGGATGTCAAGGAGATATAGGTTTAGGCGATATTTTCGTCGCAGTATTTATTCGATTTATTTGCTATAGGTCTTGACATTGACAATGTTTCAACCGATGTCCTGGATATCTCTACTGTACCAACGAAGGAAAGCAGTGTACAGAACGGGGAAGTCCATCAGGAAAACCCCAACTTACTTAATCTTGCTTAATCAACTTAGCCACATTTGTTTCCTCTCTCATGCATCATCTACCTAGTAAATTTTGTATTTTTTTAGTGTAACCTGTAACAAAATATGTATGCTAATATGACTGAACAACTTTTTCCTGAATATGTCAAATTTGAATTTCTAGCAAAGTAGGCTAAGTCACTAAGTACGACTTAAGTCTGTTTAAGGCAAGCTTAAGTAAGTTGGGGTTTTCCTGATGTCGAGGAGCGAGAGGTGTTTATAGGCGATGTTACCGGATGCGTACCGGTGACTACGCGCCCAAAACCCCGACTCCTTTTTTGGTTCAAGATCACCAACGTGTCCGGCCCAACTTGATGTGGAACTAGTAACATACAATGGGTATAGTACCATACAAACGATTGACTCGCAAAGTACTTAGGTCTCGGTTATCAATGTATTCCAGATCCATACCAAATTCAGTCGCCCCGATGAACGCAACACACGCTCCCCAAGAACACGAGTACCGCCAGACCAGATAAGAAGCGCAGAATGCAAGATCAAACATATAGAAACCCAATTCAGCAAGCCAAAGAAAAAGAGTGTCGCCAGTCGGCGACATATACATCAGGAAAATTATAAAAATTCTTAGCCAACTTATCTTACTTATGTTTACTTGAAACAATACTAAGTGCACCAAGTCATGTAAGAAGATCATTTCTACTTAATTTCTACTTAGAGAATTCTTCACAAAGGAAATACAAGAAAGAAATCTGCGAATCAAGTGTTATTCAGAATTTTAAGTAGGCAGGTGATAATAAGTGAAATTTGAGATCTACTAAGTAGTAGACTCACTCAGAGTATCATTACTAAGCGGAAAACATAAGTTGATTTCAGCTAAACAATAATAAGTACTACAATAAGTCAAAATGCGATCTCATATGCATGATGATCAATGAAATTGTTGACATAATAAGTGCAAAAAGTGTCGAGTGTCTGCAAGTAAGTGAGATTGGTTGGCACAAAGTCGCCCCCAAATACTGGTATAAGGTGGGCCGCACGAAATATACTATCAAGGTGGATGACAGACACACAGCGTGCTCCATCTTCAAGAAGCTCCGGCTCTACAACCCACATTCCCGTAATTTCATCTGGGGAGTCAGCCACACGTTTGAACCACTGTACAAGTGCACAAGGGTACGTGATACCATCATGCTTCAAAGAAAAAAATAGTCTCACTCGAGCAATGTTGAGGCCGCGCATGCCATCGGCAGACGAATCAGTGCTAACAAAGACACAATCATAGTGCCCAGGGCCATTTCTCCACGTATCTACAGTGCGAATACGCTCGTAGCGCATACCGCCAATCCCCGATAAATCACTAGGAGCAAAGAAGGTGGCCACGGCTGAAGTGTACAGTGTGATCTTTTCGTAGATCTCAGGAAGTGCAGACCGGGAGGAGTCAGAGCTAGATGAGTCAGAGTCAGCACAGCATTGGTCATGCAGAAAATGCTGAATCAAAGTTGTGAAGTTGGGTTGACCTATCTGATCTGCAATGAGCTCTGGGTAGATCCGTCTGGCTGTAGTAAGGTGTATGGTGAGCGGAAGCATGCAAGTATACACAAAACTACTTACCAGCTGTCTTCGCCAGGTCAACATGGGCAAGGACCGTTGGCCCATCAACAGCATCAGCATCAGGCTCAGCATTGGTGTTACCCTCACCCTCGTCTGCACTACCTTCGCCATCATTAGTTGCATGATGGTAGCGTCCAAAAGGCTCATCCTGGTCTGGGACATCTCGTTCGATGTGTGCTTCCAATGGAGCGTTTAGTATCCCTGTGAATTGTAAAGGTGGTGATTAGTGTTGGCGAGCCCAGCATCATGAAAATCACATACCAAGTTTGTTGAGGATGTATGACAAACACGTCCCTCGTAGCATCCCGCGGTCAACAAAATCAACGCGTGAAGCGGCTAGCTTGTCAAGACGCTGATTGGTAAGTAACATTTGACTGAGAGCCTCGAAACGACTCGACCGGCGCCATGGCTCCTTGACAGCTTTAATGTGTTTGGACTCTGTTATAGACGAACAAAGCCCATTTGGTGCGCCGAACGCTCGAATGAGCTTATGGTAATGGATGAGTGAATGTTGTCGAGGGAGATTAAATCCTCTGGGTCAAACACCGGATGTTCGGAATATCTCGCGGTACCTGTGGAAATGCTTCAAGGCATCGTCCATTGCGTCGAGGCTGTTAGAGCTGATGATGTTGCGGCGAGCGATGTAGATGAAGTCGAGTAACGCTCGCAAAGCCTGTACCATCTCTTTGGGTACATGACCTTCGATAGCAGGTATATAGACCTGGGCAGTAAATGCGCATTAAAAATATTAGTACTGTTGCTATGTAAAATATAAGAATATCGGTACAGACCTTCATGAGAGCTTTTGAGTCGTCACCAGTCCACTGTTTGAATCCTCTACCCTCTGGAAATCGTCGAAGGCCTGCAAACGCTGGAGCTAGAGCGATGCTAGTTGTGTGACACATACTACTATTCAGCAGCAGCAGCAGCTTGAAGTGAATTTGAAGATAAACTTACCGACGGTCAATGTCGTCCAGTATCTTGTTCGCATTGGCTTCTGTATATTGAGCTTCGATGTAGTCGTGCACCCAACTAACTAGGTGGTCCTTGAACGCTCCCTTGATGAGCTGGTGTAAGATATCTGGGGAGAGAAGCTCGTGTATGTCGGCACGTGGAAAGTAATTAGTGAATGGCTGTATCAATAGTGTAAGTTCAAAAGAGACGAGTAGATGAAGTATTGTACACACCACAATGTCTCCAACAAGGCCGTATTCATCCCACAGAACACCTAGTTCGAATTCCTCAACCAAAACTTCGGTGTGATTGCGGGAACGTCGGCCATATGTGCCTTCATCGAGACCGTCTGCTGGTGCGGTGCATCTGCCGGTGTAAGAGCACCATAGTCCTACTTAGCATAGGGACACGAAGAATAAGACAAAAACGTACTTTGGACACCAATTTTGTACAATACATGCAAGCAGTGCTTGCTCGGGATAGTCAGCTATGTATGGTCCAAGACCATACACAGCTCGTCGAAAGTGGCCATCAGGGCAACGGACAACCTCTGGTTTGGTCATGCCAGGTTTGAGGGTTTCAAGCATTTTTGCAAGTGACGAGTGTAGAAGCTGGCAGTGGAACTTGTGGAAGTGTGCGTCCTTGGTGTCTTCATTATCAGCTAAGTAAATCAGTACCACATTAGTAACAGCAGCGCACACAATTAGTAGAGAGTACGTACCTTTTGGAATGGCTAAGAAGCCAAGTAGTACGACACCATTGCGGTGTGCACGCCGCACATTGTTGCGGATGTTGCCAATGGACATATAGACCGGCCAATATTGGTTATGGCCAGTGGCGACAGAGACTGTTGTCTTGTCACTTCCAAGGATAATAGGGACGAACATCGATCCTATTGTATCCGGATCTTGCGCAATTAAGTCCTGCAGTGAATGATAGAAGTGAGACAACAACGCGAAGGAGTAAGTGAGCAACACTTACGGCCTGTTTCCAACACCAGTCGCCGGACATAAAGTCCTGAAATTGATGCGCTCCATCACTAATGCTATACTCCTGTAGCGGTGCATAGTCGAATTCGTCCTTGAAATCCGGGTTTGATATGATGTTGTGAACCAGGAGCCGAGGGTCTTCGGAACCATACGTCATACTCAGACTTCATCCATGATGGAATGTCATCCGGGTCGTCAGGTAAAATTCCGTTGTACTGCGAGCTGAAGCTTTGCCAGGGAACATCACCGAGAGGAGTTGAATCGATGGTGTCGTACATGTCGGTGTGGTTTGTGAATGGCGGGGTATCACTGTGAGCTGCTAATGAAGCTGCCCACAGATTGAATACAAAATCAATATCGCCTGCAGACATTTGGTTGCGACGGTACAGGAAATCAGCAACTTCAAACTCGACACGATCGTTGTATGGCGTCCAGTCGTCAGATCCACGATCTGATGGGCGTGGAGGTGGTGGAGCATCTGGGGGTATGGGATTCCCTTGACCATCGCAGATTCTCCCTTTGTAGAGGAGAATTGAGCATAAATTGTATGAGCATCAAGAGAAGTCATGTACCGTTAATGATGGGATGATATGACCTAGTTACCTGAGGTCGACTCCAAGCTTGGCTGTCAGAACTAGCACTACTACCAGGAGGCTGATCTACATCCAAGCCACCTGTAGAGTCTGCCGGCGGCTCAGCAGAATGCCGATCCTCAAAGGTATCGTGTGGTGCATCATACTCAAAATCATGATGGCTGCCATGACCATCCTCAATGACATCCTCCAAGTCAGGTGGATTGAACACCATATCAAAATCATGACCACCACTAGCCTGAGTGCGACTGTCAGAAGCTCCCTCTGATCTGCTCTGGCTGTGCGAATGATATGTTGAGTCAAATAAGGGATGTTCAGGGCCAGACTGAGACGCCGATGATGAATTGCGCTTGCAACTAGCAGGTGGGGGAGAACTACTGGAACTGGAGGATGAATGGTGTGGCAGTCGGAAAGTCTGTGATTCATGCTGTGATCGCATGTGGGAAGTGCGCCCGGACCTATTATGGAAATGGTGGGTGCAGCCTACTGCTAAGCATGGTAGCGTAGGCTGACGATGGCTAAGGGTGCACATTTTGCGAATATGGAGGTTGGTACTGGATGGTATAGTGTGATGGTGTAGAACTGGCGGGGTAATGAGAGCCTACAAGTCTGAGCTTCAGAGGTGCATGTGGCATGATATTTATATGCAAACTTACCTTAGCATAAGAGCCTGTGAAGGCGCCACTTGAAGCGTGAGGTGTATGCGTTGTTGGGAGCAGTGAGAACCTTCCAAAAGTAACATGAGGCAATGGTACAACAAACATGCATACTACGTACCAACAACGAGGCAGCCATTAAGTTGGACAGCATGAATGATCACCAGGAGATCCAGATCGGGAAAAGGGCAGGGTAGTGGGCTCTTCTAGAGAAAGTGTTTGACATGTGGACTGCAGGCTAGCAAAAGTGGCAAGATTGACACGCACAAGTTCAATTGCAGAGTTCCATTCAACATCTGGGCGAAGTGATAATGATGCGAGTGGGGGATGAAGACGAAGCTGAAATGATGCGAGTGAGAGATGAAGATGAAGCTGAAACGATGCAAGTGAGAGATGAAGATGAAGCTGAAATGATGCGAGTGGGGATGAAGACGAAGCTGAAATGATGCGAGTGGGGATGAAGACGAAGCTGAAATGATGTGAGTGAGGGATGCAAGTCAGGGATGAAGACGAAACTGAAATGATGCGAGTGGGGGATGAGTTGACGAGCAGGCTACTAAAGACTGACCAAGGGTGCGGGATGATAGCCCATTCTGGAATGGGGCACACTCTGAGCATTGCGGAATGGAGAGGAATGGAGAGGGATGGGTAGGTAGTATGGGATCATGTACAGCAGCCATAGTGAGCAGAACTGGGCTGGATGATGGTGTCGTGAAGGATGATCGTCCAATTTGCCGTCATCGGTTGCCCGATCTAGCACTGCAGGTTAGTGCGAATATGACGAGCGGCTACTAAAGACTGACCAAGGGTGCGGGATGATAGCCCATTCTGGAATGGGGCACACTCTGAGCATTGCGGAATGGAGAGGGATGGGCAGGTAGTATGGGTCCATGTACAGCAGCCATAGTGAGCGGAATGGAGAGGGATGGGCAGGTAGTATGGGACCATGTACAGCAGCCATAGTGGGCGGAATGGAGAGGGATGGGCAGGTAGTATGGGACCATGTACAGCAGCCATAGTGAGCAGAACGGGCTGGAGGGATGAAGACGAAGCTGAAACGATGCGAAGACTGCCGTATCAATCGCAGAGTTCCATTCAACATCTGGGCGAACATTGAGAAGACTGCTGCATCTGGCATAATAAACTCATATTAGCATTCTCTGAACCACTGAATAGACACGAGCACATACCGAGGAACACGCTTGCCTGCAGGCTAGAAAATGTGGCGAGATTGTCACGCACAAGTTCAATCGCAGAGTTCCATTCGACATCTGGGCAAACATCGAGAAGACTGCCATATCTGGCATAATAAAATCAGTTTAGCGTTCTCCAAGTCACTGAATAGACATGAGCACATACCGAGGAAAACGTGGTGAGATTGTCACGCACAAGTTCAATCGCAGAGTTCCATTCGACATCTGGGCAAACATCGAGAAGACTGCCGTATCTGGTATAATAGACTCAGATTAGCGTTCTCCGAACCACTGAATAGACACGAGCACATACCAAAGAACACGCTTTCCTGCAGGCTAGAAAACATGGCGAGATTGTCACACACAAGTTCAATCGCAGAGTTCCATTCGACATCTGGGTGAGCATTGATTAGCTCTGTAGATAAAAAAAGATCGATATCAGTTGTATAGATATCATTGAACACATACCAGAGCGGGAGTCCAATGCCAGTGTGCCATGTTGGTGAGGCATGGCAAAACCCTAAGTCCCGATTTGAACCACTTTAGTTAGTATTACGACTACCACCATCGTAAAGTTGACGAAATTTGCTCACCTTTCACGTCTTGCTCCTTCCACCACTCCGACTCACCAATGTCTACTCGCCGTGTTACCCGCACCAAGAATGCAACTCAGCGTCCTGGTCTTGTAGACGCAGTCCCAAAGAAGAAACGTCGCACGGCTGCAGAAGTAGCTGCTGAGCGTCAGGCTAAGTTAGATGCCAAAGAAGAAAAGGAACGTGCCAAGGGCGCTGGGATCAAGCGTGTTGCTGAATATGAGAAGAAACAAGCAGAAAAGGATGCGTCAACCGATGCTACCCCGCAGGCTGCAGTCTTACCGAAGTCAAAGCCCCGTCCAAACCCCATTCCAAAGAAGACTCGTGCAAAATCACCCACTCCGCCTCCTGAAGATGACGGATTCATTTCTGATGTCGAGATGGACGATGCCGCCATTGACACCAGCACCTACAACCCAGATCCATCCCAAGCCTCAGAAACAACTGACACCCGCATGGATGGCTCAGAGTTGAGTGAAACTCCTACTTCGCCACCAAAAAAGAAGGCAAGGATCGACAAACGGGAGGGCAAGAAGGTGCCGGCTGAGAAGACTAAGGTGCGGGATGCTATTAAGGTGGCGCAACTGGAAGAGGCAAATGAGCAGGAGACAAGGAAGAAGAGGAAGACAGCCCAACCTCCCAGCACAATAAGCATTGACTCAGATACGGAGTCGAATGTCCTGGTCATTAATGCGACGCCTACAGCAGCTCACAGCAAAAGATCAGCCCTTCAGCAAGCCGATCACTCGGATGATGAACCTATGCTTACTGATATCCCAGCTAAGCCTCAGTGGGCAATGCCAGCGTTGAGCAATGAGAACACACCTAAGGTGCGGCCTCGTGGTAGTCAGACTGAGAAAAGGGGTAGCAGGAAGGTGATGGAGAAGGCGAAGGTGAAGGTGACGGAGAAGGCGAAGGAGAAGTCAGATGATAAGGGGAAGGGGAAGCAGCAACGTGATAAGAAATCAATTCAGCCGAAAAGGTACGAAGTTCCCTTCTTCTTTTCCTGTCGTCACTTGTCCATCAATATCATGCTCACTCTCGACGAAACGACACTTTATTATTTTTTTCTCAGTGATTCTGCTAGTGCTATGGACTCAAAGGAATTTTCAACTGGCATCAATGATTGGGCTGCGAGCATCCCAGAGAACTCAAAGCCTGGTAGCAAGGCCAACACCAGCCAGCCCAGCATTTTTAAAAATAGATCAGCCTCGCGCTGCAATGGATCCGTTCTTCCCCCCTGACCAATGGCAGCACTCGATCATCGTCCAACTCAGTCCTGACTAACAACGTTTTGATTTCTCACGCAGAACCGGTCATTCACATCAAAGAAGAACCCAAGAAGAACTATCACCTTGGAGTCATTAATGGAGGGCTCTCTGACGAGGATGAGACTCAAGGTCTTGAACGTGAGGCTGCAGTCGCCAGCCCTCCCAAAGGGAAAAAACGAGTTACGAGCTCAGTAAGTGTCTGTTTTGACGTCATGTTTATTTCTACTACTACTGACTACTACAGGCTCTTGTTAAAGATTCCCCCGTCAAGCCAATAGCCCGTCAAACTGAACGAGCGAAGAAACCCAGCAACGACAACCTCCCCGAAGGCATCGATCCCAAAATCTGGCGCCGTGTCTTTATCTCGACATACATACAATATGTCGCGACATTGGCGAATCCCTGGGAGGTTCCCGCCAAGCTGGCCTGTGAGAAGATGCAGGTGATATGGGATGCGATCTTTCCCCATATCGGCCACACAGTGACAAGCCTTCGTTCAGTCTACTACATCGTAAGTGCGCTCAATTTTACTAACACAGTACTAACTTAGATCTACTTCAATATAGGCTGTCCAGCGAGTTGCCGACTCCTACTGCAGCAACATTGGCTCCGCAGCTATCGCAATTGTCATTGCGTACTTTGAGTCTCAGGACTCGCTGAGGGACTCTGATGACAATTGTGCGGAATTTGCAGTGTTCGCACTCAGCAACCTTCGATTCTTATACAAGAAGGCAAATGGTGATGACAAGTCTGTACGTACTCCTTCTGTCTCAATCAATTTCCGAGTTGTTGTTGTTGTTGTGCTAATGCTTAATGCAGAAATTCCGGGGCCTTTATCAAGGCGCATTTGTTGTGCAAACCTTCGGTGCACACTTCACCGCGACCCGTGGTGCCCAAAAGATACCTGGGGTAGACAAGCCAGGTGTACTAGCAAATCCTGCTGGGGGTCTCGCATTGTCATGTGCTGCGGTAAGTACTCGTCATCCTATTTATTCTCAAAACTCACGAACTGACAATTTTAACTAGGTCGAACGAGCTTTAACTCTCTGGTCTACTCATACTCTCACCATCAAAATGGTTCAGGCCGCGAAGAATAAAACCAGCATCTCGTTGCCGAAGACGATGAATCAGTCGACTGGCAAGGTGTCCTGTCGGCAAACAGGATTCAACGACATCTCCTGGGGTACATCGACGCGCGCCTATGCGAAGGCTATCATGAAGAATCTCCGCGAAGACAAGTTCAAAGTCATCATTGCATCTGCCATGGAATTCTCGAAGAAGAGTCGTCATCCTGGCGATGACATTGATGATGCTGCTGTGGAGGATGACCTTGATCTGGATGAACGCGCTCAGCTGGTGGACATATCCGACACCGAGTCCGAGGGAAATGATGGATCTGACTCGGATGTGGAGTAGGAGCCTCAAAGTCGCTTGTTCATTCCTCCTTGAAGCCGGCGCCGGTGATTCTTGTTCTTTTTTCGTTGTTTTACTAGTACTACTTTGCACAACTTGAATGCTACTGCATGTGACTTGAACAGATTCTTATCATGCTGCGTTTGACTTATCTCAGTGATTTTATGTCCTTAAGGGTGCGCTCAAGCTCAGTTCAGGACCTTTCAGAGCGTAGTAAAGTAGTTTGAAGTACATTAAGTGGTGCGCATGCAATAAACAGCCCTAAGTCACCCATGCAAAAGTTCAGTTGTTTTTTACTTAATATTGACTTTTGAAGCTTTGGAGCCTGAAAGTACTTTGAAACAGTCTTTCTGCTAGTAGTAGCCTTAGTAGTACCATACTACTAGTACTTCCTTTCACTTAGCTCTAATAATAAGCACAGTAATCAGAGCAGCTAAGTCACATTCAGCCGAAGACCCTACTACCTTTCACTTAGCTCTAATAATAAGCACAGCAATCAGAGCAGCTAAGTCAGATTCATCCGAAGACCCTACTTGTGGCAAGTCACAATCCCCTTAATGTTTTTTGGCTGAATCCGACTTAAAATATTCATTAAGTGATGCTAAGTTTATCTAAGGTTCATTAAGAATTTTTTTGATTTTCCTGATGTAGGGAACTGCATCAGACCCTTCAGTCACTGGGCACGTAGAACTGATACCCTGGACATGAAAAATGACCGCAGAATGTGTACCAGCCGATGTTGGCCGGGCCATGTAGACATAGGGCTGGCCGATAGGTATGGATTTAGCTATGGCCGGTGCCCCCCAAGTCATGTAGAGTATGACCAGCCGGCCATGTAATCATTACAGGCTGATGAAGCTGGCCATACATGAGTGTACACCAAGCAGGTTGGCTATGCAGGTGGAATGTGTGCTGGCTAGGCATACCTATCTGCTGCCTCTGGCCAGCACCAGTGCACCACTAGCACATGCATGTAATAGCATGCTGGCCGTATATGTAGGAACAGTCCCGGCTGGGACTAGATGTTTTCCTTCTCTGACCAGAACTGCTAGTACAATTGTGTACTAGTAACCTGGCCTGATATGTAGGGACAATCCTGGCCGGGACTAGATGTTTTCTCTTCCGGCCAGAACTGCTAGTACAGCTGTATACTAGCAACCTGGCCGGAGCTGTAGGGACAGTCCCGGCCGGGACTAGATGTTTTCCCTTCCGGCCAGAACTGCTAGTACAGCTATGTACTAGCAACCTGGCCGGAGCTGTAGGGACAGTCCCGGCCAGGACTAGATGTTTTCTCTTTCGGCCAGAACTGCTAGTACAGCTGTGTACTAGCAACCTGGCCGGATATGTAGGGACAGTTCCGGCCGAGACTAGATGTTTTCTGCCTCCGGCCAGAACTGCTAGTACAGCTGGGCACTAGCAAGCTGGCTGGATATGTAGGAACATTCCTGGCTGGGGATAGATGTTTTCCTTCTCTGGCCAGAACTGACTGTCCCTACATATCCGGCCGGGACTACATGTTTTCTGCCTCCGGCCAGAACTGCTAGTACAGCTGTGTACTAGCAACCTGGCCGGATATGTAGGGATAGTCCCGGCCGGGACTAGATGTTTTCTCTTCCGGCCAGAACTGCTAGTACAGCTGTGTACTAGCAACCTGGCCGGATACGTAGGGACAGTCCCGGCCAGGACTAGATGATTTCTCCTCCAGCCATGTTGCTAGTACACAGCTGTACTAGCAACCTGGCCTGATATGTAGGGACAGTCCTGGCCAGGACTAGATGTTTTCTCTTCCGGCCAGAACCACTAGTACAGCTGTGTACTAGCAACCTGGCCAGAGCTGTAGGGACAGTCCCGGCCGGGACTAGATGTTTTCACTTCCGGCCAGAACTGCTAGTACAGCTGCATACTAGCAACCTGGCCGGATATGTAAGGACTTTTGTACTAACAAATTGACCATGTATGTAGTGTGACTTGTGAATATCATAACATCATTTCTCTTCATGTACACACAACTGGCCAGCCTCACAATGTATAATATTGAAACACTGATAATGAATTCCAGACATGAAACAAAACAACACTTTGAATATGACATACAGTTTGAACTCATTTGCGTAAGGCCTTCTTGGAGGGTTGTCTGGCTCTGGAAGATCGGCGAATATCATCAGTCCTGGACTTCTTGTGAGAAGTTCCTGATGCCTCCAACTTGCGTCTTTTTGTCCTCTTCTCTACCACCTGTTCTTCTCTGTCCTTCTCCTGCTCCTCAACATCAGCACGATCTTCATGCCCCTTGTCAACATGGTGCGTCTCTGGTTTTGCACCTTTTTCCAGCATCTGTTTTGCTTCCTCAAGCTTCTCCTTGGCCTCCTAAAGCTTTCTCACTTCCTCCTTCAGCATGACCATCTTTTCCCTCTCCTCTTCCAGCAACTTCATCTCCTGCTGCTGTTCAACCGTATCCTCCTGCACCTTCTGTCCTCCATCTGCTGCATTCTGAGCAATATTCCCAGGTCTGTCTCCTTCAATGCCAGCAACCTCCTGAGGCTGCTTGCCCACCCTCGCCTTAGATAAGCGGACTACTTCTCCTCTAGCTGTGCTGACCGTCTCCAAAATGAGATCAAGGCATTTGATATCCAAGACCGACGTGCTAATGTAAGAGGGGATGTCGGGGGTGGCCTCGTCTGCCTCATACTCAATGACTCGCTTACATTCCCTCACCAGCATCCCAAGACCAAGTGCTACTCGCATGGCCGAAGCAAAAGAAGAGACCTTGGTAGATTTGACGAGCTGCAAGAACTTGAGTAGTTCATTATCCGAGTCATGCAGGGCATTGGGAAGATATGATCTTTCCCAAGACCACGTTGCCCAGCTAGGCCATCCTTCTGGATGCTTGGAGGCTTGTTCCTTGGTCAGGTCAGTATAAAGTTTCACAAGTTGAATATCAATTGATATCATACCTTTTGCAAGTCTCTCAGGCCCTCAACGAAATGTAGATATTTGGGATTGCTGCTGAGAGCCCGCAGAAATGACATGTGGTCCTTCATTGGCACAGCTGCAGGTGCCCCAAGTTGAGCAGAAGATGGACGGCCAACTAGCCCTTTCAAATGCACCGCAGGAGTTGACATAGCTTTGTCCTCCTCTGAGGTATCTGCATCATCGGCCGGCTTCCTTGTACACTTCGTGTTACAGGGATCTGTAACACCTACTAGAGCCCCAGCTCTCCCTACGCCTGCCCCCGCTCTGCTAGACTCCCTGCGCGGCGGTGCGCCGCCTGCGCCTAGAAAGACAGCGGTCTGGACCGCTATGACCCCGCCTGGCACTATGACCCCGCCCCTGGCCTAGACGGCCTTGTACCTGTTCCATGGAGGCAGTACGCCTCATGGACACCCTAGATCAGCGCATGTATACAGCATGTCGCTTCATGAAGATCCGGAGCGCGCTTGGCGCTTCCTGTACCTATGCGCAGCTGCCCTTGGCGCTGCATGCTTGATCAGAGGCTAAGCCTCATGTATGCTATCTCTCCTCATGTCTAGTCATCTTAGATTACCGATATACTATAGATTACAGACTGAGCTAGAATACCTATAGCTAGACGCTATAAGAGTAGATACATTGTTGTAGATTAACTTCACTTTAATCTACTAGGTTCATCCCCAGAACTTGCTCATCTAAGCCTACCAGCTTCCTTGTGTGAGACCGCACTTCTAAGTCGCCCCCATACGACTTAGCACGTATCCGCTAGCCCTGCATCTCGACGAGCGCCGTCTTACCGAGATCGCCGGAGGAATCCTTGACGTTCCGTCAAGGCTAGACCACGCTCAGCTTCAGTAGACTCACTCGAGTCGTCGCTGAGAAGACCTATCCTAGTTCGCACACGCCGACCGACGGTCAGCGTAACACTTCGTAGACCTTGAGCTGGCCAACTTGTTGAAGGTGGCATCATCAGCCGGCCTTTTCATACGGCTACTAGGTGTAGGGCTGGCCATAGCATCAGACTCCAAGTCCTTGGCCAGCTGTTCTGTATGGGTTGTTGAACATTGGGCGGGTGAGGATGGCTTTGCAGGTTCTTTGTCGATTTCCACGTACATCTTTCTCTTCTTCGTCCTTTCTAACGGAATGGCATTTGCCAGCCGAGCAGCACTCAAGTCAGCGACCCTACTCCCAACAAAAATGATCAACTTCTTCCCTCCCAACTTCCTGAGCTCCCAATGGCGCCAAAGCCTATTCACATCTACTGTCCTCATGTGGGAGGGGTCTTTGAAGACAAAACCCTTGGGGACACAATTCAGATCTACGTACATCGCAGGATCCGAACTGATCACACCCCAAGGGACGGGCTTGCTGCTGCCAGTGAAGACTTCTACCAAAAAGATGCCACAGGTGAGACGGAGCAAATTCAAAAACAAATATCCACTGACTATATGATGCATGAACGATTTGACGAATTAATTCCTGTTGCCCTTTGAGGGGAACATCAGTCCGAGAAGGTAGTTGTCCGAAGCCCTCCTTGTCCAAGACAATTTCAGGTAAGGATGGCTTGTCCTCCGGCTCCTCCTCCTCCTGGTTGTCATCCTCGTCCTCATTATCACAAGGGTCTAGTCGGATTATGTACATAAGTATCAAGTATGGCACCGTGTGGCCCAAGAAACCGAATGACTTACAAAATTCTTGTTTTGACCACTCAGAAAACTTTTTGAAGCCTTCGGCCACCCATTCCTTGTTGCCTGCCGAACTTACTGTAAATGCCTTCTTGCACGTAAGAGGTTCAGATTCATGGCTAAATCAATATAAGATATTATAATTTGACTGTCGGAGTAACAGAGAACATGCACATGCAGACACCCAAGGACATCTCCCCAGGTTTCTTGTGGCTGACGAGCATGACAATACGACATCCCATAGTACGACAAACCTCCTGTGAAAAGGCATCGAGGTTTTTTTTGAGGTTCCTCTTGCGGTACCTGGAAACATGTTGTAGAAGAAATGAATTTGTAAAATTGTCAGCTCACATTGCCTGAGATTCCGGTGGGGCACCTTCTTCATTCCACTTGTCCCTCGCCTGCTGAACTTCCTTCTTTTGACCAAAGGTCATACTATTGAACCACTGCCGTGCATGTCCTGTCCGGTGCTTGATAGAATGAGGGACCCCCATCTTCTGTTGCTCTTCCTTGTCGTAGTTGTCCATCTCCTGCTTGAAGAGCTTCTGGGCGATGTCCCAATCAGTAAGCTGCTTCTTGTAGAAGGAAGCATCCTTGGGACGAGCATTGGCTTCTCTCTCTTCTGGAGACACAATAGACTGGTCTGCCTCTTGTTCAGCATGGAATATATTGTCCTCGGCCTTTCGATCGTCCTCATCAGTGATAAACTGGTAATAGCAACGTCTAATGGCCTTTTCATTACATAGTGTCAGCAACATTGAGAATTTAAGTAAATAACATTACCCTCTTCAAGGCCTTTGGCAGATCCACAGGATCATCCTGCGAGTTGCAAACATCAACAATTGTGTCTCATACATTTCGAAGAACTTGACGACGACGCGTTGATTGTGGATCTTTTGCTGCCAAGAAATCGTCCTTGTGCTCAGCAAGGATCTCTTCAAATGACACATACCAGTCAGACATTGAGAGATTGAGAAATATAGGCAAGATCTGTGCAAGATGTAGGTAGGATACCGGCCATGACGTGTACAAAATTTCAACAATGCGGTCACGTGTGCTGCTGTGTTAGAGCGACTGATTTCACTCTTTGCAACACATTAAGCAACAAACGCGTTTCATTCAACTAAGTCCAAATCAAAAACAAAAACATGACCGAAATGTAATGTAAGTATGATGTGACTAAAAGATTCACTGCCACGCCCTCTTTGCTGACCTGCTAGATGCATCCACCTGGCTCTTGCGTTTTCCTTTCATCAAAGAAGGGGGTGAATAGAATGTAGATGGTGCCTGGAACCACCCACACTTGGTGGTCCTTGCTGAGTTCACCATGAAACCCGGAGGTCTCTCAATGACGAATTTGTGAGGTGCGAGCCTCTGGGCGGTACCATAGTTGGAGTACTTGCAGGAGTAGACATATCTTGTCACAGATGGATCAGACGTTTCAGCAAACTGATGGGAGTCTGCACGAACCGTCAAGGCGACCTTTTCAGACCAACTTTTGGTCGAACCACATTGAGGGCACTGCACAGGCACCTCCATTCCCCAAGGCTGAGTTTGGGTGTGGGCGCGTGCAAATGTTGTGCACTCCAGCTGGTGGTGAGGACTAGTGGGGTCTGGAGTCATGAGGATGACTTTGGTGTGTAATCCAAGGCGGCCGGACAACGAGAGCAGCTCAGGGAAGGTCTTGCGCACACAGAGCTGTTCCACCAACACTAGCTCTGCAAATGCCAGGAAGAAGTTAGAAGCCACAAGTGGCTGGAAGCGTTTGGCTGTGAACATGATAGCGGAGGTGAATTCAAAGTGAAGGACGGCTGACATGAGCTGGTCGTAGGGCTTGGGATGTGCAACAACAGAGCCACAGACCAGAAAAACGATATGGGCATTCTTGAGGACCATTGAGTAAGCCGAAAGTACAGTAGTGAGCACCTAAGAAACAATTGTTACCGCGTTAAATGAATGAGAATTTAGAAGTACTCACATGAGAAACTGTCATGGCGACATATTCAAGACCACTTCCATTCTCCTTCGGTGCTTGACCGGCGTAAAGCCAACCACAATCTTGTTCTGAGTGATCCAAAAAAAAGGCAACAATGCGGCCGTTGTGACCAAGGTGACTTCGACATATGTGAAGCCCCCATTGGGGTAGAACGTCTCCAGGAACTTACAGATGATGGAGACCGGTGTGCAGATGGGATCCTCACCACTGAGGATAAAATGTATGAAGGCGATGGGTCCGGCAGCCATGATCGAAGATGAGGCCATCTCGTATTTCCCATTGAGGTGCAGGAAGCTGGGTAGCACCTCCTTGCCACCCTGACTGGGGAGACCGCCAGTATAGAATCCCTGTAATCCTTGTATCAATTTAACTGCTTCAAAAATAAGAAATACTTACATAGAATGGTGCCGGAGACTTCAATGTTGCCTTGGAGTGACACGCCAAGCAAAGGAAGGAGACTGTTGGACGTTGCACAACGTCAACATAAGAGTCCAGAACCTCGATGCATTTACTGCACATAACGCGAGGGCACACATTACACTCATACAGGACAATGGGACCCTCACCGCCATCCCTACAGATCATGCACCACTAGACAATGCATTAGAGATAGAATGAAATAAGCAATACTGACTCACCATACTGTGGGCGTCTGCAGTCTCTAACATTGGGGGTGGGACAGCCAAAGTAGAGGGCTTCAACGCTAGTGCTGTAGCATTGGCAGTAGTTGTAGTAGATAAAGCAGAGATTGTCCTTGCAGAGCCACCAGTGGACTTAATCTTGGTTCTGGCCATGTGGATGAGTGGTAGAAACAGAGGATAGAAGATACGACGTGTACAAACGGTACTGGCCGAAACGGACTTTGAAGAAAACAAAAGTTGAACAAAAAGATCATGTGACCGTGTCAAGCCACAAACACGCCATGTCAGCTTGATGCGGTCACATGATCTTTTTGTTCCAAATTTTAAAGTCCGTTTTGGTCAATACCAGCCTGAGGCAACAGAACAGGCAACAGAAATTACATAATCATATAATTTCTGTTGCCTGTTCTGTTGCCTCAGGCTGGTATTGACCAAAACGGACTTTAAAATTTGGAACAAAAAGATCATGTGACCGCATCAAGCTGACATGGCGTGTTTGTGGCTTGACACGGTCACATGGCTTCCGCACTTTGCTGGTACAAACAATACCAAATATGTTGTTGAACAATAAGGCGTGACCAGCTTCACACGGTTCATTTCTTTCAACAACGTCCTCCCCTCATTCTACAAGTCTCTACATGTTTACCTCTTACCTGTTCACATCACTTCTTTTCACATGCTCATCCTGTTGCCCACTTACACAGACTGCAGCTGTATAAGTGGGCAATGGGTCACTGGGTAACTCTGTTTGTTGCAAGGCAAGTCTCAGTTGCAGCCTAGTTCTTTACTAATGGCCCTTGTTTTTTCAAGGACCTTTGCTATTCTGGAGGTATAAGGTAAGTTTTAGCGTCTTCTCCATTGTCTACTAATTAAATGCTCTAGTATCCTACTACTGGACTTGTGACTGCAGCTGTGTAAGTGCGTCACTGGGTAATTTTGTTTGTTTCAAGGCATGTCTTAGTTGCGGCCTAGTTCTTTACTAACGGCCCTTGTTTTTTCAAGGACCTTTGCTATTCTGGAGGTGTAAGGTAAGTTTTAGCGTCTTCTCCATTGTCTACTAATTAAATGCTCTAGTATCCTACTACTGGACTTGTGACTGCAGCTGTGTAAGTGCGTCACTGGGTAATTTTGTTTGTTTCAAGGCACGTCTTAGTTGCGGCCTAGTTCTTTACTAACGGCCCTTGTTTTTTCAAGGACCTTTGCTATTCTGGAGGTGTAAGGTAAGTTTTAGCGCCTTCTCTTGTATCTACTGATTACATGCTCTGGTATGCTACTACTGGACTGGTTCTGTGTGCACATTGGTGCGCCTGACCTATCTGTTTCATAGTGAGAGGATGTTTCTGTCCACATTGGTGCGCCTCTCCTCTCATGGTGCTAAGTGGGTTCAAGGGGGCTTGGTGAGGGTGGAGAATGGGACACATTGGTACGCCTCTCCTCCCTCCACTTGAAGTGGGTTCAAGGGGGCTTGGTGGGGCTGGAGAATGGGACACATTGGTGCGCCTCTCCTCCCTCCACTTGAAGTGGGTTCAAGGGGGCTTGGTAGGGCTGGAGAATGGGACACATTGGTGCACCTCTCCTCCCTCCACTTGAAGTGGGATCAATGGAGCTTGGTGAGGATGGGGAATAGGACACATCAGTGTGCTTCTCCTCCCGGCAATCAAATGACAAACACGGTGATCTACTGTTTTTTTAGTCTAACAGTTATTGACAAATGTTGCACAGATGGTATCTAATATGAAGTTAACCTTCCTCAGCCGCCCTAAGGTAATCTGTATACTTCAAAAGTTGCCGACACTGATCACATTTTGTAGATTCATTATAGTACTTTATTTAATATTATATCTTACTATACTTCTGCAGTACAAGACCATCGTGGAGAGGGCTCCTCCACGACGGCCTTGTATTAGCTGTGATTTTTTCAATTTGTTTCAACTTAAAAATTAAAGTAGACTCTAAAAAATAATCATGTAATCATTGGTCTTGCAATGCTACTCGGTCGTTTGAATTGATCACGTGACTATGTGACTTCAAAGACGTCCATTCTGCTGCTGATCTATGGCAGTTACTGAGGACACAAACTGGCATCAATGTGCCACTTTCATGGCGCATGATCTAACTGTTACTTCTGTGCATGAGCTTGTTGCATGTCGCATTGGTGTGAATTGACAATTTTACATCTTTCAACTTACATGCAAGCGCATGGCTTTGAACTGGACACTTCCGGCGATCTCATCTGTCATTGAGCCACCAAATGTGAACTGACTGTTTGTATCTGTTCATATTGTAGTACAGTTTGCTATCCGGGTCTCCTTAACGTCTCCTACAAGCGCTGATCTTAAATTTGTCTTGCATCTTTAGGTTTGCATAACCACTAATACCTCAACAATTAAACACTGTGTAGCACTGGCAAGTGGTCACTGCCTTGATGCAGTTGAAATTCAACTTCAGAACTTTCTTTTCTTTATTCATATGTGAGCTCACCACATTGGTTGCATGTAAGACGTCTCCATTCTTTTCACTTGACAAAACATCGACAATAATTTTGATTTCTGTACAGCACATTCTCTTTCCTGCAGAATGGCAGAACCAAGCATCCCTAAGACTGAATTGACCTATTTCGAAAAGGTAATTGCTTTTATTCACGTCAACAGTGGGAATTATACCCATATATAGTTTAGACTCATTCAAGTTGAAATTTTAGCTGCCATCAAACAGTTTGTTTCAATTCTTTGGTTCTACATTTCATCTTGCAGCTGGATGATGGCAGACAATACTGTCACAGCCCTGGCTAACAGACTGCTTACCCGTGTGGATGAACTTCTGCAGCAAGCATCACCTTTTCACGTGTTCCCAGATGGCTGGCTCAATAACAAGTTGCTGGAGAAAGCCAGGTTAAGTTTCTTCAGGCTGCTCTTAACACAAATTGACCATCATTCTTCATCTTTCAGATTGAGACTGTGGGCCGACTGGCAGGCAATTATAGCGGTCCCTACTGGTAGCACTGTCTTAGCAAACAAGATTGCAGAAATTGAACTTTCCCATGCGGCGGTGACCATAGCCCTTGCAATTGTGAGTCCTCGAAAGTGGTTGTGTATTTTGGAGTTATATATTACATCTATAATTGGCCACAGTCCAGGTGGACTGGGATGTTGAACGTTTTGCGGACCGAGTGAAGGTTTCACATCCATTTCGCGCCAACCCAGAACACCATAAAAAACTAGCCAAATATGTTGCCATATCTTCATTTGGTTGTATATCTGAGCCAGCCACCTTTGTTGATCAGTACGGAAAGATTCTAGCCTGGTATTTGCCACAAATTCTAGTGCCTGACCGAGTGGTATGGCGTTACTTGGTCTCATTGAACTATAATCATTTTAATATTTATATTTAGGACCTTGTCAACAAGGGCGTTGTTACATTGGCACCGGTTTTGGATCAACCTGGGCCAAAGTCACAGGCTTGGCATTCACAAGGTTACATTATACCTCCGGACGGCACAGAGTTTGGAATTGGACGGGTTACTTTGTGCCCAGGGGGATTCATGCAATGGCAGGAGGTAAGCATCTGTCTATACTTGGCACAAAATTAAACTAATTAAATTGGTAGCGGCTTCAAGATGATTTGTACCAATCTACCACACTTTCATCACCGGTTGTTCAGGATTGGTTGTGTGAAATGACTGCGACCGAACAATTTCGGTCCGCCATCACCAGGGTCATCGCACCAGATCAATATCATGCTGGCATGGAATCGGTTTCTAGCCTTAATTCTGTGGTTCGCACTTCAGTTCCGGTTGTTTGGCCTTCGCTGTTTTCTGGAATGGAAGTTATTGTAAACCGACAGACGCCATATCACCGAGATCCAGGACCCTCAGCCTCGATGTACAATCTTCTTGTGAGCCTTGGGAAAGGTCACAAGGCCGTACTTGATATTCCTGACTTGGGCGCTGAGCTAGTTTATGAAGCTGGGGCTATGGTTTTCATCTGTGGGCGGGTGTTAGAACATGGCGTCCCATTCTGGGGTGATGGGGAAAGAGTAGTCATCGCCCACTTTATGAAGGATAAGGTCCATGAAAGGCTCGGTGTGCCTAGACCATCATTTCCGTCCCAGAAGGATTTTCTTGATAAGGTTGGGGCTGGTAAGAAGGGAGGTCTAAAGGCTATCCAGAGGGGTGGAGGAGATGGTAGGAGGGGTAGGAGGGGTAAGAGGGGGGGTCTAAAGGCTATTTGAAGATGGGGAGGAGAGGTTACCAGTAGAATCTATTTTTTTTACATCTGTCTACACCATATGTCACCAAAGAAGAAAAATCATCTCAAGTCTGCCTCGTATTCGTTCAGAGACAGAGGTCATTTATCAAGAGACAAGGACCTTGATGTGGACTATGTGGTCCATAAGCGATCCATTGGAAAGGACGGAAACCCTGGCTGGCTGGAGTCCTGTGCAGATCCGCTATACAAAACTTCACCAGGGCCTTCCCACTTGTCGAGTCCAAGGAAACGGCTGAAAGAAGTCTCTATGGAATTGCCAGATATCCAACACAATGATATGTACCAGGAAATGTATGGAGATTTTGTGGCTGAACTTCCAAGACACACGAAAGTATGTCTGCCTGTCGAGATGTTACAGATAATTGCCCTTCTCACAAATGATGTAGACACAAAATGACTTCATATCAGAGTATCTCCTGTATCGAGACACATATCTAGATATCATCTTGGAATCAGAGACCTTTGTCGGTGCTGGTGTCTGCGAGATTTGCCAAATGGCCAAGGGCACTTTTCGTTGTTTAACTTGCACCGGTGACCATGGCTGGTGTGGTTCCTGCATTGTTGCATCACATCAGTCTTTACCTTTCCACAAGATCCAAATGTGGAATGACAAATGTTTTGATGATACAACTCTGGCCGACCAGGGATTCGTATGGCATATGGGTCATGGGGGGAAGTCTTACCCTCAAAATGGAGCTACACCAAGTTCGATTTCTACCACTGCTATCACTGTTGTGCATTCCTCCGGAGTGTTCACTCACAATGTCACATGGTGTACTTGCCCAGGATCTTATGATCAACAGCACCTTCAGCTGCTTCGCACAGGATTATTTCCTGCCAGCACCACAAGGCCCAAGACTGCATTCACCTTCGAAGTACTGGATAATTTTCTTATCGACGCCTTGGAATGCAAAACTTCAGCGATGAGCTTCTTTGAGAAGCTAAGGCGGCTGACTAACAATGCTTTCATGTATACTGTTCCTGTAAGTGAAAGTCCTGATTCTGTCATTCTAGACCTTCTTGAATGTTGGCTCATGTCTAGGATCGATATCGAGAACTCATGAGAGTATCTTGTCTATGGCGAGACTTGAAGAACCGTAAATGGTTTGGATTTGGTCATGACAGGGAAACACAGCCAGGACCAGGAAATCTGGCACTCTTCTGCCCATCTTGTCCTCAGCCAGGAATCAACATGCCTTCTCAGTGGGAGGAGAAGTATGAAAGGTGAGTCAGTCCTGCAATTCTTGCTCAGGCCAGTAGCCATCTGTGGGGCGTAATACACTCCTGGCCGGTAATATACATGTACTATGCACCAGCCGGTATGCCATCTATGGTGCCCTGACAATATCATGGCCGGTTATATATGGCCGGCACAATGCTAGAACCGCCCAGATATAGTGCTGGCTGGCTTTCTTGGTTGCAGATGTAGGCCCGGCCAGTACTTTGCCCATGCCAGGTACTAAATGTTCTGGCCAGTGGAAGACCGGCCAGTGTCAGTTATGCACTACCTAGATAATGGTGGGCTGAACCACACTGGGTAAGATTGAATGCTGACTTTTATTTGCAGGTGGCTAGTAATGAAGAGATTTGTAGTGGACGGAAATTTTACTGCACAACACATGAACATGCGACAGCCTGAATTGGACATCTACCTCTCGGATGGTTTAGGTTATATGGTGACAGAGGCAGAATACCAAGCTCACCTGACCTCAGCTACAGAGAGTAGAGAGGTAAGTCAAGTTGCATGAGTTGTAGAGCTTAGCCTGAATTTGTGGACAGAGGTCTGCTTGTAGCAACCATCGAGCTGTCAATGCTGCAAATATGAACCGAAGTAACCTCCGAGCTACAGGGGTGGGTGCTACTGCTTGTGCTCGACATGGGTGTTTTGTTCCCCACAGCATTGTAGACTTTCAGAAGGGTGAACGGTGAGTCCTCTCTCATTTTGAATCTCAAGGTTGTGAAACGTTTTTGGCTTCATAAACTGACTCAATCCTTGCCAGTCATATGAATATTGATTACTCAATATGCAATGCCATAACACATGCAGCCAATTGAATCGATGACTCCCTCATCATTTATGATGTAGGATGCCAGTGGAGCCTTCATTTCACAGAACGTGTTGAGAAGAGCCCTGGCTTAGCACTTCCTGATAACACCCTCATTGTGGCCGCAGTGGGGAAATTTCATCTCAGCGCTCACAAGCTTCCTTGTTTTGCTAGATACAGCCTAAATTTTATTCTAGGAGCTGGGCAAGTGGATGGTGAAATTCTAGAAACACTCTGGGCACCCTTCAACAAGATCTCTCCAACAGCTCGGTCCATGAGCCAAGCTCACCATCAAGAAATCCTTGATGATCATATGCGGAATTCAAATTGGAAGAAGCTCGTTGGAATTGGTAAGTGCCTATATATAAGACATAATGACAATTTAATTTAATGCTACATGCAGTTAAGACACTCTTAAGAAAATACAAACGGGCCAACAAAGGCATTGACGACACTAAGGTACCATTCGAAGAGCTTACAAGATCTTTGAATACAAGCAGAGTCAATGGATGGGAGGAAGATGAGGAGAAGGCGATAAAAGAACAAGGAGAATATCTGGACATATACCAGCTAAAGATAGATAAAGGTAAGCTGTTTGAACTTTCCTTCTATTCATTTCCACATGATGTACATTCTTATGGGTATTTTGAAGCACCAACCATGGCAGAAATCCAGCTGAAATTAACAGAATCAGAGTATGTTGATATGGGCAAGTTGGGATTCGTATCTTGGCTTGTTGATGGCATCCATTTGGAAGATTCACAGTATGTCATTAAACAATTTTAATCTGGAGGGTATATTTGAATTTAATTATAGGGATGCATTGAGGGTCGAAATCAGGCAGCTTCCAAAAGATGTGTCCCCTGCTCAAAAGACTGTGGTTGAAGACAAAAGACAAAAGCTGGCTGCTCGTATTGCGAAATTTCATGAAGTTGCTGATGCTATGGAGGGGATTGAAGTTAATGCAGGTACAGAACCCCTAGATGACCTCAGATTTTGCTTTGCAGATGTGTCAGAGCATGGGTGGGAGGGTGCAGATCTTGAAGAAGCTTTGGAAGACATCGATGAGGAAGCTCCGGCAGAAGCCATGTGTATTTGGATGCCATCATCAGTTCCTCACGACGAAGCTTCAGCACTTGGCTTGGATGGTCTACAATCTGAAGAACTGGAATTATGAAGGGGGCAGGCAAATGATTGCCTGGAGAAGTTAAGGCAAACTCTGGGCCACAAGGCTATAATTTACCGTCAACATTTCTGGAGCGCAGATTCCACATGACAAGGCACCAGGTCAAAGCAAGAAGTTCTTCGTTGTCGAGTCAAAATTGATAAGTGTGTCCGAAGCTACCAAAGGGCAAGGGCTGCAATGGTTCAACTAGGGGTGGATGAAGATATTCTAAGGAATCTTTACCAAGAAATCGAGCCTAACCAGCTTGGGGTGGAGAAGGAAGTCACAGAAGAGAATAGATATGGGCAAGGATCCCACAGATTGGCTTGGTTTTGGAACATCAACAATGTTCACGGTTCTCAGCAAGACCCTTGGATGGATGAATGTGAGTTGTAATTAAATGTTATATTTCTCAAGTGACCGGTATTAGTTTACAGGGTTCATTGGTTGAAAGCCAAGGCCAGATGGCAAAGGTGGGAGGAGGAACTGAGTTTAGTCCAACATGAGATGGGTTGGACAGTGAGCTGGTTTAGATATAAGGAGGAAGAGTGGCACAGAAGATACAAAAAATCTGTCAAGCCTGGGCATCAAGCATATGCTCATCAACAGATGTGCTTGTGGGGAAAATTTGGATCCGAGGCTGAAAATTCATTCAAGGAGAAAATGATAGTAGTTACATGATTGTATCATTACATTTTCTATTTTGATGGGGAATGCCAATTGAGCCTTGATCTTGTAGGATGGTCAGGGTTGTTCCACTGTAGTGTGTGCAGACTGGCCGACCTATCAGGGGAAGGTTGATTCAGACCGGCCGACCATCATACAAGTCGGCTCATTACTCATCTTTTTGCTTGTCCAGAGTACCCTTATTCCTCTTCTAACTCTCAAGTAAAGCTCCCCTATTTCATTGCATATATGTCTCACCACACCAAACTCTAATCCATGACCTTCAATCCAGCTGCTCAAAGCAAGTTTCCCCACTGCTTGAGGATCTTTGGGTCACCATCTTTTTGTATCTGCTTTCATGCTCACATCCAAGGTCATGTGTGACAACACTTACTCCAACAAATCCTAGAGTATTATAGCCCAGAGTATGTTCCAATTGCGAGAAATCAATCAGATGGAGGGCAAGATGTATCAGTATCTGGAGTGGGAACTCAATGTGGATCTGGTCAGTTTATCATGATGGAGTTTCCACTCCAGATACTGATACTGGCCACTCACTTGGTATGTGACAGATAGCCCGGCCGGCACATGTCTACAGGTGGTATATTATGGCCCATTACCATCAGCCTTGGGGTGCGGCCGGCCTCCTTCTACCCTGGCTATTTACTTGGTATGTGACAGATAGCCCAGCCAGCACAGATATACAGGGGGCATATATGTTCTGGCCATCATGATAAACTTACCAGATCCACATTGAGTTCCCACTCCAGATACTGATACATCTTGCACTCCATCTGATTGATTTCTCACAATTGGAACATACCCTGGGCTACAATACTCCAGGATTTGTTGGAGTAAGTGTGTCACAGATGACCAGAACATATATGCCCCCTGTATATCTGTGCTGGCTGGGCTATCTGTCACATACCAAGTGAGTAGCCAGGGTAGAAGGAGGCCGGCCGCACCCCAAGGCTGATGGTAATGGGCCATAATATACCACCTGTAGACATGTGCTGGCCGGGCTATCTGTCACATACCAAGTAAGTAGCCAGGGTAGAAGGAGGCCGGCCACACCCCAAGGCTGTGGGCAATAATCAGGCAATAATGTTGTTATGATGCATCAATTACCTGTAATTGTAGAAGGGTAGTGATATATCTACACCTGTAAGCCCTAGACATAGACACATGATGTATCAATGATATATTGGTACCTGATATACCCAGACCTTGGACTACAACTGTGAGAAGATGATACTTCACCTACTGCATCACAATACATCACACATCTCAGCATTCTAATTACTCGAATATACCTGGAAGTGTCAGTCAAGTGATATATCAACTTTCTGGTAGGTTAGTAGAAAGTTTGGCACATGATATATCACCTTCCACCTTGCTGGTCATTGTATTAATATATCATTGTGATGTATCCTAGCACCCTAGTGTGAGCCCCAGGTTATATATCATCCTGCTAGCTATGTATCAGCCCAGCTGCATATCTGGCCGGTGACTATGTACATGGATCACAAAAAAATCTACAGCACCGGCCGGCCCACTTTTGCACTATCAGCTGTGCATCTGGCCAGCCCTGAAAGTTGAGGGTATACATGCTGGCCAGCACTGACCATATGTGTTGTGACCACAACTCAGTAAGCCCAAGTTGGCACACTGGCCAGGTACAAGCTGCATGTCTGGCCGGTGACTATGTACATTGATCACAAAATATCTACAGCACCGGCCGGCCCAATCTCAGCATGCACATGTCGGCCAGCACTTAATATACATGTTATGACTACAGCCTGGTTAGTCCTACTTTGGGCACTGGCCGATAGCAAGGTACGTCCAGTGGCCGAGGCTGGCTGGGACACATTCTACAATCATTTTTTATGTCCGGGGCACCGGTTCTACGTAGGGTCATGACTGAAGTATGTGACTGCATGGGTATACCCCCGGGTTTTTGGTGGGTTTTGAGTATCTGGGATGGTAGCCCTTCATTCTGCGACAAAAACAAAAAAAAGTTTATGCAAAATGATCCAGGATTGGCTGAGATATTGCTAGTCCAACAACTCAGGCTAAATCTTCAAAGCCCATCCCTCCACACATCAATCTTTGCAAGCAAGTCATGATTTTGCGAGTTTTTTGACATTTTGAGTACCCACCTGCAAAGATTGATATGTGGAGGGAGGAGCTTTGAAGATTTAGCCTGAGTTGTTGGACTAGCAATATCTCAGCCAATCCTGGATCATTTTGCATAAACTTTTTTTTGTTTTTGTCGCAGAATGAAGGGCTACCATCCCAGATACTCAAAACCCACCAAAAACCCGGGGGTATATCCATGCAGTTCCCTAGCGACATACACTGTGACGTTCTGATAAGATATAAAGGTAACAAATTGAAAAGATGTCGAACTTGCACTGTCAGGCAGCCTTACTCTGTCCTGTGACTCCTGCCCCTCGCTTTGTGGGTGAACCTTGTCCTGCTGGACCATCGGCCTTGCGCTTTCCTTTGCCATCAGTTCCCTTGGCGGCAGGTTTGGCAAACAGTCCTTTAGCAGCCCCAGATGTCGGCAGCAGCCTCATGGAAATCAAACCTGTCTGATACACTCGAGACCCCTTGGGACGCCTCACGTTGTCAGGAGAAAACGACCAGCTGTGCAGCCAGGTGAGATCCCCATCCATTGCACCATCTGACACTTACAGTCGCAAGTTAATATGCACAACCACAGGCACCGCAGATGTGATCTTAGGCAATGACACGGGTATACCCATGGGTGTCGCCAGTGTCACCCGCACCCATACCCGCAGATATACCCACACCCGCAACGCGGGTGCGGGTTTTATGGTGGGTTGGTAGGTAGCGCACCCACGGGTGCACACTAACATAGTTGAAAAAAACAAAATGTAACTACAATTAATTCAACCTTATTCTATCCCATCCATCCTCGAGTACCTCGTCAGCATCACCATCAACATCGGGCAATGTAGCGACTTTCGTAACATCTTCGTCCTTGACAAGGTTCAAACGGCTCCAAGCGCCGAGGCAGAGTAAGGCGCGTGTTGACTGCGCAGACAGACGTGACCGAACATGAGTTAAGAGGAGCCTACCGCGGCTGAAAAGACGTTCAATGTCGACTGATGTAGCTACCAACAGTGTCAGAACAATCTTTGATAGTGAAAAATTAGACGTACCAGGTATTGTCAGGTAATCGAGTGCCATCCGCGAGAGACATGGATAAGATGAGCGGCGCTCATGCCACCACACGATAGCGTCGGTAATGTGCTCAACATCAGCACTCAGGTAATGGTCGAGCTCGTTCCCTAAGTCGATGGATTGGGGTGGTGCGAGCGCTGACATATGGTCAAATATATTCTAGAACACAGTGAGTAGTGAGTGGATGGAACAAAGAAAAACAAACCTCGCACGAAGAATCCACCGCCGATTGAGCAGGCCCATCAATCGCCATCTCAAGAGCATTGTCATCTTGAATCTCCATGTCCTGGTAGGACCGCTCAAACTTGTCATGGACCAGGGTTTCTGCGGTGTTGATCCAATCTTGCTCCCAACCGGCAGACTTGAAATAAGTCAGTTTATGATGAGGGTGCAGGACTAAAGAATAGTCAGTGTTCATAGGGATGTTGTAACTACTGAGTGGGACGGAAGAACTTACTCATGGCAATCCTGTAGACCTCTGATGTATCGGTCAGCTCATAGTATCGGTCCAAGGTCTTCTTTGCGAGTTGAACTGCCGCATGAATTGATGGAGAATATTTCGTGTTGCAAGAATACTTGGTCATCCGGGTGTCGATTAAATCCATTGCGGGTATAACGGTTGCAAGATTAGGAGTTGATCGAGAGAAGAAGAGGGTAGCATCCTTTAGAATCTTAGATGCTGGTGAGCATGTTTGTGTTTGCTTAGTAAACAATCATAACACACCTTCAAGACATCATTTATCTGTAAGTTTGGTGATACAGTTAGTAGTGTTTTTGAGAATTGTTGAATGCATGGTAGCTTGTTAGTGTTGTTGTTTTTCCTTCTGTTGGTTGGTATCATGCTTTAAGATTAAGGTTCGCACTTGGTACAGTATCAGAGTTATATAACATTTTGCTTACATACCCACCATAGGGGTACGGGTATGGGTGTGGGTACCCAAAGTGCATACCCCCACCCACACCCACGAGATACCCACACCCACAACCCACGTGGGTGGCTGGCACCCATGACATTGCCTATGTGATCTTCTGGCTGTATTCAGAAGGATGGATCAACACCCCTGCAGCATCGCGAACGTCGGGAACCGTGACTGGCACGTCTTCAATCCCGTAGAGTTCAATGGCTGACCGATAGAGGCCCTGTGGGTCCGGCAAATCTTTCACCGTCCAGTCCGTGATTCCTGTCGCATGTCGGCAGTCATCCACCCACCTAGTAGGTGGCTACTCACCTCGCACACCACTATTGGTTGTCTTCTTTTTCTTCGGCGAGAAACACTCTTTGATGACATCTACACCAAGCAACATGAGGCATGAACTAGTGCAGTCCAATGGTAAGCTTACCTGCAGTGAATCTCACTTCCGTGTCTAGGGATGTATTCAATGTTTAGGCCACCGATGCATCAGGCAGGAGCGACATACTCTCAAAGTCTTCGAGGGAGAACTCGGGCACTGCATCCTGATTGGCCTCGGATGCATCCGGAAAGAGGTGGTCGCTGTGAATGATGAACTGGCGCTCAGCCCCAAAGTCTGTTCCGGAGCTTCGCATGAATTGGACGACTTCCCTTCCATCTACAAAGCATGTGAACAGTCTGTTCTATCTCACTAACATTGGAGACTTACCCACCTTCCTCCCTTTCTCACATTCGCTGGCAATGTACATCAGAGTGTTCTGGGCCTTGATGCTGCAATTCACCGCTTCTGTAGGGTAGGTGTCATCCAGAACTTTGAGCTGGAATTGAGCCTTGGCAGTTCGGATGTCCTTGATAACAGGCTGTTGCGTCGATCAGCATGAGACATGGCCTGCCATAGCAAAAGATAAACTAACCTGCTTGAGAGCTGGAAGAGAGAAATAAGGGTCCAAGTGAGAGTGCATGCCCTCAGGCTCGAGAATAGCAGGAAACCACATCGTAAAAGGATGTCCGTTCTTGTCACACCATTGCTCACTTCAATTCTTGCTGTCCCAGAACCGAGGGTTGTTGGTCGTCGCCAAGGTCTGGATAAGCTCAGTGCTGGCAGCATCAGGCTCAGCCACACATGCAAGCAAGGCTTTGACCAAGGCCAGTGCCAGTGTAGACTCGGAGGAAAAGTCATTGTCGTCAAATACTTCAGGAGCAGACATGGTGTTAACAATACTTTCAGAATCTCTGCTGCCTTTATGCCACCCTCCAGGTTCAGTTGAACGTGTCATCCACATCCAGACCTGACTGATCACAACAAAAATTGCTGATAGAGGCGCCCCTGTTTCATCTGCCTTTCAAAAAGTGAACACCCACAACCAAAAAATAATAATCACACCGATCAGGATTCAGACATATCCGTGCAGTTGGATAACAAGAGCGAATGTTGCTGATATGGTTGTCATGTGAAAAATGCATAACCGGCTGAGTAAGCACAGCGGCACAAACAAATCCTCAACCCATTCTGGCCACGCCTCATTGGTTTGGCCCTGGGCTGCTCCACACTGACATCAGAGTTAAATTCACGTGCCTGTCCATGTCCCAAGCTGCAGTTCACCAACAACTTGCCATCAGTCATGCGCCACAGTGTCAAAGACCCTCTGGACGTAGAAATCCAATGGATGTTCAGCCTTAGCATTTCGGACCGTCTATGGAGAGAGGGCGAAGCCAGGCAATCGCATGCTCCGCCATTCATTATATTCCAGGCAGACACTGACAACCCACTGTGCTCGCTGTGCCCTTCTTCACCGTGCCCTCACATATCGTGTTCAAACGACACGGTCACTCCTGCCATGTCTTCGGACAGATTCTATGCTACTATAGAGACCGAGGAAGCACCTTGCAGTGCCATTCATATTCATTGTCTCTTCGGAGCCACAGAACTGGTCAGTCTGCCTGTTCACTTCCATCCAGTTCTTCCCCTGATCACACCACAGTGTCATGACTGCGTCACTCTGACTACCACACAGCTTGCCATTATGAGCTCAGTGAGGACTTTGCAAGGCACAACACCCTATGGCGCACCGCCAGACACCTTACTCGGACACCTAGTTGCACTCACGCATACAACTCCAAGTGAACTGCTGTAAGTGAGGAGGCTCGTTCTCAGTTGCATCTAGCTCATACTCTGCCTATTATTCACGGGCAGGTCAAACATAGCATGGCTCCTCAAAGAAGCATATCTATTTTCGCCTTTAGACGACGGGCGTTTGGTAGCAACCCCTCCTCTTGCCTGCACTGAGCAGTGGTCATGAACCCGGGTTTCCCGTCAGTCGGGCTCAGTTTCAACCTCTCGTGCCTCGTGTCATCAGTCATGCAGGTTCCTGGTAGCTCCCTCAATCGATGTATATTAATCCACCGTCCCCTCTCAGAAGTTTATCCAATACACATAATTGATTGCCTGGCAGAAATGTAATCCCCAGATGAGTTCATCATGTGAATCCAAATGGCACATTCTAAGTGACTGGGATGAAATGCATGAGATTATCACATGGTAGAGCCTGCAGTTTCAACTCAATTGTCACGATCTGCCAGCCAGATAGCGCAGCCAATGTCACTAACAATTGTCACCAGATCATTGGTGAAAACAGCCCACAATCAGTGATCGATCAGACCTTCACTGCCACTCGAGTCAGTGGACAGGGTCAGATCTGCGACAGTATTCAGCACATTGACCGAAGCCCAGTGAAGGGAGTACCCTTATCATGCTGTCATATCTCATACTGGGCATCTCATGGAATTAACTTACACCGGAAACATTTAGCATACCCCCACTAGACCCAAAATATTGCCAGCCAAACTCACTCGACATGTCCTCTACGTGTAAGTTTGTGCCTTCTGAACCCATCAGGCTTAAAAGTTGACATAACTGCCAGTGTTCCAGAATCATTCGCTCCTGCAGACGGTGTACGATCACCTTCCATTGCTCACTGACTTGCTGGCCCTCAGGGCGACCAGCCTCAACTGCCGCCATGTTGGGACACCCATCATCACCCAGCGCTTCGATCGCATCGTTGGACCCCTTGTCTGTCAAAAAGTTGATGAGTTGCGTCACATGATGCATGCTTCACAGGCAGTCATAACAGGATCTTGTGCACTGGATATGCTGACAGGCGAGCCTAGTGTGCGCACAAATATCAACTTTATCGTGCCCTATGGTCGCAGCACAGTTCTGTACACCTTCATCCTGGAAAGTCTGAAATACCATCGGGTCACTCCAAACAGACGGGCACATGTCAGCTTTGAAAGTACCATTCACACTTTCGCCAGGTTCCAGCAAGGTTACAACACCATCACGGTCACCGAAGCCACACCACGAGGCATCTTCAAGGTCTTGATGGCATCCCCGACCACAGCCAACATGATCATTATGACAGCAGGCGGGCTTGCTGCGTTTTACCCCAAATGGACCCTGGCGGGCATAACCGTGACCAACCACACTTTTATTCAATGCCTTCCAGTCGGGTGCGTGGCTCGTCCACCATTTTTCCAGATTGAAACCATGACCAAGTTTCTAAACGGACCATGCGGCGTGAGGTGTCCCACACTATGGCGCAATATCACTCAGCGGGGCTCGCAATCCCTTATGTTGGATTGGGATAGACGATACTCCCTAGTATCATTTGCTATGCGCTCTCAGACAATGTGGCGTCTGTCTGAGCACTGCGGAAATCCGGCCTGCATGCACAACCCCTTAAACAATACACAAACCGCACACCTCCCCCCCAATCCCATGCCTGCCAACCAATGGAGCATTTGTATCCAGGAAGCACACATTGCAAACCACTTTCTGGTTAGTGTGATTAGCAGCCACTCAACTAGCAGGTCTGATACCCAGCCATGTACAGCCATACTGTGGCAAAATTCATGGCCTGCTGTACACTACAAGCGCAATCACCCCCCATCTTGTCGATGTACCTTTCCAGGATGGGGTCACAGAGCTCACCAATCTCTCCCAACTTCAGATATTGCATTGGGTGGATCAACTCGGTCCTGACAGACATGTACTTACTAGTGGTCGATTCCGCAAGACTTATCACACCTATATGGATGACCCGGAGACACTGAACATGTACAGCTACACGTTCCATCGCGAACACACTGCGATGCCCTCGCCCCCGAATGCAATGATTCATGAACTAGCGGATATCACATCCAATGAGGATGATGTGATGGGCAATGTATTGGTGGTGAAGCACCTGCGAGGCAGCAAGCACGATGTAGTTGACTGTTCAGCAGAGGACATTCAGTGCGTAAACAGCATCATCATCAGGTAGGCACATATGAGGGTCATGACCGTACATGGCTGACAACCCAACAGCTCAATTTCTCAGTCCGAATTTTGGACTTAACCTCACCAATGCTGAATGCGTGGAGTTCATTGCTAATGCATGTATATATCAGCCTCATGACTAAATAGTGAGAATACTAATCTCGTGGTGCTCAATCATTCGCAGTGCAGAGTTATGCTCCAATGTTAATTTTTGTTTGACTGAGCCCTCGTCGACAACTAGAAAAACACAGATAATCAATATGGACGAGCACTCATTGTGCAGTGCATCCGGCTGCACCACCAAATGATAAGCTTTCGAAGTTGCAGAACGAGTTGAGACACCTCGCCGAAACACTCCTTTCTCGAGAAAATCTCAAGCATGATTACATTCTATGTAACAACAGGCAACTGAGGGGGTGCTCTTCATCAGGACAATTACATTAGGAACTGCACAAACTACAACACATTTGCCTACACAATCAGGTTCCACTGCCTGCACCTGAAGTACTAGTACCATTCCGCATAATTAAGTCCATGACGTGGCCTCTGCCTGACACGAATGGTGCGTTCTCGAGTTTCATGGCCTCAGAGACCAGGCGGGCTGCGAGATCTTCTGTGTAGGCATAAATTATGGCCACACTGATGTCGTTGGCTAAGCTGCGTGCCATGTCTATGCAGGTGAGACCAGGTTGCTTCATGGAGACTCCCAGGAAGACATACCTGCAAGCATCACGGGCATGTCAAACAGCAGATCGGGCGCAATCAGCGCGCCAGCATCTGCCCTGGTTGGAAAGTGACCACCTGACCCCTGGATGGTGCTTGTCTTTTCCACATGGAACCTTGGCTTTTCACTATCGCAGCGTTCCACTAGACCCAGTGAATAGTAGCACACGAGGTGAGAGAGAGGCCTTACCAAAAATGAACGCCCCCTCTGCATCGAACAGATCAATGAGCTCAGCTACTGACGGTGTGATCATCTTTGGTTGCTTGTGAGATACGTGAGTTGCTGAGGAATGGGTAGGAATGAACTGACCAAACACCATGTCAATTGATAACCGTTTGCGGACCCTCCAGCAGGCTGGCGGTCGTGAGCAATCCTTTGATCCAAGTCTCAGACAGGATAGCCACCTAACAAACAGGTGAGACATTCATCACAGTGTGACACCAGTTCAACCAAATAGTCAACCAATCGGGAGGAGAATCAGTTCGTCCGTGCCACGTCGCCTCTGAGACACCGTCCACCAGACACTGAGAGATGATGGCAAGCATGGCGCGCTGTCAAATACGCAGATGCAAACATGCGTGAAGGACAAACAATCAGAGACACATGCCGAGTGAGCTCTCCCGGTTCCTGAGCAATACGAAGAGTAATCTAGATAGAATGCCAGCAAACAACAACTCGCAATAATGAAACACACATTGAAACTGGAAACAAACAAGGGTGGTGGACTCCTCATCATCTTCAGGGAATGATGGCATCCATGCACTGTGCAAACGATAGCTGTCGTCGCGTAGCGTTGCCTAGACGAGTCACATGGAGGTGGACGTAATGCACACGCTATGCTCCCTCGCCCATTACATTTGGTGATGGTGCTGACAGGCGTGAGGAGGGTGGAACAGCCATTGATGTCGCCAAAAGGAAAATGCTGGGCACTGACGAGAAATCTGGAGGAGTGTAGTCTGTTAAGGCGAGAATGTGTCAGATGAAAGACTGGTGGCGGAGTGTCGATATGATCCACAGCATCAATTGTACGGTTCTCAAACTTTCTTTCAGACGAAGGCAGTTCAAATGATGCTTCAAATGCGATCAGATCAGAAATGCTGGACACGGCCAACAGTCGCCAAAGCTTCCATCATTCATCGATATCATATTCAACCTCGACTTGGCATCTGTAGGAGAGCCGCTTACGCCTGTGCATCAATGCAAGCCAAAGCCGTGAGAAGATGAAAGTGTCTAAACTCCACCGTTTGCTTGGCTCATGCGTCCTACTGTCTTATCGTTGACTGAGCACGTGTCTCTCACATCCAAACCACCCACAGCTTTATTCGTCACAGTCCTCCGAGCAACCACACATTTCCATTGGGCGCGCACGATCTTTCACGATAATAACCAAGACATCGAGTGAGTGGATGATTGAGACTCAGAGTCCACGTGTCTGACCGCTAATACCTTTGGCAGATACCTCAAGTCTCCTACCATTAATGCAGACCTGCCCAATCCTAGCTTCTTGCATCCCGATGCAAAGCCCGACAGTGGCATCTTTGTATTAGATACATCCGACTTATTTGCTGCACTGGAAGGCGAAGGAGGTCACACCAGACGTTTGCTAGAGGATAACCTATGTAAGTCAACGATTCGCTACCGACGTCATCCTTTTCCTTTATTTGAATTTACAGAAGCAGAGAAGTCGTTAAGGTCTCGATCGAAACTCCACGGACTGCAACTTGTGGATCAGGCCTGATCCCACCGAGGCAGGACAGCTAAACCGGACTTCAGTGACCTTGATGCGGACTGTGCGGCCAACAGTACCTACACATGATATCCGTATTGGCCGCATTCCAAAGGTATATAAGATGTGAGATGAGCCTGTCCTACCCTGTGATCCCCTCCTGGCTTCTCTGGTCTGAAAAGGCGCGCTGACCGTGCGTGGCTTGCTTTCCATAGACCTGACTGTGGTCTTGCAAGCCCTGTAGTTGCGACGGAGGGAACACCCACAGTACGTACACGCGAAGTCCGTATTGGCCGTTTTCCAAAGGTGTATAAGACGTGAGACGAGCCTGTCCTACCCTGCGATCCCCTCCTGGCCTCTCTGGTCTGAAAAGGCGAGCTGACCGTGCATGGCTTGCTTTCCATAGACCTGACTGTGGTCTTGCAAGCCCTGTAGTCGTGACGGAGGGAACGCTAAACACCACTGGAACCACTGATCACAGCTATCCCTTAGGGAACGACGGGATAACCTATGTAAGTCAATGATTCGCTTCCGATGTCGCCCCATTTCCTCACAAAAACCAGGGCAATTTGTAACCCAAGCGCACCTCTATCTTTTTTTTGGGGCAGAGCTTGACGTCCCTCGACTCAGTCAAGCCATAGGGATTCACTTGTTTCAATAGCACAAAGTCGAGGATCCAGAAAGTCAGGTTGTCGACGATCTTGGTTGTAGGACTATCTGGACAGACTCGACTCATCGATCATCATGTTTTACTATCTTGCATTGCAAAGTCTATCGAAAAAGTCGGTTTGATTGTAAACACTGCCAGGAAGTCCGATTATATGCCCTAAATTGGATTCGATCTTGGGTTTCTTTGCTACTCTCTCCATCCAGTGTCAACTAGAATCCTTCTATCCCATTTTTATATCCATCGCGTGCAGCCAGCGAACTGCCAATGCGGTGATGGCCCTATTGGGATACAGATAAGTTTCAGAGCGGGATGGTGAAAGTAAGCACCCACCTGTGCACGATCCCAGATCACTGAAGCAAATGGGATATGAACAAGTGCAAGCCATGTGACCGAGCACCTCCAAAACCAGCATCCCTCGTAACCATCATTCCATCTGTAAACACTGCCAGGAAGTCCGATTACACGCCCTGGCTTGGAATCGATCTTGGGTTTCTTTGCTACCCTCTCTCTGTCAACTAGAACCTTTGCAACCTATTTTCATAACCATCATGTGCAGCCAGTGGAGTGCAGGTCTGGCGATGGCCCCAATGGGATACAGATAAGTTTTAGAGTGGAATGGTGAAACCAAGTACCTACCTGTGCATGACACCAGATCACTGTAGCAAATGGTATATGAACATGTGCGAACCACTACCCGCATGTGAGGTCAGCAACGAAGATGAAGTGAAGACATCATTTGCGAGACAATGCAAAGCAGGGAGGTCCATGGTAGATACTCCACCATTTTGGCGGCCATCATATTGCCACACATGACCCACTGCATCCACCAAGCGGGCACTAAAATGATAGTTGCCCAAGTAGATAATGCCATGGAGGACATACTCCACATCCTGTGATGTCGATGGAAACAGCACAGGACAGGACTGTGGGACAACTTCCAATGTCAGAAGCGGCGGCGGGCATTGGTAAAAAACATGTGGCTGCACTGCTCCACCACAACCATTGCAAGAAAGTGAGCTGTCCAGGGTCCAAGACAATATGTTGCATTCAGCCTGCAAAAATGTTCTGACCCAGGTCTGGCTGGAAACTGAAGATGCATCTACTGATCCAGTGCGTGCATCACCGATGAGTCTCTCCCAAGTACTGTGGTTACATAAGGTTGGGAGGCGCGCATTCAGATGGCCAAACACTACAGGGAGGTCAGGCAGGGAGCAACCATTTGCACACTGTATCACATATTGTGGTTCATATGTGTGCTGCGCAGTCAGGAGATGTAGGATGTGAGATGCGGATGCACCATTATGTCCATGGCATGGAAATGCAACGGAGTCGAGCGCAGATAATGCATCTCTGAATCTGTCTCGTGAATCGTCAAATGCAACAGGTGATTGCATGAGTGCTTCAGAAGACATCAGCATATCATAAGATGTTGCCAGCCCATTTGCCAGGGCAGTTGAAGAACGCCATTGCCGCCTCCACCGGTTTCCTGCAGATTGGAAGATGTACAGTAGCACCATAAAGGTGCTGTCATATGCGCAGGACCAGTTGGATGGAGACCATCTGCACCCAGTCGTAGATGCCAATGGTGTGAGCTGCTGATAGACATTGGAGGGGACTGCTCATGGGGCCTCTTTGTACTTTGCGACCTTTCGTGGTGATGGCGAGGCACCTACTGGGCCCTCATGCGCAGGGTGCTTCCATCTAGACAGGACAGAAGCGCCTGTATCAAAAGTAGGCCTCATCTTCAATGGCCACACCTCTCGCTCAGATTCAGGATCAGGGATGCTGATTGCCTCACCTTCCAAAAGGTGGAGACAAACATAGGTGTTGTGCTTGAGTGCTTCAAACCATCTGACCTCCAACAACAAATCATATGGCAGTGGCTTGTTCAGCTGGTCAATTGTGACAGGCTCGGTGATACACAAACCATCTTGCGTCTGTGCACGGGAGGCAGCCACATAACCCGCAAAACCTCCCTCATGTAGATTGACAATGACTTTCGGAAGGGTCTTGCCTTGTGCAGAATGACCTGTGACAGCAAATGCGGGCTGGATTGGCAGTTGTTCGCATATAACACGCAGCTTCGAGGATGCATCCCTCGACCCAGGTGCCAGGGTAGTGAAAGACCATGAAATGGGGGTGATTGGGAAAGTGCCTACAGGCAAACCTGGGATTTGCACACGACTGCCTGCAAAGTTCACAAGAGCACATGTACAGTAAGTGAATCCATTTTTGCACAGTGCCATGTAAATCTTGCGTACAGTGCCCTGAGAACCATTAGCAACCCCGAGATCTGTTGACAGATTTCTTGATCGAAGTATGACTGGCATACTGACATATAAGGAAATGAAGCCTGGGAGGGCACCCGAGGAGCTGAACGCTGCTACATCAAGCCCAAGGAGGTGCTGCCGTACGTCTTGTGTTAATTCATTGGCCATATCTTTTAGTTTGTCATTGGCAGCACAAACAATTAGGCTGTCAGGGAGTATTGCACAGTTAGCAGCCGCCTTACAGGTGTTGAGATACTCCCGAGTCGCATTAGTACCCACAATAGCAGCTGCTTGTAGATTGGAGCTTGTGCCGAGGTCAATGCCCTGAGGGTTGCTCACAGACCGAACCATGCGAGAGTTAAACAGGTCGACATCTTCATACGTACATTGACGAATATGCAAACGTTGAACAGCAGCTCCAAACTCAGGGTCAGTCTTCATTCGCTGTTGTTCTGTCAAAGTGACAACAGTGTTAACTGATTTCCAAGCAAGCCTGCCCAACCATTTGAGAATCTCACACTTGCTCTGATTTGCATGGGAAGCCACTGGCGAGCACAGAGGCATACCACCTACAGGTGGAAATTGAAAAAAATCACCAGCATAGACTATGGTGACACCACCAAAGTACACATCTGGCCTTTCTTTTGCATAACACAAAGCGTGATCCATCTCACAAATGAGCTGCAAACTCAGCATTGAAGACTCGTCAATGAAAACCACCTCAACATGGCGCCATTCATCTCGCAATTGTGTTCTGTTCTGCACGCTGATGAGGACAGTGTAATCTTCTGCGCTCTCACCGGCCTGCCGGGTCGACTTGCCATTGCGATTTGACTTAGTCTTGATGCTCAGCCCTTTGTGAATCGTCATTCCATCAATCAATGATGCTGCAGAGCCCGTGGGTGCGAGGTATCGGATTTGATGCTCACATCTGTAGTGTGCCATTAACGCCTTGACTGCATTAATTACATATGTCTTTCCTGTCCCACCAGGTCCGGTCATGACCATCGAGAGTGGTGATAGTTCGTTCTTTTGCAATACATGTCTGTCGATGAACCACTCACATATGATACGAAAACAGATCTTCTGCTTGTCATTCAAGCCAAAGTGCTGTTCAAAGTGCAACATGATTTCCTCTGGCGTCGACAAGTCAGTAAGTGATGGAAGATTGTCAGGCGTTGAAGCCGAGGGAGGGCTTGTAGGTGAAGTGTTGGGCGCACCAGCAAAACTAGGATTTATAGGGGACACATCCGAAGCAGGGTTAGGAGGTGCAATACTTTGTTGTGCAGGATCAAGAGCATTCCGACGGCACTGGGATACATATTTCTCCTGGAGTTGTATGTGCTTTCGCCATTCTTTCAGAAGGCCCGTTGTAATCACTGCAGGTGAATGATGTTCACTTTCAGACAACGTACTCAGGACTTCAACTTTCCCTGACAGTTCTTTCTCGCTACATGCAACTGGCCTATCTAGCCAACCAGCCCCCCGAAGGATGATGTCTGCTCGTTGAACCTGCAGGTCTCGTGCACGGCCCTTTAATGGCAAACCAGGGACATCAAGGTCATCGTCATCCTCAGCACCATCAGTGAAGCTCTTCATGAGAGACTTAGTGAGAGCCCTGCCCTTCGCTGCTGCTGCTGAACGTTTGCACAGTCTGTCTGCATCCCTCTCGTCCTCACATTCATGTATGGCCTCCCAATTTCGCATGACATGGCACGCGAATTGGCTAAATGAGTAATTAGCGATGACATCAGTGACACGCTGCCCATCTTCAAACAAAGGTGAAGATACACTGAATGGCTTGAAGTGAGCTAGATTAAACAGCGCCCAAGGATCACCTGAGCTCTTCCGAGGCACTACCATACCCACAACTCGAGGTATCAAAGTACGCAAGCCCTCACCTCATTCAGCATTTGTATGTTCAACAAGCACGTGCGTCTGGTGCAAATCATGTCCATATTTCAGAGGGTGTCTGTGAAGCACACCCAATCGCGTGTCTGCCGTGTGTATGTTTTTATCACTCTTCTCCTTCAACTCCAGTTGAACGAAACGACAAAAATCGTAGAAACACATGTGCTGCAGTCCATCCCCTCGATACCAATAATGGTGTACCTGATTCATAGTAATCAGCCTGCCAGCATTGTCTGTCTGCACCGTGAGCGAGGAATGTTCTACTTCATCCGGACCATCGTCATCTGGCTCACCAAAATTGAAAGCATACTTATCTTTGATGTGCAACAACAACAGACCAGATAGCATGGCAACTGTCTGATGCAAGGGGATATCATCACTGAAACCTCTTAGATATCGCACGGCCTGCTGTGCATGGATCTGCTGCTGCCTGATGTACTGGGACACACACTTATGCAGTAGCTGTTTGGCACCCTCAACCTCGGAATCCTGAGGGTGGGAGGACACCTGTGTGATGGCTCGAGATAACAACAACAACATCTCATGAGTTTTGAGGTCAGACTTTGTGATGTAGTCTGTAATGTAAAACATTGCTACCTTAGCTGCTCTTCCAGACAGGATACACTTTAAATCATGATTGTGCCTACAAAACACAAGTATGTAAGGGTTGAAATAGTTCACGGTGCCATCGCGACACTTAAACACAACTGACTTGCTAGTTGCGTCATAGTACGATTCTTCTACGATCTCATGAGGAAATAGAAATCTACAATGATCCTCATGTCCATACTTGTGACAGACACGTTTGCAGCGATGTCATTGTAAGACTTCTCCGCAGCGCTTGATCTCAGTGGCCATCATAGAGTCCCAGTCAGTGAGCGCTTCTGATTGCGCGTCTAACACAGCAGGTGGTGGAAGAGGTGGGCATTGTGTACATGGTTCGAACACAGGATCAATGTCAACATCAATGTCAGGCAAGTGGTGATGTATAACATCCTCAAAGAATGCAAAAAACTGCTGTTGAAAATCAGGACATTCCAAGCGCTCGTGCAGCTCAGTAGGATTGACACCACCTAGCAACCAGATGACGAAGTGACCATGCAAGCTCCCTCGCTCCGTGAACTCATTGGTCCCATAAAAAGCTTCCAAGTGTCCAAGGATTCCACCACGCTCAGATGAAGCATGTGAGTCGAAATCCCAACTGAACAGATGAGTAAAAAGACAGGTTACCGAGAAGTGAAAAAAGTCGGCTGCAGCTACAGGGTCCTGAGCCAGGCAGATTGCTCTCTGATGGGCAGGAACAAGGCATGGATATCGCTGGGTTAAGTCAACTAACTCATCACCATACATCAGCTGAAACGTGGGGCTGTGAGACGCACTTGGGTTGCAAGTGAAGAAGATGTGAGGCATGCCAAAAAAACCAAAATAACTACGTATTTCACTACAGACAAACATCTTGGCTGATTGCAAACCGGGAATTCTTGCAGCTACCATGTTTACCTGGTTGAGTAGATTAAGTGCATCCCAGTCTTCCGCACTTAAGTTTGAATACCTATGCTCCTTTTGAAGTTGGTCTGCCAAACACGACAATGTGCGTGGAGATACACTGTTGAGGCGCCTGGAAAGCGATTCAAAATGTGAGCGCCAAACAGTGAAATGCGTGTGAAGATGCGCAGTCCGATGCTGGAATATATTGAGCACGACAAACATGTAAGTATGATGATAACGGAAAGACCAATCTGCCAGGTCAAAATAGTAATTGGCCTGTTTCTGAAAGGCTACAGGTGCGGGCCAAGAGTCATCATCAAAGCCTCCTATGCCAAACGGATAGAGGGTCGGGAACATTCCTGGGATGAGATCAGGATTATGATGCTCGTCTACAGGCTTTGAACCTCTAGGAAGGACTAAATCAGGCTCGCCAGAGGATGAATGCGCAGGAAGAAGATTGTGCAGGGCTGACGCTGTAAACGCACGACCAGATAGGCGGGTGCATTCAGGATCAGACACACCCATGCTTTCAATGAGGATAGTAGGCTCATTGACCTGCGAGGGGTCACCTGCATTGTCTGAGACAAACAACTCTGCTGGGTGCTTGGTGAAACCAGCTGTTTCCTCAGAGAATGTCGCAGATACATCAGATTCATGATCGTAGATGATACGATCGGCCACTCCAGGAACAGTGCCATCCTCAGGGTAAAGATTCATAACAGCCTCATCCAAAATAATATGTTCATACAAATGGTTATGATTGCACAGCCAACAAAGAAAAGACCACACTAACTGTTTGCGGATACGAAACAGTGTTACAGTAACATGGCATGAGTCCCCTGCCACCAGAACAGCCCTCTGCCACCGCACAGCTATAGACGATACCGGAGTCTCACCAGCTCTATGATGATAGATGACGATAGATGATAAGCGGCAACTGCTGGCTTAGATAAGCGGTCTGGACCACATATGACGACATAGGTCTAGATGACCTATTTACAGTTATCAAGATAGAAGGCAAGCCTCATGTTGCCTCATGTACTGATAGAAGGGTACCGCATGGACCCTATCTACAATAGAAGCCCGCCTCATGGACGCTATCTCTGACTCATGTAGATAAGCAGATTAGAACCCAGCTTTAGGCTGAGCTTAGATATGAAGAGTAGCCTTATATAAGGTCGAAGATTAAAGTAGACATTCCTTACTTTAATCTTACTAGGTTTACCCTTGAACTCCTTGTCCTGCTAAAGCTACCTGCTCGACATCGACTCGTACCTTCAGTGACGCCTCTCACTGTCTGTAAACCCTGCTATCATCTCAGTGTAACCCCTCGTTAACCACCATGAGCTATGTTTGAGTACGCAACCTTTGCTTGTCTGTAAAGGCCGACGACTCTCAGCACTTGGTACCACTGTCGTGGTTGTCGCTGTTTAGATCATCCTAGTCGCACACGACCGTGTGTCATAACAAACAGAGTCTTGAGTGACTGCGGTGTCAGCTTCAATGGCCCTACAAACACCACCATCAACATGCCATTGATGTCTGCAGGAGTGCGAGGTAGTACCTCGGCAGTGGACACTATGTTTGTCTCATGGGCACAGGTGTTTCCATGAAAAACCAAGGGTTGCGCAGGATCACTTGACTGATAGAGACGAGTAACATGCGCCATATTCCTGTAAATGGCACAGACCATCTCCTCCACCCAAGTGAGGTCGCAGAACTGTGCCAGGAGATGGCCTTGATAGAGCTTGTTCGCCAGAGCAAAACATGGCATCTTGGCACGGGAGAGTGACTTAAAACACTGGCCGCAAACATTGAGAGTGGTGCTGTCCAGGGTACAGACCAGAATACCTGTCTTGTCCAGCATAAGACCATTCAGTACGCTGCACTGATAAGTGAATTCTGAAGACAGGGTCTGAACAACACACTTGGCTGTGATGAATGGGTCATTCAACTGCAGTAAATCCAGGCTCAAAGAAAGATCAGCGTCAGCATCGACACGCAACTCATTGATGCTGCGAACCTGGCGCGAGCACACCGCGCACACTACACCAGGTCGCCAGCACGAACCATCCACGTAATCCCGCAAGCATTCCATGACAACATTGCGGGGAACGACTTTCGGCCATTGCGCAACGATCTCTGCGTTAAACTGACTCAGCTGCGCAGCCGACTGTTCTTTGACAAGCTTACAATGTAGCTTGCGTCTCTCAGGTAAGGCAACGATGGGCTGCTCCAAGCGATCGATAAGGATGGAAGAGAATTCTATGCACAACACGAGGGACGACATTGACATGCGCGTAGTGGGAACTGCAAAGGGTGCCACACAGAGCACATCGACTAGAAACATGTAGTCTCCGAGAGACTGTAAGTGCGAGAGACGTTGCTGAACCTGCTGAACCAGAGCTGCGCAACGCTTCCTCTTTGATCTCATGGCATATGCAGGACGACGGGAGCGGGGAAGAGCACCAAAACAATCCACGATGTCTCCGCCATCCAGTTTTTCCAGACGCTGTACCAACTCTTTTGCTGGCAGCAATGCCCAGGACAATGGCTGACGCGCATCAGCATCGAGCTCTATCTGCGGCTGAGGGAACATGGTACCATTAAGGTCAGAATTCGTGGCGCTGTCAGGACCATGGTGTGGGATATGGCCTGGTTCATGGTTCAGAGTAGGGTCTGGTTCATGGTTCAAGGTAGGGTCTGGTTCATGGTTCAGGGTAGGGTCTGTTTCGTGGTTCAGGATATGGTCTGGGTCAGCCAAGCGAGTATGATACGGACGGCGCAGTGCAGCCGCAACAGCCTCACCATACAGCATCTCGAAGTAACCCGAGACAACGCACAAACGAGATACGGATGGCAAGTCACGTCGGATATACGGGAGACAACGAGCGAACAACACCTCATTGGGTGCAGCGCTCAATTCAGCGCATAAGCGACTGAAGTGCGATAGAATGGAGTTAATGGATTCAGGACGGGTGCGCTTCTTCGGCACGAAGCTGACTGGTAGCTGACGAGCTGCGTCTACAACGACAGGTGCAGGCAAATCTGATAGAGACGTGGAATAATGGGGATCGGGATAGAAGAACCACGGGGATCATCGCCAACCACATTGGCATACAGGGCACCGAGGTCAGGCATCTGGCAGGAGGCGACAGATGCAACAAACACTATATAGGCGGGACCATGCAAAATCATGTGAAAATGAAACGGTCAAACGCGGCGTCAGGCACACGGTGAGCGCCGAAAAACTGGTGGATCGGAGTGCAGAAAATTAGACAGAGAGGGTGATTTTTGTATTCGACTAAGCCCTCCTCCACTAACGAACATTAGATGCAAGCTTCTGTTTGCTCCTGCTTCTCGTCTTCGAGAACAACTAGTGACTCACCCCTCGTTGTATCGAAAGCACTATGGCCCATGGGATATTGACTTTCGTAATATGGTGTAGCCGTCTTGTAGCACATATAGGTATCATGCTTTTTCAGGCTTCATGAGGGCAGACATGGACAATGGTGCACGCGTGTAAGCCAGTTGGCGTGAGTCCGAGTCAAGAATGGGAGGTTGAACGTCGAAATTGAATGATGGCATGGTGTAGTACATGAGTGAGCTGTGAACGTCTGATACAGACCACTGGATAGGTGGAGTGGTGATTGCGGGCTTTGTTGATCATGCGGCAAGGCCCTCGACATCCTCACGTACTTCGACATTGCTTCGGTCCAAAAACCGGAGGAAGCGTGTCTGGCAGGTGAAGGTGGGCCAAAGAGTCCAGTGCGGGGCATGATGTAACATTCCTGGAATGGTCGGAACAGATAGAACGTCGATGATGTGGCTTTGTTGAGCTGCCAAATTTTTTTGAGCTGTACGAGCGTGTTTCAGAGAGCTCAGACGATGCTTCGCCACCGTGCGGAGTGCTGCTGAGCATTGCCGAACAGGGGAGATTTATCTGAACATCCAGGGTACTAACATCTGAGCATCGCATACCAAATATAAAACGGTTACGCCAACACACCCAGAAAGGGACATTGTCAGCGACACCCTAAGACAAATCTGAAGGCTCCGGCAAAGTTCCAAAAGGAAGAAACCAAATAGATATTACTGCGGTGGTAGAACAGATAAGAACGAAAGCGAGGAGTAAAACCGTAAACAAGTACATAGTCATCATATATTCGAGGTCCGCTAGTCCCGGAGAGAGGCGGTCCGTCGTTTTCATCACAGACATGCAAGGACCAGCACCAGTACTTCAGCGACTCGGCTCACCATAATTAGGCGCATCGGTAAATGCCGAGTCGTCATGTTCACGTTCCGTCAAGGTATGGGGTTTTCAAGAGCCTCCCAAGTGGGTGACATATCCAGTCCAGTCACATCTTGTCGAAGCAAGTTCAGGTATGATTCTCACCCGCAAAAAAAGCGGTTTCATGTCACTCACGGACTGCCGCTAGCAAATTCATCCATGGCTGCGCTACCCTACTGCCTAATCGCGTAGATCTCGTGCCCTTCTGGCTGCCTCAAAGTAAGCGGAAGAGCCTGCTTCCATCTTATTTTCTTGCCTCATATCATTCACAGTGGACACGGATATCCTCAAGCCCAATACTGGATACCTCACAGTCGAGCGTCCGACAAGGAATACTCCTGATTTTCAGTCCGGTATTCTCTCGTCCATCTCGCCCGTTTTGCCGGTGTCTCTGAAGGGGAGGAAGATGAAGAGATGGACTTGGCGCCTGCTAGAGACGAGTTTCGGCGCACGGGGCTGCCGCATGAGGACGTTGCGGCTGCTATCGCATTTCGTGAAAAGTCTCTCAAGGAACGTGAACCTGCATCTCAGTCCAGGGGAAGCAGCAGCACTCCTGAAGTGGTATACGATGAACGCACGCCGTTGTTGAAGCTGTCACAGCCTCCGATGGCGGAGAGGAATGTGTCGATTGACCCGCTTGCGCCGTCTTCTGCGTTCGATGAGCGTCTGCGTGAGCGTTTACAGGCGAACAAGAATGTGCCGCCGCGTGTACAGGATGGTGAGGTGCAGGAGGCTGTAGGTCGGGACGAGGAAAATCTGCGAGAGGATGAGCGTTTATTAGTGAGGGATTGGTGCGTGCCATCTGGCAAGCGGATTGCAGTGCCTGTTCGTATCGAGCCCAAGGTATATTTCGCAAACGAGCGCACGTTCTTGGTACGACTTTTTTGCATTAGGTGAACGTGTTCGTCTGCTGATGTTTGTCATGGCAGAAATGGCAGAGCTTTGCGGTGCTGATCGGCACTATCGCAACGACGTTATTAAACTTCGTACCTGCAGATGATCCACGGGGCCTGATTAGCGCTGCGCTATTCACTCTGGCTGCACTGCTCGCGATCGCCTATTCAGCGATCATCTTCGTGTACCGAGCGCTTCGTCTGCGTGCACGATCGGCGGAAGGGCTTTATTGTGACAAGTACGGACCGACTATTCTTTGCTTTGTGATGTTGGCTGCGCTGGGGACCAACATTGGGTTGAGGGTAGCGGATATGTGATGACATGAGGATGAGCCTTGGACGCTGATAACGGTTATACAGCTGATGCGAGGAACTCGTTTCCTCTTTAAGGTCTGTCCTACAAGAGCTTAGCCGCAATGAACAATTTTTGTTTCCAATTCCGTGTGATTCGCACTGCGCAGGGGACCAGATCTCATCGGCCAGAAGTCAGTGATGTTGGTGTTACAAAATGTGTTCACATGTGGTGCCAACACTGCTTCTGCCAAAGATGGTTCACATACTCGTTCCTTTCTTCGCGTTGTCCCATGTTAACGAGTTATTGTGCCTCCGAATCCCGTCCCCGTCTGCTTGCGAAGAGTTATGTAACCCTCTAAGCACAGCCCAACCTAGCCATTGTCAAACGAACGGAGCTTCCAGGGAACGAGTTCATAAATTTTCTAATACAAGAACCGCCAACTTGGTCTATGCTATACGTTGACCAAGTTCACCTTTCACCCACACCCATTCTCTACCAATATGTCAACAATCTCAAATGATCCCACTTGGTGGCCGGCCATCAATGTATATCGTTTTGCCAGCTATTTTTCAGGTTCGTAGAGAGCAATAGGATGTTGACGCTGAGCGCTGACTCCGATGTCTCAATCTAACCTTGGCTCCGGTATCGCAGTTGCCGCCTTTGTTGCGGTGACGTATGATTGGTGTGAGCACGATAATATTAGAGGATTGCTGATATCTTACAAGTATTTTCAGCACTCACATTTGGACAAGAGGTATGTCAATACTATCACTGGAACCCATCTTGCTAATAATCTTTTTGTAGGTTGAACTCATCTGGGTGAGTAGAGTCTCATGTCAGAGGGAACACACATGAAAATGCACTTAATTACAGAGGCAACACTGGTCCCTGATGACAGTTCTGTACCTCAGTGTATGTAGCTTGTGTGTCGCAGTTATCATGATGTGCTGACTTGAAAGTATTCTAGACGCGCTATCTTGGAATGTTATGTGCTGCGTATGTTCGGAAGGCTAAACAATCGATGTTGTGCTAATCATCTATGTCTCGTAATCAGCATGGCTATCCTGGGTATGTTGTCTTAGTATATTTATTTTCTTCGCTTCTTCTAACCAGCGGCGTGCAGTTAATGTTCCGACCATCTGGCTGACAGATACAGTGAGTCTTCTGCACAGATGCCTGCTATTCCCCTTTAATTAACCGTGGTGCCTTGTAGCAGTGGGTTTGGTTCTTTACTACCAACTTCTTGGTTCGCTAATAACTGCCACACTATACTGCCACAGATGTAAGTCTTTGGAGTGGGTGTTATCCGAGGCTGGTCACTGACTGGATTTGTCAGGCTTCATTATATACGTCGTACAGAATTGGATGGTTGTGTTGGTACCTGCACTGCTGTGGGGTGAGCTTGGCGCTTGCGAGACCTCAGGAATATTCAACTTGACTGAAACATGCTGCAAGTCATCATCATCACTCGGTTGCATGCCATGTATCAACGATCCAGAAAGATCCTGATATTTCTCGTTGTCACCTTCCTGGCGATCACCACTTTTGATGGAGTAAACGCCGTTCTGATGACCATACATATCTCAGGAGGTACGCTTAATTATGGATAAAAACGAACGTGCATAGGGCTCATTGATGGACACCAGAGGAACTCGTTCTCTCCGGCACCTACCAGTGCACGATTGGCTTTAGGAGAGATACCCTAGTTCTGAATTCTGCTGCTTGGATACTCTCCATTGTATGGGAGGTCCTCACACTATGTCTCGCAGTCTGGATTGCGGTAAAACACTTCCGTGAACTGCGATTACATGCGGCAGGAGGGATTATCGGGGACTGTTTTACGGTGTTGATGAAAACTCACGTGGTTTACTTTGCGAGGTAAGTTCATATCGTGATTATTGTCCTTTTTTTCACTGAAGTGTCGGATATGATAGCTTTGTCGCTGTCTCTTGCTTCGAGCTCATTTTCTATTTCTCTCCAACATCATCGACGGTATGTCAATCTTTCACTTACCTCTACATGTGACCACGTTCTATCATCTCTACAGAGTCAATATCTCCTAGAAGATGAGACTGTTTTTGGCTTGTTGCAGATTTTGGTGGTCGTGCAGATGTCCGTGCTAGGACCACGGCTGATCCTTGGCGTTCGAGAATATCATGCCAAACTCGTGGCTGACTCCGATGCAGCAACCGGCATGATCTCAATCGCTTTCCAAGAGCGCGTGCATATATCGACTAGCAGTAGTGTGTAATGCTCAGTGAAGTTGGCGCGAACGGTTGTCTAGTGCTTGCAGGAAGCACGGGAATTCTTTTTGTTTTTTTTTGTTTCTATTCCAAGCCTCATTGCGGTGCTCAAGTAGTTATTTAGTGTCACAAAATAGATGTCAAGGAGGCATAGGTTCAGGCGATATTTTCGTCGCAGTATTTATTCGATTCATTTGCTATAGGTCTTGACATTGACAATGTTTCAACCTGGATATCTTTACTGTACCAACGAAGGAAAGCAGTGTACAGAACGGGGAAGTCTAGGAGTGAGAGAAGCTGTGGTTCATACGCCAACGCTGCAAACCAGTTTACACATACATTGAATCAGCAACTCGGCCCACCAGAATTACCAAACTACCGGCGCATCGGTAAATGCCGAGCCTAAGCAGACCCGGGCCGAAACAACTACTCTACGCTCATCTACGGAAATCTTACGTCTGTGGCTCATCAATATTTCGGCCGTTTTCCGTCGATACGGTGAGGGCCGGTTCTCACTGGGCTCAGCGCTCAGTACTAATATAAGCCGAGTTAGGGGTTGCTGGCGCAATTGGAAATTTACGCTCTCATCAGTTAACTGCCTTGTCGTGAAAATGAACCACGAAATAAAACCTAAATCAGCACTCTCGTTTCTTGCGGACGAACTTTGGGTTTACGTTCTAGGTTTCCTTTCCTGCAGAGACATTCTTCGTTGCACATCCGTAGGTTGTTGCCGTTGTCCTAGACGGAATCCTATGCTGAGTCACTAGTTCTCGCAGGTATGTAAGGGTCTTCACCAGATATACATGTCCTGTTCAGAGCTCCAGTACATCGTCGAACTCAGCGGCCAATGTTTGCTCCCCGGCATCTCCAGCACGGACGACCGTACCCCTATTTCTAAGCGCTTACAACGCTTGAGGGATAAAGCTCACGCATGGCTCAAGTTTGATGCCTATGCTTTCCAAATAGTTATCCCATCAGTCTCGGTTGCTGCAATGCAAACATACGTCACCGGTGGTGAACATTTCTACTTGTGGAACTACTATGACAACTTGGTCACCATCAGCTCAATACTCTCACAACGAACAATCGAACACCACTGGTCACCCAGAACGTTGTGTCCATTTCCTATGGCGGAGAGGCGGGATGTATTGATGGACCCGGCACAAAATCTGTTCGCTATCACGTATGGTGTTGACAGGATGACCTACATTTACCTAGCAACTCTGGATGATGGTTGCGTCCACCCTCACGCTGCCGGACCAGCACTAGTTCTGGAGTCTCCCGTACATGAGTGGCAAGTGAAGCTCCAGTGTTATGGGAGGCATATTGGTTTATCGCGTCGATTTTGCACTCGTGGAGTTGGGACGCCTTCCCTTATGTGGCAGCTGCAAATTTGGGACTGGCAGCACTCGACAACATTAAGCGTGAGTCCTCATGCTTGAATCAGAAATTGACGAAGAATCGACAGTTGATTTTGAATTTAGACTGTCCTCAGCAGCAGCATACAAACTACATTTCGCACCCCCACTAGTTTTTGTTTTCTTGGAAACGACAGGTTGCTCGTTGTCGCCGATAATTTGAAGCTATATTCGATCAAGGATATGTCCGAGACGCCACGATTGCTGGCATGTTTCCTGTTGCCTTTCCCGTTGGTGGACACAGAACACTACCTTCCGCCTATGCACGGCTCACAGCTGCGGACGCAAGCTCAGTCGGTGTACACCTCAGACCCTGAACATAGACTGCTATGCCTTACCTCATCGATTGATAAACCAATGATCTGCCTCATCTCCACGAAGGTTTTCTTTGACATTGACGAAGCGACGGCAATAACGCTGATACCATGGAATCATTGGGGCCCTAGACATGTTCGTATTTTTGAGCAGAAAGTGGCAGACGTGTCAACGATTACTCATGTCAGTGGGAATCGAGTTTTGTTGGCGGACAAGATGATGTCAGAGAGATACGTCGAATATTATAAGTTGCGTATGCTGGACTTTAGCCCGCTGGCCGTGACGAATAGGCGGGGTCTAGGACGAGTAGTGAAAGAGCGATCTACTGTGACGGTAGCGGTCCAACGTGGTTCCTGGGACGATAAATCAATGTACTATCACCACTCGACGGTTGAAACGGCTCTGCCTTACGTTGAGGTAGTGGATTGGAAGATTAGTGGGCCGTTGCAGGATGTTTGGATAGATGGTGATAGGATCTATTTGCTGCTAGATGGCTCATATAGAGGAACGAAGCTCGAGGTTATTGACATTTATTAGAATACCGGTAGGGCTATGTCGAGCGCGGGTGACGGGTGGCCATTGCCATTGCTATTGAGATCGGTGACGACCATTAGCAGGAAGTGATAAGCAACCGGTGATTGATGGAAGAGAGCACGAGCACGAGCCGAAACTGACGATCATTTATATTGACTAGCGGCATGACGTTCACATGGCACCTGATTATCACGCTTAACTTGAAGCTGCTGAAACCCTTTGAAAGTTTCTGTCTGCTCCTGCTTCTCATCTTCGAGAAGAACTAGTGACCCACCCCTCGTCGTATCGAAAACACCATGGACCATGGGACATTGACTTTCGTAATATGGTGTAGCCGTCTTGTAGCATATATAGGTATCATGCTTTTTTCAGGCTTCATGAGCGCAGACATGGACAATAGTGCACGCGTGTAAGCCAGTTGGCGTGAGTCAAGAATGGGAGGTTGAGCGTCGAAATTGAATGATGGCATGGTGTAGTACATGAATGAGTTGTGAATGTCTGATACCAGTCTCAGGCCGCTGGATAGGCGGAGTGGAGATTGCGGGCTTTGTTGATCATGCGGCAAGGCCCTCGACATCCTCCTCACGTACTTCAACATTGCTTCGGTTAACTTAACCATTCCAAAAAGCGAAGGAGACGCGTCTGGCAGGTGAAGGAGGGCCGAAGAGTCCAGTGCGGGCAGGATGGAAAATTCTTGGGATGGTCGGAAGAGATAGAACGCCATCGCCTACAGCAGTATGACAAGCCGTTAAGAACGCGAACTCGACCTGCGGAAGATTTTTCTCCATGATATCGAGCAGCGTCAGATGTTCGTCTCTCATGACGAAATGCGAATTATAAGGCTGCGTAGGGTCCTGCTTGCCATGACAAGCCAGGTGCACCTGCTGCAAGGCTTCGAGTGCACCTGCTCGTGTGCGAGATATAGTGGTGCGGTTGGCTGCGCTAGGGACCAACATTGGCTTGAGGGTGGCGGACATGTGATGACGCCTTGGACGTCGGACGCTGATAAATATACAGCTGACGTGAGGAACTCATTTCCTCTTTGAGGTCCTACAGGAGCTTAGCCGCAATGAACTATTTTTGTTTCCAATTCCATGTGATCGCACTGCGCAGTCATGAGGCTTTTGATGGATGTACATGTCGATGTGCGGCTGGACCAATAAGGTACTTGCGCGATTTAATGGATGGTAGAACCGAAAGAGGTAGCTTAATCGGGAAGCCAAGTGCTTGATTTGGGCTCAACAAGACCATACACAAGGAATCTATATAAGAGCGCACTGATAAACTCCCAAACTCTAAGCTACCTTGAGACCCATCCACTACAAACATGTTCACCGTAAGTCCATCTCTGATTGTATCGCATTTCGTTATCTTATCTTGGTTGGCAGGTCACTGAAGTCCCTGTTTCCAACAACAGCTGTGGCTCGTCCAGCTGCAATTGCGGCGAGTCGTAAGTCGCTCTTTGTGTAATACTAGAGTTTCGGTCTGATTCATGATTTGATGTACAGATGCCAATGCAAGCCCGGAGAGTGCAAGTGTTAATTGAACGTTGATCTACCGGGCAACTGCTGGGCTCGGCCTCGCTGTATATTATTCCAGCCTTGGTGTTTGATCTGGGTCGATGTATGATTGTACTATGAAATTGTATGCATTATCATCGAGGAGAAGCGCAATACATGTGAACTTTGCTTATTGAATTGTCGGTGTTGTTCTGACTGTACGGCGAGTCTGTAAGAGAGAGCACGATGGAGTGGCGGCAGGCGAAATGGTTATCTTTGCTTGGCCCAGGTCCCAGGATCTAGACCCCATGATGCGTGTTATATATAGATCCCTCCGGACCCCGCTCATCCCACGCTGATTTACCACGCCTCCAACATATCTTGCTGCATCCCACAATGACCTAGTCAAAGACACAAAGTGAGTATTTCCCTCATGCTTACAATCCAAAGGTTGATCTCACAAGACCCATGCACAGATACGACGAAAAATGGCATGTACACCTGACCTGCGACACCGTCTGCGAAACATGCGATGTAACAGATCAACTCAGATCTTAGGTATGTCTTAGCATTTCCATTGTCGATGCTAGCGCACGCGTGTTGGTAAAATGAATCCCCATGAGAAAGCCACGGTGATTCGTTTTTACCAATCTCGAGTACGCACCCATCCTCCCCCCTCCCCGAAGAGCCTCGTATTCTGCCATGGCGTTCACAGAGATGCGTAGATTGATTTCTTGCTGCCTCTACAAGTTAGAAGAGGCCAACTTGTGGGATAAAGTTGTCCTAGTCGGTGCGCAACTGTCCTCTGGATCTCATTGTACTGACCAACGTCTCTCCTGCAGAGTGAGCTTACGATTTCATGCATGAATGTACATCTGATGCCAGTCTGTATTTGATATTTCCATCGTGATCGCCGAGTCTCTTACTGCCAGCATCAAGTAAAAGATTACGGAATTAGACAAGCAATCGTAGATATCGATAACTAGAAGATACCCGCGAGCAACGCTGTATAGCTGAATACGACCGATACAGCGGTGGTACTTACGTGGAGGGTTAAATGCAGGAACAATGAACAAGGACGGGCACTCATTGGAATAGCGTGAGCTCGGTGAATATACAGCACATTGACAACACACACCACATGGCCAGTCATGAGATAAAGGAAGAGCGAAGATATCAAAACTTAAACACCGGGTTAATGCCAGCGATGCCACTCCAGGTAGAATAGAAGTTCGAGATCATCGATCATCACTGGGTAAAAGATAGTACTTGGATATGAACGTATGAACGCCGGGCTACTGGTAAATGCGACCGTGCACCACCACGGCTGCTATTTGCTGTGCCATCTTGGCGGAGGTCTGAAATGCGCACATTTCGTAGATCGCTGATATATACAGGACTCGTCCCTTACCACGGATTATCGGAGGCGGGAACCGGTACCCAATAAGGGAAGAAAGTGCCGCACAAAAGTTTACGGACAGCTTGGACACTTATTTTCTACAGAACCCTCTACCACTAAAGTGGGTGTCGGGGACGCTCCAAGTCTCTCTTTTCCACTCCCCGAATCTCTCTTTCAAAGTTAATACCAGAAGCTGGAGTCCCTCACACACCTTCCGCACTGTCAATCAAGGTGTTGTGGGTGCTGCGACATATCACGCTCCATCGTGATAGACCTTGCTCCGCAAGGTAACAAAGATACTCCCATATGCAGGAAGATTTTTCTCATTTACGCTCATCACTTACTACAGGTACCATTAAGAGGACCTCGACTCCACAGATGATCGAGACAGACAGGCTGGTGCGGCAGGGGCAGTGGGTGTTTTGTTCGAAGTCGAGAAGGTTGCGTGTGCAAAGGTACGTCATCATGATTCATCATCACAGCTCAACAGTACTATGCAGACGAAGCACCTACCAGGCTGTACCGCAGTTGGTGCCATGCTATGCTGCCGTGCTGCATTGTGTTCTACCTTCACCTGTGGTAGTAATATTGTCATTATATTCACAGAATCTATCTATAACTTTTTCCATGGCGAAACCTGAGGGTCATTTTGGAAGTGCGCGTGGATGACAGCTCTTTTTATGCATGCTTGCGTCCATTTTCTTCGTCTAGCGACAGGACGACGACATATGGCTCTCCACCAACATCTTCTTGAACCCCTTACCTACGTCAATTCATTCTATTCTTGAATATTACATCTGCAGCAGTCGCGAGTGCCTGGCCCGTGCGGATTGCGCGCCCATTGTTTCGATCTTCACGCTTACAATGATCCTGCCCTGCTCTTGACATTGTTCTTTCACAGTTGTTGCATGCACACGCCACCGTTTTCGACAGCATAATATGATGAGATACGGGGATACGTTATGGGCGGTTTCCTGTGCTTGCTATCCATTTGATTTTCGTACGTCTCTTCCATCGTGCCTCTCAGTTGTTATTTACTACGAGGTAAACGGTTGAATGGCGCTTTCTGAGTATTGGTCAATTCATGTCTCCCTTTGCGTATCCGTTGTCTAACTTGCTTTACATCGCTCATAGTTCTCGATGTGTGGATCAGAATATTTCTTCGGAGAACGTGGAAGATGATCGCCGTGGTGATGCTCAAGGCAAAAAAACCTCTTCTGGATGGTACCTTGTTATGCAGGCAACACGTTCTGATGCAACCGGAGCTGAAACTCTCGCGACCACACGATGGTAAGATTATATGCCAAATGCTGCAGTTTGTGATAAGACACGATCACCATTTCCCGTGTTAATGTCTTTGCTAGTGTGTACGGGATGCTGCATCGCCTGGATTCCACATCTTATAAAGGACCCATAGCTGAGCGAACTATCGCCATCAACCAGTATGACGATTTTGCAAGTGTCTCAAGCTGACGTGCTCTTGTGGTCAAAGGTGAGTACAGCTTCTGTAATCGAAGCAATCCTGGATCACCAATCTCTCGTCCCAGTACTATTATGGTGCGGGTGTTGTTCATCAAATCAGTTGCTTTCGTTGATCTATGTTCCTTATCCTGATAGCTGCATTAACATCGCTTTGGGTGAGCTATAGAATTTATCATGACCTTGCGATGATTCATCGTTTGCTTTAACATCAAGACGTATGACTGCATACTTTGCATGCCTGACTCGGCAAGTGAAAATTTACTTGAACGCCCTATAGTATACACTCTGAACTATAGTTGATGCAGGTCGCTTTCATTCTCGATTCTCGGCACGGGCTCGGCACGGTGTTTTATCTTGCCTGCAGTCTCTCTCCATCTGTCTTCATGCTACTGAACATGCTTGGTGAGCATCAGATTTGCACCTTCACATCGTCCTCAGGGTGTAATGCGTGTCATGCAGTGACTTTTCTGCCTAGTGGCTCATACATTGTATGGTCAAATGTTGCGAACATGTGAATTTAACTCATACTCCGTCATAGCTTTGTCGCTGGATATATATAATAAATATAAGTGGGTCTAATAATGGTTTACCTTGACACATACTGACTTTGCGTCCAACACCTCATTAGTTGCGGGGTTTCTGTCGATGTTTTCCGCAGAGTGTGGGTTTACAGATCCAATTCAGTCATTGTCGATTATGCGTTCTAACATCTGTACGAATCCCTGATGGTCTAGGGATCTTCATGCTCAGAACGATGGCAGTATGGGAGCGGGATAAAAGGTTCGTGGTATTAAAAATCATCAATATGATGGTAAGACTCGTACCAGGAGGCTGCCGACTCTAGCTAATATGTCTAACTCATCACCCGCAGGCTTATTTAACCCCAATATTCGTTTTCTTCTTTCAAAAATTCATCCCATCAATGGGTGAGTAGATCTCTCAGAACTTTACTTGCTCAAATCTCTGATCCATAAATATAGGAGAATGCTTGATTCCTGGGGGTATTGAATATGCAAATACGAAGGAAAGGTCTACAGTGATTGTCGTGTATTGCTTGTTAATTGTTGGCGGGTTGGGTCAGTATTTGGAGCTGGAACTCAAATATGAACTCGAACTAACCGCATGCCTTTCCATGCATGCTCTTTCAGACACATTAGCGTGCGTGCTGTACCGCACCTTCAGGAGTCATGGTGGCTGGAAAATCGAAAATCGTCTTGTGCGGGGTCTCGTGCATCATAATTTATTGTATTTTAGCTGCAGCTTTGGTTCGTGCTCAAATCATTCAGATGTATATTTACTTGCTAAATGGCATAGCTTTCTCTCTTGGTGTCATCCTGGCCTCAATCTTCCTTCCGGTGAGTCACTGTGCACACTCAAAGCTGCCCCATTAACGCAAGTAGTTTTCGGTGATGCACATGATTGCAGAGTTCGTCTAATCTTGCTTGGAGGAAGCGATAGTTACTCATTCGGCAGCAGGACTCAAGTCGTCGTTCTATCTCTCATGGTCACGCGAATGCATAGAGACTTCTGGAGATCGGATCGTGTTTCTTGTAGCAATGATGGAGTGGATCTCACTCTCTCAGCGTTCATGGCAGTAACCCCAGATGTCGTGTGAGTGTTACAGTAGTTGCTCCTTTAAAGCATCGTGCAGCTAATACATGATCGAGAAAAGACTCTCACAAGATACGAGTAGACATTGTCCCAACAATGCATAGTACAGATAGATGGACGTTTGAAGGCGTCATATTAGTTTGATTATGTACTGAGCCACTATGGACTACTTCGGTGTTTTGAAAGCACCTAGTACATTTTGCAGTTTGTTCGTTGGCTCTCTGGAGCGTTGTCGGTTTTTCTTCGATACTCACACATTGGACATACTATGTACACATTCGTCGTGTCTGGCAGTGCCTATATAAACCTGTGGATTATGACCTCTATAACATTGTTGCCTAGAACACTCGACAACAGGAGTCGCAAGAAAGTAAAGATATGAGGTGGTGAGAGAAGTAACACGACAGACGTCGTAAAGACTGGTTACTACGAGTCTATTCCCAGACCCTATCTATGACTTTTTACATGGCGGGACCTGAGGCTTTTTGTGCATGCTCGCGTCTATTTCCTTCGTCTAGCAACAGGACGACGACATATGGTTCTCCACCAACATCTTCTTGAATCCCTCACCTACGTCAATTCATTCTATTCTTGAATGTTACATCTGCAGCAGTCGCGGGTATCTGGGCCGCGCGGATTGAGGCTGCGCGCCCGCTGATTCGAGCTTGACGTTCCAAAGAATCCTGCCTTGCTCCTGACATTATATTGCCCAAACCTACGTCTCCTTTAAACAACTACTCAAGTACGACAACCAGGCTTGGAATGGAGATAAACCAACAAATTTTCCGTGCTCCCTGCAGAGCAGACAACTTCACCGAGCATTACACGTTACTGCCAGTCGATATATGCACACATTCTTGGAAAGCGATTGAGGTCATGTGGGTTGCTGCGTCGGAGTCAGTCACTAGTTTAGCATTATATTCTCGAATGCCAAGGATCAGCCGTGGTCCTAGCACGAACATCTGCACGACCTCCAAAATCTGAAACAAGCCAGACAAAGTCTGATCTTCTAGGAGATATTGGCTCTGTAGAAATGATAGATCGTGGTCACATGTAGAGGTAAGTGAAAGATTGACACACCATTGAAAATGTTGGAGAGAATTCAATAATGAGGTCGAAGCAAGAGAGAGCAACAAAGCTACCAAGTCCGACCCTTCAGTGGAAAAAGGGAACAATAATCACAATATGAACTTACCACGCAAAGTAAACCACGTGAGTGTTCATCAACACCGTAAAATAGCCTCCAATAATCCCTCCTGCCGGATGTAATCGCAGTTCACGGAAGTGTTTTACCGCAATCCAGACTGCGAGACATAGTGCGAGGACCTCCCACACAATGTAGAGTATCCAAATAGCGGAATCCAGAACTAGGACATCTCCTGTATAGCTAATCCTGCACTGGTAGGTGCCGGAGAGAATGAGTTCCTCTGGTATCCATCAATGAGCCCTATGCACGTTCATTTTCATCCACAGTTAAGCGTACCTCCTGAAGTATGCATCGTTGACATTACGGTTGCCACTCCATCAAAAGTGTTGATCGCCAGGAAGGTGACAATGAGAAATATCAGGATCTTTCTGTCTTGTTGATACATGACATGCAACCGAATGATGATGATGACTTGCAGCATGTTTCAGTCATTCCAATATCACTGAGGTCTCGCAAGTGCAAAGCTCACCCCACAGCATCGCAAATACCACCAAAACCGACCAAACCCATATAGTGTACATCATCCAGCCTGACAAATCCGATCAGCGACCAGTCTCAGGTAGCACACACTCCAAACAGACTCACATCTTTGGTAGTATAGCGTGGCAGATATCAGTGAACTGAAAAGTCAGCAAAGAACCACACCCACTGCTACAGAACACCACGGTTAATTTGAGGGGAATGGCAGGCATTTGTGCAGAAGACTCACTGTGCCTGTCAGCAAGATGCTCGGAACACCGACTGATGCCGTTTGGTCAGAAGAAGAGATGACAGTGAATGTACTAAGGACACACACCAACCATGGACAGACTGGTTATGAGAGATAGACGATTAGCACAACACCGATTGTTTAGCCTTCGGAACATACGCAGCAGATAAGATTCCGAGGTAGCGCACCTAGTATACTTTCAAGTCAGCCCAAATTTTACTTACGACAAACAAGCTACATACACTGAGATACAGCACTGTCATGAGCGACCAACGTTGTCTCTGTAATTAAGTGTACATTCATGTATGTTCCTCTGGCATGAGACTGTACTCACCCAGACCAATTCGACCTACAAAAGGATTATTAGCAAGACGGGTTCCGGTGATAGTATTGACATACCTCTTGTCCAAATGTTAGTGCTGAAAAATACTTGTGAGACATCAACGTTTCAACAGTCCTTTAACGTTATCATGCTCACCCCAATCATATGTTATTACAACGAAGGCGGCAGCTGCAAAACCGTAGCCAAGTTCAGATTGAGACATCAGCTTCAGCATCCGACTGCTCTCCACGAACCTGCAAAATAGCTGGAAAAACGATGTACATTGATGGACGGCCACCACGTGGGATCATTTGAGACCATCGTCATATTGTTAGAGAATGTGTGTGGGTGAGAGGTGAACCTGGTAAATGTATAGCGGTGACGTTCGCGCTATATGTACGCCGTGCTCACTAGTTTGGTAACCGAAATATCAATAAGAGCAAGGTAAATATTTGCGCACTCCACATAGATGTTGCAGCTGCCGGTTCTTGTATTCCTTATATAGAAAATCGATGAACTTGTTCCCTGGAGGCTCCGTCTGTGGCTAGGTTGGGCTGTGCCTAAAGTGTTTCATAACTCTTCGCAAGTAGACGAGGACGAGATTCGGAGGTACAATAACTTGTTCTGATGTGTTAACGTGGATGCGACGACTCGGATATCAGTAGATAGATTCTATCTTTGGCAGAAGCAGTGTATGTGAACACGTTTTGTAACTGATTTCTGGCCATGCTCTAAGTTCGCGATTGGGGGTTAACATTAAGGTTCAACATTCGTTCAAATCAGTGACGCGATCACGTGGTACTCTGAACTTGTTACTTCCTCGTGGCGCGGGAACACCGTGTACCCAAGTCTAAACTGCGCCTACGTCCTGTCTGCATCCTGCAATCACAGCCAGCACCTTGGCTGCAGACAGCATCCGCCCTCCAACTACACCATCTGCAGTTTCAGATCTCATCGAGGAGGTCTATCCTGCGTTTAGTATTGCCAACCGAGCCAAGACGCGCACTCGAAAGACTCAGGTCAAGAAGCCGACTTACGAGCCTGTCAACCATGATGTGATAGAGTTGACATCCGACTCCGACCTCGACGAATTATCACTCAAGCCTCCACGGAAGCGGCAGAAATCCCAAGACAAGCCCGTCAAGCCCAAGCCGAAACCCAGGCCTAAACCGAAGCGTAAAGACATCGTCTTCACTGAAGGTTCCTCAACAAAGCGTCGTCGATACCCAGCCAAGCGACATTGTGGTTCTTCTTGCACCTCAAGAGCCAGCGCTTCCGTCTCAACTATCTTTTACAACACCACCCCTTCCGTCTTCTATTCCTGCTTTACCCGATTTGTCTTCTCCGCCCTCTTCTCCACCCGAGATAACTCGTAAACGCAAGAATATTTCCCCGCTTCAGTCAGAGGTTCATGGCGAAGAGATGTCCCCGATACTTCGTTGTCCTCTATTATAGCACCTCCTCTATTCTCTGCACAATTGTCGCCTGTCGTCCCATAAATCGACAATTCGCACATACTTGAAGACGAAAGCGGGGACGCAGACATTGTTGCTGCGAGCAAGGGTAAGAAAAAGGACGCAAAGCTGTCTTGGGCGAAGGGGAAGAAAGAAAAACAGGCTGACAGAGTCGAACCCGACGATCTTGCGCACAAATTCCCCACAGATGAGCCAGTTGCAGGTAATAATGATCTCGAAGACCACGATTTCATCGAGGAAGAGGAACCGAAACTTACATCGAAGAAGAAGGCACTATCGAAACCCACCTCCGCTGTAGCATCGAAACCTAAGGCAAAGGCAAAAGGAAAGCGGTTCTCTCGGAAAGTGAACATGAGGACGACGACGACAACGATCCTCCCTCGCTCGAGGTCCCCTAACCGAAGCAACCATTTGCCCGAGGACAAAGACTCTCGAGACGACGGTCCCAAGAATTTTGTAATCCCTGAGATAACCAAGATACTACATTTCCATACTCTTTGATATCCTTACTTACATTCTACCTAGAAGATTCCCCCGAAAAGCGCAGCTGCCCCACCAGTCACGCGCCTTCAGCATCAAACCCAAGTCGACCTCAATGTCAGAGCTCATCCGGCGTGTCGACTCACAAATAAATTCACTATTCTCAAATGGTCCTTCCTATTCGCCATTGGTGAAGTCTTCGCGAACGATGCTTTCGCAGATTGCACCGCTCCACCCCAACCGACGGACCCCTCCACCACCATTACCGAGACCTCCCCGCCAAAGAAGAGCAAGAAGCAAATAGAGATGGAAGAGCGTATTGAGGAGGAGCTGTCGGAGACTGTTGAGGGGTGGTCGTGTATGACTGACGAGGAGAGGAGGGAAGTAAAAGTCGAGGGAGCAAGCAACCGCGCAAAGGCGACAGGAAGGTGCAGGAGGTCAAAGTGGAAATCAGGAGACTGTGGTAGTCAGTCGTGGCGACAGCACCGGTTAGCGCAAGTACGAAGAAGGCCTTGGTTGGATGTGTGGAACAATGGAGGCAACAGCAGGATAATTGAAGGGTGGGGAGGGGTCTTGGTCAGGTGTGTTGGTGTGTAGTGGGAAGTGGCGGGAGGCACGGGTGTTGCGTCGATGGCGGCCCCGCACTATAGCTACAAGATGTTGCTGGGTGTGTGGCACTTGAATGTGGGAAGTCCTGGTTGAGACATTGACAGCGTCAGGGATATGGTTTGAGCAGTGTCTGTGAAAGTTCACACATGCGTACGGCCGAGGGTGAAAGGGAGGCTGTCATCGCTGTCATCGCGGTTGACGACAAGGAAAAGGAATACTAGTATTAAACTTACGTAGCCGCCAACGTCCTGAGGATGGGTCAAAGGGGCTGCTCAATTCATTCAGTGTGCGTTCACATGGATCAAAGTATTGACGCGCGCCCCATAAAGTTTAGGTACAACTCCCGTTTAGGACAAGGTTTCATGACACTTAGCGGTGCTTGAATCCGACTTGAAGTGAACGCAAACTGAATGAACTTGTTGGCAGCCCTACATGTGGCGTTCTGAGTGCGCCACTGAGCCCTAGAATTGAGCAGCCCTAGTTAGTCTCAAACAGCCTCTTTCGTCAATGACAATACTGATTTCGGAAAAGCCTCGGATGGTAGTATATGTGGCATAAACACCCTAGTCATGATACATCCACCTTGAAGTTCGCCGCGCGCCGCCTGCGCTCTCAGGCTCACCCCTTCTCAAACAGCATGAGCCTAGTCTCAAGTGATCCAATTTGGTGGCCATTCATTGATTCGAGTCGCATTTCTAGCTGTGTTATAGGTTCGTGAAGAGCTGGATGACTATCATGATGTCTCAATCTAACATTGGCTCGGGTTTCGCAGTTGCTTGCTCGGCTGCGGTGATATATGATTGGGGTGAGCAGGATAGTATTCCAGAACTACTCGTGTCTTATAGTCTCCGCAGCACTGAATTTTGGACAAGAGGTAGGCTAATGCTATTACAGGAGGAGCTATCTCACTCAGAAAGATTCCTACAGATCGAACTGGTGTGGGTGAGCACAGTCCCAAGCCACGAGAACATATTACGATACAATTACAATTCATTTGTAACAGAGGCAACGTTTCTCCCTTATGACCGTCCTATATCTGAGTGTATGTAGTTTGTGCCACACATATGCTTGGCGGGACGTGCTGACTTGATAATATCCTAGGTGCGCTACATTGGAATATTATATGCTGTGTATGTGCTAAAATTTGGTGTTTGTGCTAATCAGTCATCTCTTGCATTCAGCGTCCAGATTTCGGGTGTGTCTTCTCACATACGCCGTGTTCCTTTCCTCTGACCGGCAGCGTACAGTCAATGTTCAGACGATGTCGGGGACATATATAGTGAGCTCTCTGCGCTAACGTCTGCTATTCCCATTCAATTGACTGTGCTCCCATGTAGAGGTGAGTAGGATTTTTGACTGAGTTTTTGGTTCAACATAATGACTGCCACAGCTGTAAGCTTGTTTCGAACTCATGATTCTTCGTAGCTGATCCCGAGCTGCATTGGTCAGGTCAGATTATATCTGCTGCAATGATTTGGATGTCTTTTGTCGCAAATGTAATGCTGGGCGGTGAGTTACGCAGCTGCAATATCTGGGTGACATTGACCTCACCGAAACATTACTGAAGTCATCATGATTACGCGATTACATGCCATGTATCAGCGATGCAGAAAGGTGCTGATAATTCTCATTACCATTTTCCTAGCTATCTGCATCGCCGTCGGAGTGCTCATTGCGATAACAGGAATGCACATTTCAGAGGGTAAGCTTAATTATAGACGAACGACATCAAGCTTATTGACGCATAACAGAGGAGGTCATACTTTCTGGCACCTATCAGTGCACTTTGCACCCTATAGGTGGCCAATTTCTGTCCACCGGCGCTTGGATAATACTTGGTACTACAGCATGGGAAATCGTCGTGTTGTGTTTTGTAGTCCGGATTGCTGTAAAGCATTTCCGTGAATTGCGACGATACTCGACAGGAGGTATTGTCGGAGACTATTTTACGGTGTTAATGAAGAGCCACATTGTTTACTTTGCGAGGTGAGCTTATAATGGCAATTTTTGGTTATCTTTGTCTCCTGAAGGTTCGCGCATATTAGCTTTCTTGTTGCTTGTTGCTTGTTGCTTCTTGCTTCGAGCTCGGTTATTTATTCCCCGAGGTCGTAGCGGTATGTCCATTTGTTAGCGACCCCAGCATGCAAGCACGGTTCATCGTCTCGACAGGACTTATATACCCTGAGATATCAGCTTTATTATGGTGTTTCTTCATTATCCACGGTCCTGCGATTATTTGTGCTAGGACCACGTCTGATTCTTGATGTTCGAGAACATCACGCGAAGCTCGTGGCCGACTCCGATGCAGCAAACAGCATGACTTCAATTGCTTTCCAGGAGCGCGTGCATGTGTCAACTAGCAGTAGTGTATAGCATGAGGCGTACTCGTTATGATTAATTGTTGTTGGGTACTCTGCAGGGAGCGGAAGATTTGCATTGGTCAGAAGTTTCATTGTGATACTTGTTGTATAGTACAGATAGATGGATGCTTGAAGGCGTCATGTTAGTGTGATTACGTACTGAGTCACTATGGACTACTTCGGTGTTTTGAAAGTACCCAATACATTTTGTTTAGTATGCAGTTCATCCGCTGGCTCTGTTCAGCTTTGACGGAACCGTATGCTGAGAGGGCTCAGTCCCGCAATCCGCTTCCCACCAAGCGTTTGAACTAGCCTAGGTTTCGACTCAAGTTCGTTCATACTCCTTCGGTGTATGTCCCTACAGTCAATGCTCGAGTTTACAATGTCATCATATTCACAAAAGTCTAACTAATGATGTGCAATAAAATAGATCAAATGTATATAAATCTAGTGAAGAGAATGACTCAATGGGATGACGAACACGGAATCAGGATGCTGACCGGGAGGCACGGGTGTTGCGCCCCGCACCATAGATGCAGGATGTTACTGCGGATGTGGCGCCCACTTGAATGACATTGGGAGGTCCTGGTTGAAACAGTGACAGCGGCAGGGGTACTATAGGCGTGCTCAATTCTTAAGTTGTCAGGTCAAGAGTTGTCAAGTCCCACCGTGCCTTAGAGCCAAACAATTTAGCCGACCGGGTTAGGCTCCATTTGGGCACCGCAGCCACCGCGTTTACTAAACAATATCGTAACAGTTCTCATATCGTAGTACCAGCGTGCTCATTATGCAGCAAAAACGGGAGTTTCGTGAGCTCTTAACTGTCCTTTCTCATCTTCTATGTTGGGTATGTCACAACGCACTCGCCTCGAACTTGAGCACTTCGTTTTCGCCGATGATGACAATCATGACCACAGTCATTGCACTGCTGCATTTCTCAGCGCTGACTCGGACTTCAAGTACTCGCGAGCTTGAGCATGCTATCTGGCCCTGGCTCGCGCGGCCCATATAATCAACGGAGAAAATGTTTGGAAGTACCGGGTTCTAACCCTTTCTGGGAACCGAAATTAATGGTACAAACAAAGAGCTGACAACTCTTGACCGTGACAACTTAAGAATTGAGCACGCCTAATAAGAACGTAATGACAAGACTTACGACACCTTCTTTTCGGGAGCTTGGGGGACCCGAAGCTCTTCGGAGCGAACTCAAGACTCACTACTACCGCGTAGCGGGTAGGAAAGGAGCAGAGGTATTTAACCCGGCTTATCACAGGTTCAGCAATACAGCATGAGTCTATTAAAGATCCCCTTCGTCGTGGCCTCGGCCATTGGCACGCAGATCTCATTGACTTCTCCCTCGAGTCTGCCCCCGTCATCTCGAGAGAAGGTGGTGTCAGCATCCGATTCAATCGTCAGCCTGCTTCTAGATCTTCAGATTCCAAACGTGTTCAAGGTGTGTCTCTCCTGCGTGTCTACTTTTTGTCTGTATGGATTAGTGAACAATATAACAGATTATTGTATGGACAGCAACATCTGTTGAAGTGGCCAACATACTGGCCATGCATATAGGTCCTTCGCAGATTCCAGAGGGCATCTATAATACTAGCGCTGTGCAGCTTTTGTACGCACTTCATCCCACGCCAATCACTCCCGCTCTCGTTGCTGGCAGTCTTTTAGTCACGGCGGGTGGCGTGTTGAGACGCTATTGCATGTCGACCTTGGGAAAGTTCTGGAGCTTCCGACTCAGCGTCAAAGACGAGCACAGAATTGTGACAAACGGACCGTACTCTATCGTCCGTCACCCAAGTTACACCGGTGTGCTTCTCCAATATGTCGGGTTGGTCATCATGCACGGGAGCGAAAGGTCGTGGATGAGGCAGTCTGGCATTCTACGACTGCCTTACATGAAAGGATTAGCAATGGTCATCCTCTGCACACTTACAATAGGCACTTTGACTGTCATCAAGCGATGTTCAGTGGAGGACAAGGTGCTGCAGCGTGCTACGGGAGAGGATTGGGCGAATTGGGCGAAGAAAGTAAAATATAGATTACTTCCTGGAGTTTATTGATGGCATAGGTGCTGAATGCTCTGATTGTAATGATTTAGTGGATTTGTGTCCTATCTGTGCGCTGGTGGCTACAAGGGAGATGGTATGAACTTTGCTAACAAAGTTAGCTTTGAATGTGAATATCATTGCCCACACGATCCGTCAGTAAACCTACTAGCATAATTCAGATTATGTAATCAACCGACATAGAACATTTGTATGTGGTGCCTGAGTTACATCAGTAGCGTAGTTAGCCAATGAAAAATCGTTTATCGTTTATTGTAATTCCAAGCTGGCGGAGTGTGTCGTTTGAGACAGACTCGGGTCTCTTATTTACTACCACCTGCTTACCTGTATAACGCTCTAAAAATTCATGGCTTCCTGTCAACCTTGTCCGACTCGTTTTAGTGTTACCCGCCGCTCTCCCAGCAAGTTTCCAGAGTGCAAGGTAAAGTATGTGTTCTGAAGTATGTGCAAGATGCTCCCGTATGCAGGAGAATGGTCATCTGTTCGGCCATTTCGCTCAGAGAAACACTCACTGCAGGTACCATTTAGAGGACCTTGACTCCACAGATGATCGAGACAGATGAGCTGGTGCCAGGGGCGGTGGGTGTTTTGTTCGGAGTCGAGAAGGTTGCGTGTGCAAAGGTACGTTATCATCATCACAGCTAGGGCTCAACAGTGCTATGCAGACGAAGCACCTAGGCTGTGCCGCGGTTGGTGCCATGCTGCATTGTGATTATATTCCCAGATCCTATCTATGAATTTTTACATGGCGGGACCTGAGGGTCGTTTTGGAAGTGTGTGTGGATCACAACTCTTTTTGTGCATGCTTACGTCCATTTTCTACGTCTGGCGACAGGACGACATGCGGCTCTCCATCAACATCTTCTTGAATCCCTTACCTACGTCAATTCATTCTATTCTCGAATATCACATCTGCAGCAGTCGCGAGTGCCTGGCCCGTGCGGATTGAGGCTGCGCGCCCATTGTTTCGATCTTCACGTTTACAACGATCCTGCCCTGCTCTCGACATTGTTCTTTCACAGTTGTTGCATGTACACGCCACCGTTTTCGACAGCATAATATGATGAGATACGGGGATACGTTATGGGCAGTTTCCTGTGCCTGCTATCCGTTTGATTTTCGTACGTCTCTTCCATCGTGTCTCTCAGTTGTTATTTACTACGAGGTAAACTGTTGAATGGCTCTTCTTGAGTAGTGATCAATTCATGTATCCCTTTGCGTATCCATTGTCTAACTTGCTTTACATCGCTCATAGTTCTCGATGTGTGGATCAGAATATTTCTTCGGAGAACGTGGAATATGATCGCCGTGGTGATGCTCAAGGCAAAAAACCTCTTCTGGATGGTACCTTGTTATGCATGTAACACGTTCTGAATCAACCGGAGCTGCAACTCTCGCGACCACACGAAGATAAGATTATGTGTTCAATACTGCAGTTTGTGATAAGACACGATCATCATTTCCCATATTAATGTCTTTGCTAGTGTCCACGGGACGCTGCACTGCCTGGATCGCACATCTTATAAATGACTACAGCTAAGCGAACTATCGCCATTAACCAGTATGACGGCTTTGCAAGTATCTCAAGCTGACGTGCTCTTGTGGTCAAAGGTGAGTTCAACTTCTGTAATCGAGTCAATCCTGGATCACCGACGTCTCGTCCCAGTACTATTATGGTGCGGATGTTGTTCATTAAATCTGTTGCTTTCGCCAATTTATGTTTCTTATTCTGATAGTTGCATTAACATCGCTTTGGGTGAGTTATAGGATTTATCATGACCTTGCAATGATTGATCGTTTTTTAACATCAAGACATACGACTGCATACTTTGCATGCCTGACTCGGCAAGTGAAAATTTGCTTGAACGCCCTATAGTATATACTCTGAACTATAGTTGACGCAGGTCGCTTTTATTCTCGATTCTCGGCACGGGCTTGGCACGCTGTTGTATCTTAAATGCAGCATCACTCCATTTGTCTTCATGCTACTGAATATGATTGGTGAGCATCGGATTTGCATCTCCATATCGTCCTCAGGGTGTAATGCGTCCATGTTCCGCAGTGACTTTTCTGCCTCGTGGTTCATCCACTGTATGGTCAAATGTTGCAAACATGTGAATTTCAACTCATACCCTCATCATAGCTTTGTCGCTGGATATATATAGCAAATATATGTGGGTCTAATGATGGTTTGCCTCGACGCATGCTGACTCTGCGTCTAACACCTCATTAGGTGTGGGGTTTCTGTTGATGGTTGACGCTGAGTGTGGGTTCACCGATCGAATCAGTTATTGCTGATCCTTCGTTCTAACATCTGCATGCATCTCTAATGGTTCAGGCATCTTCATACTTAGAACAATTGCAGTATGGGAGCGGGAAAGAAGGTTCATGGTGTTCAAAATCATCAATATGATTGTAAGACCCGTACCAGGAGGCTGTCGCCAACTCTTAGATGATATGTCTGACTCATTCTCCGCAGGCCATTTTACTCCCGATTGTCGTCTGCTTCTTTCAAGATATTGTCCCATCAATGGGTGGGTAGATCTTTCAGAACATTCACCTGCTCAGCTCGCGACCTCTAATCTATTCACAAAGGAGAATGCTCGATCCCTGGGGGTATTATACATCTCGATACGAAGGCAAGGTCTTCAGTGATTGCCGTATACTCATTGCTAGCTTTTGGCGAGTTTGGTCAGTATTAGGAGCTGCTACTGGAACATGAATTCAAACTAACTACATGCTTTTGCATCCACGCTCTTTCAGAATTATTGGCATTGGTGCTGTATCGCGGCTTCGAGAGTCATGGTGGCTGGAAGATCGAAAACCGTCTTATGCGTGGTCTCATGCGACATAATTTATTGTACTTTAGCTGCAGCTTTGGTTCGTGCCCAAATCATTCTTGGATGCATATTTACTTGCTAAATGACACAGCTTTCTCTCTTGGTGTCATCCTCGCCACAATCTTCCTTCCGGTGAGTCGCTGTGCACACTCAAAGCCGCCCCATTGATGCGAGATGTAGTTTTCGGCGATACACATGATTGCGGAGTTCGTTCAATCTTGTTTGGAGGAAGCGGTAGTTACTAATTGGACAGCAGGACTCAGGTCGTTGCTCTATCTCTCTTGGTCACACGAATGCACAGGGACTTCTGGAGATCGGATCGTGATTCTTCTAGCAATGATGGAGTGGATCTTTCTCTCTCGGCGTTCATGGCAGTAACCCCAGATGTCATGTGAGTGTCACAGTAGCTGCCCCTTCAAAGCATTTTGCAGCTAATATATGATCGAGGAAAGATTCTCAGAAGATGCTAGTGGACCTTGTCCCAACAATACATAGGACAGATAGGTGGACGCTTGAAGGCACCATATTAGTTCGATTATGTACTCACTCGCCATGGTCCTATGGACTACTTCGGGGTTTGGAAAGCATCAAATACATTTTTCAAGTTGGTATGCAGTTCGCTGGCTCTGTTCGGCCTTGACGGTTTTCTTCGATACTCATAGGACACATCACAAATAAGTACGCACCTGTCGTGTCTGGCATAAACTTATGGATTATGACACATTGTTGCCCAGAACACTCGAAAGCATGAGTCACGAGAAAGTAAAGGTATAATCGTATTAAGAAAGTGATATAATATAACAGTTGTCACAGGCCGTCGCAGGTGTTCTATCAGCTAGGGAATTTAAGTTCGTGAAAATTGTCTAACCAGAGAATAAGCACAACTGGAGTCTACTTCACTTTGAAGGACGAGCACGAGCAGATACGCAATAGTATTTGTGCGATCTGATGGATCATGCCACCACGCTGCTTCACTGCTCAGGAAGGAAAATCAAGGAAAATGAGAGAAAGAAAGAGACATGCCGTTTCAAGCGAGACCACACACAGGAAAGCTATAAAAAGTCTTCACATTGTCAATGAACAGGCGACAAAAGCTACCCTGATAAACCCCCAAAGACATTGAACGCACCAATCTATCCAGCAGCGCAATATCATGTACACCGCGAGCCTTGCTTTTTCCACTGCATCATCGCTATTGTTATCTTGACCTTCGTCCACAGGTCACTGAAGTCCCTGTTTCTCAGTACTGAGGCTCGAACAGCTGCGGAGGCGGCAGGTCGTGAGTCGCGCTGCGATTATACTCTTGTACGACGCCTGGGTCTGATTCAGAACATGCAGGTGACAATGCAAGCTAGGAGAGTGCAGATGCTGAGCACGAGTACTAAGCGAGTGAAGTTCTCACACCGCTGCAGCACTACCTCAGCCTCCAAACACCTCTCTGTCTCGAGAATCGAGCAAGGCCATATGTATACACTCGCATCTGGCATGGGTATCAGTCGTTATGATGCAATGGGACTTACCGAAGAATGTAGCAGCTGTGGTAAATGGTTTATGGCGAGTGCGTTGAGAGGACACATTGTGGGGAGATGCAGCAAGAAGTAGCGCCCTATTTTGGTGACCGAGGGAGGCGTTGTTTTCGAGGTCCTTTGTGAAGTACGGAATGGTTCGGTGCAAATTCAGTGTTTATTAGTGTTTGGACTTCATACGGTTTATTCTTATCCGTGCTTATGCTTATTACACCCCCCAATACTATCCAATTCAGTAAACAAACCGAAATATGTCACATGGGCTGCCGTGTCAGCCAAATGCTATCGAGCGCCCCCTCTGCCAGTGGATTATCGATCATCCGGCTGAGTCTCGTTAACGCCATGAGAAAGAAGGTCCCGCCGCCCCCTCCCATTCCCGATGTCCACTGGTCCGAGAATATGACATGGACCTTGCTGTCAGAGGTCGAGAAAGACGAAAATAGGCTTGTTTTGCTCGGGAAGCGGGACAAGAAGGAGGTAAGTACTATCCAGCTTCAGAACCACGTTCATTTTATGACAGTTATACTGCACTGCTAATTGACGAGTGGGACTACTATTGTATCACATAATCCACGTCTACGCAACTGGGGAGAGGTATAAGCATAAACCGTGAGCTTCCAGGTGTGAGGATCCCCAATCAAGGCTAGCTCGGAGTCATAAAAGGGTACTCAATGCTCGGAGAGGTATTTAACTTGGCTTATCGCAGGTTCAGCAATACAGCATGAGTCTATTAAAGATCCCTTTCGTCGTGGCCTCGGCCATTGGCACGCAGATCTCATTGACTTCTCCCTCGAGTCTGCCCCCGTCATCTCGAGAAGGTGGTGTCAGCATCCGATTCAATCGTCAGCCTGCTTCTAGATCTTCAGATTCCAAACGTGTTCAAGGTGTGTCTCTCCTGCGTATCTACTTTTTGTCTGTATGGATTAGTGGACAATATAACAGATTATTGTATGGACAGCAACATCTGTTGAAGTGGCCAACATACTGGCCATGCATATAGGTCCTTCGCAGATTCCAGAGGGCATCTATAATACTAGTGCTGTGCAGCTTTTGTACGCACTTCATCCCACGCCAATCACTCCCGCTCTCGTTGCTGGCAGTCTTTTTGTCATGGTGGGCGGCGTGTTGAGACGTTATTGCATGTCGACCTTGGGAAAGTTCTGGAGCTTCCGGCTCAGCGTCAAAAAAGAGCACAGAATCGTGACAAACGGACCGTACTCTATCGTCCGTCATCCAAGTTACACTGGTGCGCTTCTCCAATATGTCGGGTTGGTCATCATGCACGGGAGCGAAGAGTCGTGGATGAGGCAGTCTGTCTTTCTACAACTGCCTTACATAAAAGTATTAGCAGCGGTCCTCTTCTGCACACTTACAGTAGGCGCTTTGACTATCTTCAAGCGACGTTCAGTGGAGGACAAGGTGCTGCAGCGTGCTACGGGAGAGGATTGGGCGAATTGGGCAAAGAAAGTAAAATATAGATTACTTCCTGGAGTTTATTGATAACTTAAATCAGCCAATATTATGTAATTGTAGGACACCTCGTCGTTATTTCACCTACAAGTGTTAGTATAACGAAATCATGATGAAGCCCCAAACAGGGTTCCTGTCTCTCGCTGAAGAGCTCCTGTTTTACATTCTGAGCTTCCTTCCCTACCGAGATATTCTTCGGTGTACATCTGTGGGTCGCCATCATTCATGTTATCGTTGTTCTAGAATCTACTCGGATAGACTGCTGTTCTAACTTCTGACGATCCTCTTCAACAGGTATGTAGAACCCTTCGCCAGATGTACTTGTCCTCCTCCGAACTTCAGTACATCGTTGAAATAAGTGGACAACGGTTGCTCGTTATCTCCAACACGGACAATAGCATACCTATTTCCAAGCGTCTGCAACTTTTGAGAGACAAAGCTCATGCATGGTTCAAGGTTGACCTCCATTCCTTCAAAACGGTCCCCATAACAAGGTCATGGGGATCTCGGGAAAACATTATTGCTGGCGAGCATTTTTGCTTGTGGGACAAACTAGAAGATACGGCCATGATCTGTTCAGTACTTCCGAAGCCCTCACAACAGTCAATTCAGCGAAACTGGCTCCCAGGAACGTTGTGTTCAGTTCCACACTCATTAAACCTTGATGTGTTTATGGACCTAGCACAAAACCTAATCGCTGTCGCTTATGTCGTTGATCACAAGACAGTCTATATTAACCTTGGAGCCCTGGATGGTGATGGTGTTCACCCTCAGGCTGCTGGAGAGAAATTGTTTCTGTCGGACGACTCGGAAAACTGCCCTAAAACGATGTTTGGAAAGCTCAAAGGTTTCGGGAGGTATATCGCTTTATTGCGTCTCTTGGACAATGAAAATCGGGCTTCGATGGACAAGGTATGGCAGCTGCAGATTTGGGACTGGAAATACTCGACAACATCCAATGTGAGCTTTAGTTTGAAATAGTTGAAAGACTTGACGATTGATTCTGAAATTTAGAGCATCATCAGCGGTGTGGTACCCGGCCCATCCGACGCCACAATCGATTTTTGTTTCCTCGGGAATAATCGATTGCTGGTTATAACTGATGACTTGAATCTCTATTCAATTGGGAACATGTCCCAGACGCCGGAATTTCTGGCGTGTTTCCTGATGCCCATCCCGTTCATGCTACAATACCTCCCTCCAATGGATGATATTGGGCATAGCTCACAGTCGCATTTGCAAGCCCAAGGCACAATATACACCTCAGACCCCGCACATCAACTCATATGCCTTATTGCATATTCTACTCGAACCAATTTCGATTCTAGTAATCAAGTCTTCATCATTTCCACGAGGATTTTCTTCAACCTTGACGCAATGGCAGCAGCAGCGCCAATACTATGGCAACATTGGGGCCCTTCGAATACTCGTCTTTTCCGGTACTCACATAATTTCAAAATTCACATTAACGGGAATCGAGTCCTGCAGGTACTCCCTACCGGCACGCGAGAAGAAGAAAACTGGCAGTCCATATTACAATTGATGGACTTTAGCCCGTTAGCTGTGACAAACAGGCGGGGTCTAGGACGTGTGGTGAAAGAGCCGTCCGGTGCATATATCTGCACCTCTACCGGTGAATGTGGAGAGATTTTGGAAACATCCCTGCCTTACGTCCAGGTCGTATTATCGGGCAGAAAGTTCAATTGTGCCAGTCGAGGGTTGGAGAACATATGGATCGACAAGGATAGGATTTATATACTCAAAAGAGATAGGGAACACGCAACGTTCGGTGGCGATCCGAACTTCCCGTCAAGGTTTATCGGCAAACTTGAGGTCGTTGACGTCTAGCCTAACTTACAGAGCGGTGTGGTATCAGCTAGTTGATGGTCAGCTAGGTACTTATGGAGCCATCTTCATTCGATCAAGGCCTGAAAATCTGACTATGGGAGACTATGTTTCAAGCATGTGTTACTACCATAGAGTAAAACTCTCGTGGCCTATCCCACGTACGTCCAGACCATAGACATTAAAAAACTACTATGACGATACTTATAATTAACAAGTTGTCGCTTAGCGGCGGGATGCACCCATAGAACCCACTGGTAGTACAGCGTGCACGGCTTCGAAGTGCGCAAAATGCATGGCAGGCGGCCAACTTTGTCAACGTAAGCGTTGTACTACAGTAAGTAAACATTTAAACAGTTGATGATCAGTCCTGATGGCCGACTCTGTGAAGGGACATAGGGAGCTGATGACAGTGCTGCGACCAGACAACCTCAAGGTTTGATGAAGCCTGGGCTCATCAGGGACCTCGAGACGTGGGATCATGTCGTGTGGTGGATCAAATCGAGCGCCAGCCTGAGCGCGCACTGCACAGGGTAGTAGGGTTTTAGGCGTGGGACTCTATCTTTGGACTGTATACAATGATAAAGCTTCTTCCATCATACAAATTCCGAGTCGCCATTGATATAAACATTTTTATATGCTATTACATATATATGTTCTTTTCATCTTTCTGCCAGCTCCGAGTCACTGATGGCATCTCCCGTTATTTCTAGGTCATGCGACAATCCCCATTTGAACGTACCAAAGGGCTTGATTCACGAGAGAGAGCGACGCTCTGGCAGAAGTTTGCCCTGCATGCTAGTACTGTCCGAATGTACTGAGGGCTTATAACCATCCACAGGAACATGCCATAAACGTGAAACTTCAATTGAAATCTCACTTTGGAGTCATTCCATCGATTCCGAGTCCATGATGATCGACAATCAAGGTGTCAGTATTTTGGTTTTGGTCACTGCATTCGGGCCGTACATAGTTGCGATATAACGCAACACCAGCTACTAAACGGCAGTCTTTTTTGGAGCTCGCTTGTTTCCACTATGCAAGTAAAGTTTATCCCTGCCTCTCTGGTCCGCCATGCTGCAGTAACAGCATGCGGCAGTTGGTTTCGGCTGCAGTTGCAGTAACGGTATGGCTGATTTCCAAAACACATCAGATGGATCCATATGGCATTCTAAGCATTCTTTGTAGGACGCGGAAAATTACTTCATGATAACACTCTTATGCTTGCTGGACACCTTTCTTTTGCTGTGGCGGGGCATGGTATAAAGACACGGGAGAACCTCGTTCCCTCCCTCAGAACAATGTCTGCTTCAACGCCACAAAGATCAACAACACTTGGCAATTATAGCTTTGCGCGCAATCCACCAACCCCTCACAGTAACCAGCACAATAAAGATGCCAGCTTCGGCTCTAGTCCTCCGGCGATGGGAGGCAGCAAATGTGCATCCCAAATGTATGCCCTCCGTCATCATTTATTTTTCACATGATGAGCCTTGTGCGCAGGCTAGGTCCAAACGATCACAGTTCATCCGCGTCCTCGCAACACATTGCAACCACGTCGGATATACATGCCGTCATCCCTATGATGGCAAATTCCAAGTTAGTACGCTCCCTAGTATTGTCATTGCATAAATATAACTCGAGTAGCGTTGTCCTATGGACGTCAGACAGTCCATCGAGCAGAAATGCTATCTTGCATGGTTCCCCGCATAATTCACCAACCCCCCACGATCTAGGAGGTGCCGGGTCCAGAACCTCCAGTCATCCAGCGACAGGAAGGGTCTACTTATCTCCACGTTCATTCCCAATGTATGCCTTTCATCACTTATGCTCTCATAATCGCCCTCACACTCAAACACAGACCAGGACCGATCGGCCACACTTTGCCCATGTCCTCACAATGCAGTATGACCACCTCGGATATGCACTCCGTTGTCCCTATGATGGAAAATCCCAAGTAATTGCACTCTTTTTCTTCCTCACATAAGTCTAACAACACGAGTAGTGCTGCCTCAGGCTCGTGGGCACCAAACAATCTCAGGGCCGCTGCCTCACACGGCTGGTCCGGCGAGTCGCAATTTGTGCCATATCTCCACGAACTAGGAGGTGCCAGGTCTGGGGCCCCTAGTCATCTAGCAATTGAAAGTGACTACTCGTCTCCACAAGCATTGCCAATGCCAATGTATGCCCTTCGTCACACTCATTTGCTGGTATACGCCCTCATACTCATACACAGGCCGAGAGCGATTGGCCACACTTTGCCCGTATACTCGCAATGTGGGATGACCACCTCGGATACACTTTCTGTCATCCCTATGATGGCAAACCCCAAGTAAGTACGCTCCCTAGTATCTACCTTACATGAATCTGACAACACGAGTAGCGCTGTCTCACGGACACCAAACAATCTCAGGACCGCTGTCTCACGTGGCCCCTCACAAAGCGTGTCATGCATTCATAATTTAGGAGGCGTGAACTCCGGGTTTCAGCTCCCTCCAAGTCCAGCCCAGTCGGAACTGCCGATCAATCAGCCATCTCTCCTCCTCTGCCGGTGGGTATATAACAACTCACCCTGCAGATATGAAGGAACCTTGGAGGATTTCAAACACCATTGGTACGACGACCATCTTCCTGAATTCCCAGGTGCGATGATCCAATGCCAATGGGAACACTGCAATTATCATGGGCGAGGTGATCGTTTAATGAATGACATGCGCCGCTCCTTTGTGTGGCGGCATATATCTGAAGTCCACTTAATGCATCGGAGGAATAGATAGACACCAACTGTTTTACTCTAGCCTACCATGACTTGATCAAGTTGCCCGGGTACAACTCGCCTGATTTTTCTATAATGAATTTAAACATTATCACCACGTATAGCAAATCACTTGACTAAATAATATGACAAAAAACTTTGTATATCTCCTTGAAAACAACTTCGGAACACCAAATAACTTCGATCAGTACCTCAAGAAAGTGAGATTAAATAGACGGAAATTTCCCTGCTCTTTGGAGGGCACCAGACAACCGTTAACTCCACCGACTATCACACACCATTTCCAGTCGATATATGCATGCGCTCCTGGAAAGCGATTGAGGTCATACCAGTTGCTGCGTTAGAATCAGCCACGAGCTTAGCGTGGTATTCTCGAACACCAAGGATCAGGCGCGGTCCCAACACAAACATCTGCATGACAGTCAAAATCTGGAGAAACCCCATCATCAAATGAAGGCCCAGGGAAGCGTCCTATGGAAATGATGAATTGTGGTAGTGCACATATGCAAGTGAAAGAATAACACACCGATGATGTTGAAGAGAAATAAAGTTGAATCTCAAAGCAAGAAACAGCAACAAAGCTACCACATCCGACTCTTCAGTGGAAGGAAGGAACAATAATCATAAACGGTTTACCTCGCAAAGTAAACCACGTGAGTTTTCATCAACACCGTAAAACAGTCCCTCATAATCCCTCCTGCCGAATGCTGTCGCAGTTCACGGAAGTGTTTTACCGCAATCCAGACTGCGAGACTTAGTGCGAGGACCTCCCACACAGTTACGAGTATCCAACAAATGGAAAGTAGAAATATCACATGTTCTGCATAGTTCATATGGCACTGATAAGTGCCAGAGAGAATGAGTTCCTCTGGGATTCATCGATGAGCCTCATGCACATGTGTTTCATCCACAATTGAGCGTACCCCCTGAAGTATGCATCGATGCTATTATAGTGATTACTCCGGTAAAAATGTTGACAGCCAGGAAGGTGACAATGAGAAATATCAGGATCTTTCTGGATCCTTGATACATAGCATGCAACCGAGTGATGATGATGACTTGCATCATGTTTCAGTCAAATAAATATCACTGAGGTCTCGCAAGTGCAAAGCTCACCCCACAGCATCGCAAATACCACAATACCAGTCCAATTCCATGCGGTGTAGACAATCCCGCCTGACGAATCCAGTCAGTGATCGGCCTCGGGTAGCACACACTTCAAACAGACTCACATCTGTTGCAGTATAGCATGGCAGTCATTAGTGAACAAAGAAGTCAGCAAAGAACCACACCCACTGCTACAAGGCGCCACCGTTAATTGGAGGGGAGTAATGATAGGCATCTGTGCAGAAGACTCACCGTATCTGTCAATGAGATAGTCGGAACACTGGCTGAAAGCCGTTCTTCAGAAGAAGTGAAGACAGTGGATGCACTAAAGAGACATACCAAAGGCGGTCAGGCTAGTTATAAGGGATAGACGATTAGCACAACACCGATAGTGTAGCCATCTGAACATACGTAGCGTATAAGATTCCGAGGTAACGCACCTAGGATACTTTCAAGTCAGCACAGCATGGCAACCGCGACAAACAAGCTACATACACCGAGATACATAACTGTCATTACGGACCAGGGCTGTCCCTGGAATCAAGCATGTTTTCATGCGTGTTCCTCTGACACTAGGCTCTACTCACCCAGATCAGTTCCACCTATGAAGTCATTCTTAGCGAGATGGCTGCTCCGGTCATACCATCGACATACCTCTTGTCCGAATGTAAGTGCTAAAAATAATCGTCAGACGTCAGTAGTCTCTTAATGTTATTATGCTCACCCCAATCATACGTCACTACAACACAGGCGGCAACTGCGAAACAAAAGCCAAGGTTAAATTGTGTCAGCTTCAACATCCGACTGCTCTCCACGAACCTACAAAATAGCTGGCGAAACGATATGCATTGATGGCTGACCACCAAGTGGGATCATTTGAGACTACGGTCATATTGGTAGAGAACAGGCGTGGGTGAAAGGCGAACTTGGTGGACGTAAGACGACATTCGTGCTAGTTATACCACCATCCAGTGCGTAGACGAAACGAGATCGGGGAATTCGATGATGACCGTTCCTGCTTTGATTGGTCAAAGTGGATATTTTTGCACGAGGAAAAATAAATTAATCCAAGGGATCATTGTAGATGTTGGACAGACGTGAAACATCTGAACGAGCGAAAGTTGAAACACTTGACCTCCACAAAAGATCGAACAACATCAAGAACTATTCGTGATCTTGTCGCCTTATTTCCGATGTTATTCTCGAGATGTTTCTGCTATATGTGTATCAGTTCATTAATGCAACTTTATCTGTTGGATACACACTGATCACGGTGCGACCATCGGAAAGCCTGTCATCTCATCTCTCTTCGCCTCTCTAGCACAAGCTTGGGGAGCATAACAGCTCATCCAAGGTCACTCAGCAAATGCACATTACGTCGGCATGACACCGGACCAGAAAAGTCGGCCGTCAAAAATAGGGAGATTTGCACGAAGAAACAAATTCGCATCCTACTCCTACCAATACCTCCCAGCGAGCATACGTCTCAATGTCTCATCTCACCCTTAGGTCATAACTCATTTGTCGCTTCATGCGCACCCTCTCGCTCTCCATCTCGGCAATTGGGCTATCGTATCATCTGGATGCCAGAAATAGTAAGCGCGGAATCTTTTATTTGTGTCGTGGAGTTGGTGCGGTACTAGTGAGAGGCATCAGATTTCACCAGAGACGTGTATCACTGCAGGACTGGCAATAGTGTCCCTGACCCCGGTCATGTACCCAGTATTGCATGCGTGACGACCTGCCTGCATCTCAATGCTATGAAATTGCTTAATACGAATACGAGTATTTCACTACAGGCCCCATGAATGTTCAACGTTTCACCCAGACAATGAGGCCGTACCTCAAACTCATAAGGTGGGCCCCAGGTAACATTTCTTCATAAATACCACCGCTCGATGATGAAGTGGTGTCTAAACTTGATACACACAGCAGGTTGATCGGGTTCAAACAAGACCGCGCGTCTCCGATATCACTGGACATAGATGACGAAGCACCCTCCGCGATGCCATCAAGTCTAAAGCCAGGAACATATCTACACTGCACCGAGGTGGAATAGCCTCTGTTGTCCTTCTGCGGCTAGACGCAGTTGAAGATAGCTCAGAATATGAAACTCGCCAGACTAGTAATCTGACGTCTGATTCCCGAAAGCTAGGCTATTCCTAAAGTTTTCATAAGCTCCTGAGATTGATAATGAGGACATACGCCGTACACGGAACCTGACATCATATCATTGCCAATGGAAGAACGTTTGCTGTTAGAAGGGAGATGATCGACGGAGATCAGTTCTGTTGTTGGCAGAATGCAGTGGCAATTCCCGAGCGGCAATTCCCGGCAGTACTTGAAGTCGGCAGAACTAAGTACGTTAACCTGGTATTTTTTTCTACCAACAAAACAAGACATTATATGTTTGAATGTATCTTGGCGTGTAAGTTGGCAATTATCATGCCTCCAAAGCCCAAGCTCAGGGTCCTTATCTTCAATGGTTACGGTAGAAACTTTCCCGCAAGCTGTTGGAATCACTGATCGGTATTTATTCGATACTATGGATTTGATGGACGATATAAACACATGATAAGAAAAATAAAGGGAATTCGTATATGCTGCAGCGAGCGTCTTAGTAAAATTGATGGAGGAATAGATGTACCGAGAGCACGAGAGAGTTGACAATGATGATGATGGCGCTGACGAGTCCAGGGGCTAGTAGTCTGTGCATGAAACAATCAAAATGATCATATGGAACGCAGCAAATGAAAACCAAACGCAAGATGAAATTCACAACAAAAATAGAGTCAGGGCCATGCAGATATCGTAGACAAGTGTTAGAACGTGACCAACCACATAATGGCGAACCAAGGACCGTCCATTGCAGTCCGTAAGTTGTCGTAGCAGATCCATGTCGAGTCGGCAGCAGCCTTGTACTAGCATTCCACCCCACAAATTTTCCGGATGACATCTAACAATATCCAGCAACTTTGTCCTATTCTCGTATTTGTCCTTGCCTCCCCTCGTTTGCCTCGTCCCCGAGAAGCGCTCATCGCGGCCCGTATCCATATGCATTTTGCGGGCCTGGAGATGCCCTACCAGCACCGATTGCGGGACTTGCCGACCGGCCATCGAGTGCATACCCCATGGCCGCCTGCGGACCTGGGGAAGCACGTCCTTGCACATCATACCCCATCTGTGGACCCGGACTCCTGGTCCGGGCCATCCGCGTCATCTGAATGGTCTCTGTAGTATGGCCATCTGAGAAGCCGTCACCAAACGTGTTGGGCACGGGGCCACGATAGGGATCATAGTAGTCTGGCTGGCCGTAGGTCCCGGGGTCGTCGTGGTAGGGTTGGTTGGGGTTGAGGTGTGGGAGAGGAGGGACGGCGTATGGGTCTGGTGAATTTACATAGGTCTCAGGAAGCGAGTTGGCGGCTACGGAATGGGCATATCCACCGGGACTGGGTGCGCGTGCGAGGTTCACCTCGGACTCGTTTTCTACACCGAAACCTGACCGGCCCGTAGATTTGGTTGGCAACGCATGGACATCAGAGCCATGGGTGTTCAGTTCTGGCCACTTGATTGCTTCATCTAATGCGGTTGTAAAATCGTGAGGTCATGATAGATTTACAAGTCATAAATCAAAAAACGCACTGTCATCAAAGTCTGCGAAGCGTTTTCTGGTGAACTTCCAAATAAAGAATGAGATGATGCCAATAACTGCAACACCACCCGCTACAGAAAGACCAACAATGGAGCCTGTGCCAAGGCCACCAGAGCTACCAGAGCTACTACTGCTAGTAGGAGAAGATTGTGTGCTCGACGAGCTCGGGTCGGACGTGGGTGTAATGACAACAGTGCTGGTAAGTACCTCGCCAGCAGAATTGGTGGTAACTTGCACCGAGGTGGTCAACGGAGGGGGAGCCGCGGTCGGGATGGTGGCAGTGGTCTGGGAAGGTGGTGTGGTGGTGGTCTGGGCGGTAGTGGAGGTTGACGATGGCGTGGTCGTCGTTTCGGTCGGGGTAGTAGTGGTAGGAGGTGTCGATGTAGTCGACGGTGTTGACGTCGTTTGCGGAGCTGTAGTTGTAGGAGTTGTGGTGGGCGGCGTGGTTATGGGGGCCACACTTGTGGCTCCCACGAGAGGCGCAGATATAGTTTGTTGGCGTACATGAAGATTAGGCTTTCGCTCTTCAAGTAGCTGATGTGGAGCATGTGCAACTGAAAGCAAAAAGCAAGACGCCACTACAAGGAGCAGCAGACATCGTGATGTCGCGCTCTTCATTGCGCTCTTCATCATGCGGGTTCAAGCGGACTGTCTATCGCGTGATACGAAAATTAATGAGCGGTCTCTATGATATTTTTCAAGGTTAGCACGTCGTAGGAGGTATCGTCGCCGCTGTTTGGGGCCGTGTCGTACGAGAAGGGAATTAACAACGACACAGGTAAATGTGAATGAAAGGAAAGCCTTTGGTAAAAAGCAGGCGGCAACCTAATTGATGAAACGACCGGTGGCAGTGGTCACTCTCGTTGTGACATCACCGTAACAGGGTGACATCTCACATCAATAGGCAGGCACTGCGCAGCAAGGTATACATAGAGGCGGAACAAAGCCTGTGCGCAATATATCGACGTGCTATAAGTAACTCCTCATAGTTGTCATCTTCACCATCACCATCACCATCGTCGTCATCGCGGAGTAAGCACCCATCCTCAGTCCAATGACCTCCTCCCCAGCAATTTCGCAATCTCTCTATGTTCTCTAAGCCAATCCGAAAACCCTCTTGTCTCTCTTCCCTGCATCTCCCGCAGTTCAATGAGATAGTTAGCAAACACGATCAGTGTTCCATAGCGATATCTACGTGTAGTGGGCGCGCATCAGGTAGCTGTGTGGACAACACATGAAAACAACTCACAGGTAATTTACCGCAACGTCCATCAGCTTCCGTTGTTTCGCGCTTCCCTTTTCTAGCGCCTCTACCTTGAGTTTGTAGCTATGCTTCTCATGAGCGCCAGAACAAAGCACGACACAGTTCTTTCACTTACTCGTATATTGACTTGCGAAGATTCTGCACGTCTTGCATAAGATCAATGGCACGGTCCGTCAAGCGCTTTGCGATTTTGCCGTGAGACAAGACGCCGACAAGTTGCAATATAGTCTTGTACTCCCCTATCACAACATATTGTTAGACATGCAATACTCAGGCTCGACTGCCGATCAGACCTTGCCGGTAAGCCTGTTCCTCCGAGGGACCATCAATGGAGTCGTATTCAACACTGTCCGGGTCTTCCTGTCCGTCAATGTAGTTTTCTTCGCCCTGCCAATTCATTGTCGTTGATATCAAGCAGGCTGTGACCATCCCCGTGGTTGTACGACCACGGCCCATCTGACAATTGAATATGAAGTCATCCGCCTCTGGGTATCCAGACTGGACACGTTCCAGTAACTGTGACAGAGCATCAGGCAATGGCGCTTGTTCGTCGGTCTGTAAATTTCCATGAGCGCTTGTTTCATACAAAACCCTGATTCCTCACGATAGCAACACGACCATAATTGATCTGCCGGATAGAATCAGCAACGGCAGACCTGGAAATTCAAGAATGTCGCGCTGACCTTGAACTCTTCCTTAGCCATAAGATTGAAAACATCCCTCGGGGTCATAATATCAGCCTCTTCCACCGTCTCCCATATAGGTATGATAGAGAACACGCCAGGCCGCTCCTCAAGCTCATCATGCAGAAGGATACGTCCATCACCCATTCTGACCTCACGTATAACATCCTTCTTTAAACGTTCCTCCATAGCCTCCACCATGGCTGTTGTGACCCCAGTTGCTCTGCTCGGTATCAGCCTGTTGTCCCACGTGGCTCATAAGCACTCACTCTACGTTTTCAAGCGGTTTGTCCACAATCCGCAGAACATGGGGCTGGCCCGCAATATAGATGACCGGTTCCTATATCACTTCAGCCAAGATGAAGCGAATATCGGCATTCCTAGCCTCACCTCTCGCAGGGATGTCCAGTACACCATGCTGTGGCCTTGTGGATCAGCATCAACGCGTGCTAGCGCTCGCCGTAAACTATAGACATGCCACGGTGAGAGTTCATTGCACCATCACACTACAAACCTACCCTTGAACTGTAGGCATTCCGCTGTAGAACAGTCAGACAACTTCTAGTTATCATCCCTTAGAGAACACACCTGCCGCACAACATCTTCCCATCAGCCGGATCTACAGGAGAAGATGCCCGAGAAGAACCAAGCTTCAACGTCAGCGGCACGCGACGGAAATTAGGAGAGCCTTCGATCCTCCTATACGAGAAGACCAATTCAGTTCACGTTTCATTGGAATTGTGGAAAAACACACTCAGGGAGCGACATCTTTTGCAGGTTGGAGAAGAAATCGCTCTTGAGAATGGTAGATGCAGAGAGAATGCCGCCAGATCGGTTTACTACCACTTGCTTGACTTCGTCGGGACGAGCCACACTCTCATTCACATCCGCACGCTCGAGTGGCTTGAGGGCGTGCAAACCTTCCGCAATGAGTTCCTTCTCGAACGTTTTGATGACTATGCCATATTGAGAAGTGAAACGCTTTAGTAAGGTACAAAAATGATCTCCTTACCTGGGCGATTCTCAATGAAACTTTTGAATGTTTCAAATGACTGCATCGTATCTGGCTCAGTAGATCGCAGATACGCCTGAAATAGAATGAGTTCAAAGTAGCGCTGTAAATTGTGTATCCCTTGGTCTGTTCAACACTAGGATAAAAAAAAGGGAAAGCATTGTCTTTACCTTTTGAGGCATGGATGCGCTTTTGCTTCTCATCAGTCGCTTTCTCAGCCAAATCACGTTCGTCTTCGATGGAGTCTCTGAGATTCATCACGATCGCACATCGATCAATGGCCTCGTCAACAGTGTTCTTAACTGCAGGACCTTTCCGGACGATTCGAAGGAGATCTATATCACAATCTCAGTGGCATACCTCAACAGAAAAGGCTAATATTAACGTACTATTGATGACTTGATATGAATGGCGCTTATTTGCAGGCTCGTCGTGAAACATATCAGAGGTCATCGACATCGACATCGAGCGAGCCTCTGTCCGAGATGACCACTGAGAGAGCGCCCGGCTGTCATTCAACCATTGTTGAATGAGGACAATCAACACCTGTGTTGCAAGAGCATCAATAATAACGGTCCTTCGTTTCCACCTGTACTCACAGAAGTTAGAGTGCTCCTTCCTCGCCCAAGCTGGCAATTGACGACCATAACCGTGCTGGAAGAGTCTGTGCGAAGGACAAGGTCCATGAGCTCACTTATGTCTGCGAAATCGGGAGGACGTTCGGATGTGATTGGGATCCGAACATATTGGAGATCCAACCCATGTCTAGATTTACGGGATACCATGATGTCCTTGAGCACTGCGACGCTCGAGGATTGTACTTCTTCCCATATGGGAATCACAGATCCATCTGAGGTTTCTGTGTGAAGAAGCAATCTTCATTGTATTTTCGGGTATGTGAACTATAATTTGGAATTGCGAGTAAACAAAGACGCACCTTCCCTCAAATGCTTCAAGCTCTGCAAGGACATCATCTTTCAGGCGCTCTTCTAAGACTTCCAGTCGCGATGCAGAAATCCCTCCATAATCTGTAATAGTTCGGTCCTTCAGGAACGATATCAAAGCTTAAACCTGAGCGCGCAAACCTTTCATATTCCGGAGGGAGAAACGTTCGCGCCTTAAACAGTAGGGCGCACCGTTGACGTAAACAATGGGCTCTTCTCTCAATGTCACCCACACAACTTTGTTTGCGTCAGGGTGTGCCACTTTGACACGATGCACCACCTCATCGACTGCGGACTCAGTTGGTTGGCCGCTCGCATATATGTTAGTCCCGGGAATGTTACGAAAGTTGATAGCCCCGCGGACTGAGTCTGAAACACGATGAGACTCTGAAAGCCACTGGTCTGACTTGAGAAGCGTGCTGTTTGACAGACATAAGAAGTCAAACACGTTGCATACGCATGGTGCTGACGTACCTGTCTCGCAAAATAATTCCACTCCGATTCTGCAGCAATTAATAAGGCCAAGTGGTACGTGTTATTCAAAGAGCGAACCTTGACAACGTGGTCGCTATACTCATCGCCGAGCAGCTGACCCCCGGCGATCTCCACATCATTCTTCTGTCCAGCCACTAGAGATTTATCTTCCGTTCCTGATCTTGACAAGAGGGAGAGGTCGTTGACGGGCGCAAAAATATTGAGCCTCGAGCCGTAAATCTTGCGGAGAAACATGACTTGACTGTAAACATGTAGGCCGCCATTGGATGTTTGGTCACTGATATGCTCGGGACAACTTACTTCCAAATTTCTGTTCTCGCCTAACGATTAAGACGTTACCACGGTGATTTGAGGACATTTCATCAGTTATAGAGAATGACGTACCTTCAGCCAATCCGAAAATGTTATCTCAAAGTCCTTGACAGAATCGACATAACTCGCAAAGGTGATCATGAAGAAACTGTTGGGAATTTGGTAACAGCTATCAAATGGTATAGTCACAACAAACCACGTACTATTTTTCCAGCGCTCTTCGAGCCTTGGATAAAAGATCTTCTCGTTTGCTTTCGTCACTATCGGCCGTTGTGAGTGAATACTTGACCCTGTATGTGAGGATGTCTTCTCGGAGATTAGTTACATGATCACCTAAGGAATTGAGACATCGTTAGCAGCCAATTCCCAATACATAACAATGTTAATTGAAGGGATGAGATCTAAGACACTGGAATGAAGCATGACGGTGCACCTACATGCATCTATTACACGGTCGACCAGTCTTTTAGCCTGTAAGCCGTGATCTAAACACCCAAGTAGACTTAGTATCACTCCATAGTTGCCTTGGTGTGCTTTGCGCAAGTTCTCCAAGAGTGTGGGTTGCGCCATCAGCAAGGCAATCACAGACTGAGAATGGAGATCTGCGAGAGATAAATTGGTTTCCGAGATAAGGCCGTGGCGATACGTACGTCGCTGTAATACATATGTCAATCTTAGAAGTGACTTGTTTTGGTCCTGTTGTGCACTGGCATTTTCCAGCGCTTGAGCTAGCTTGATATCAGTGGCTGCCTGAGGAAATATCAAGTTCATCTCGAGCGTAACCGAATAATATACGGGTGCCATACCTGATTTGTGGGCTAATCGAAATGTGTCAAGCCTTGGATTTGTACTAGGAAAAGCTTGCGAACTTACCGTACTAAGGCCCGGGCTGCCGTTACCCGTCTTATAGGATCCGCTACCTAAATTGCTCAAGAAAGATGACCTACTCGGGTATGGGTCTTCTAAACCCCTAGCGAGCAGCATTTTCCTCCTGACAATCACGGCGGCAACCATGGCAAATGTAGTTCGGACGGCACCCATACCGCAAGAGAATACAAGGGCACTTCGTACTGGATCTGTGTTTGTGATAACACGTAGGTACGCATCTAAGTAGTTGTCCTGGGTGATGCTAAGCGGTAAACCATACTTAGAAATATAACGTACTCACTTCAATGGGACGGTCGGGGGATATGGGGATACTTAAGTAATAGATCAATGGTGTGACCTGGGCGCCAAGACGATAAGAAACATACCGATGATACTACGATGAAGAGAGTATAGTGTGAAACCTGGAATCAGGAGAATGGATGAGATACCGACGAAAGCGTACCTCTACATTCCATCCATCTGCACGCATTTCGTCCCAGAGTTCTCGTGATGTTCTTACGTTGACCTTGTCAACATGAGTCCAGGTAGGCAAAACGGCGCCGTCCCCACTCTCGGCAGCTGTAACAGATGACGTTCAACATCCGATGGAAGAAAATCTCGTATTACTCACGCAGTTCATTGTGGGTTAATATTAGGCCTCCATACCTGGTCAAACAGAATTAGTGCCGTCACCAACAAGCGATATCGGATGTGCATCACTTTATTGATTCCTGTAAGATGTCATTTTTCAAACGTTGTTCTATGGCTTCTAGATTTTCGGCGCGATCGGATAATGATAAGGTTCTTCTTGGTTCAGCGGAATCGCGCAATACGAAGGGTCGTCCTGATATATACACTAGAAGGCAGGAGAGGCAGAAAAACAAATGCGTCACCGAGAATCATAAATAGGATGTGAGGAATTTGATGTATTAAGCTGCGTCATGATAATGATCTGAAGATTGTGAGGAAAACATACCGATCGGTTCCTCCCGCGTAGAAAACCAAACGACATGAGACGGACTGGCAGTACCAGGGCGACAGCGCAAGATGGAAAGAATCGCTCGTAGGCCCTGTGTGCGAGGCTGAGCAACTCCGAAAACGTTTGTGTTGCGGGATGCCCTGAAGTTGGGAGCACCATGGACATTCAAATCGAGATCAAGAGCTCGGCCTATTAAACTTGCTGTGAACTGACTTCACAGAAACCAATGATAATCAAGCGAACCAGACGGGTAATAATCGGTTTTCAAGATGAAGCCTCTGGACAACACGCTTCCCGTTCTCGTTTTGACAACGGATGGTTCTGCTCGTTTCAGATTGGCCATGAGATCAAGAGGTACGACGGCTTGTTTTTCTGTCATCGATATTGTCGATTCGCTAGCAACGCGAGATGTTCTGAGAGCTTTGACATCTCTAGATGCTAACTGGAGAGCCGACCGATCCACCAAAGGTACTGATGCTGGACGTTCGGTCGCATCGTCTAGTGATATCTTCGGAAGCTGGTTGATATGCATAGTGCTTACTTCGAATGGGACAAAGCGGGGAGCTTGGTTGTCTATCATACGATGTAACCAGAGACTACTAGTAGCTGGCTGAAACGCCTCGAATCGAAGGTCCACACACGGTGCCACAAGAGCAATCACACGACCCACATGAGGACCAGTCATGTCGTCCACGTGAAGCGTGAGAATCCCAACGCCAGTGGCTAAAATGAACGACCGTGAGGCAGACTAGCTAGTGGCGGCTTGTTGAGCCATTTCCGCGCAATTTCAGCCGACACTTTCCAAGTTTCCCTTTTCTTTCTATCTACCTTTCGACGTCTTTGCGATAACGCGAAACTTCAGTGCTACCTAATGGGTACTTGAGTGATAGAGTTCAGTTGGACGGCCAACTATGTAAGATCTGAAACGAACCTTGCAGGTTTCATTACTCAATTCATAACAGCTCGGTTTCGTATTATTACTCGGCGTGGACCGAATGTGTCGTATCCCTGTGATAATCATACTATCAGCCACTCATTCAGCCAGTGATAGCATCACGGGCTTGTTCAATGTCAAGTTTCCGAGTCTGCCCCGCCCTTTCGCCACACAAATCTACTTTGCCATAATCTCGGTTTTGATCTGCTATTTGTGTTTAAGTTGGTCATCGTGAGTAGTAGTTCGTCCCTTTGATGAAGTGTCAAGCCAAGGCTCAGGCAGCTGACAGCAGAATCACTGCAGGGACTCGCAGGGATGTCTCGTGGGAGACAGGCGTTATTGTCGCTGACGTTAATACACGTGTATAATCGTATACATTGCATGCTGCGCCAACAGGAAATGCACAGATCGGGAAAATTCTTTGTGAAACCTGACCTAGCCTTTCCTTCATCCGTTGCTGCGAGTGCAAGCCGTCATGAAAGGAACTTGGCTTGTCTGTCTCAGAAAGGCATGTTATTAATATGGATTTGGCGGCAATTTTTTTTTAGACTCGATTAGGATGCTTCGAAGGTATTAAAGCTACTCTTGAGGCGTGGATCTTTACCATCGCTTGAGATGTCCCCCTCTCTCTTAACCTTTCAGGTTTTTTTTGCCGTCATATGCCTCTTTCTAGCCGTTTACCGAGTTCGACGAAAGAGTTCATCCAATCTCTCCTTTCCCCCTGGCCCCAAGGGCTTGCCGGTGCTAGGTAACCTGCTCGACCTCAACGGCAGTGAGCCATGGATTAGCTTCACTCAGTGGGCATCGACACGCGGTAGAGTCTATCAATTTTCCAAGAAACAAATCTCCTTACTTTTTTAAGGGGACGTCATCTACTGTAAGCTGTTCGGACGGCAAATTGTTGTTCTACAATCGCAGGAAGTTGCCAAAGCACTATTGGAGAATCGCTCTAGTATTTATTCTGACAGGCCACCAGTCTATAGCACAAAGGCGTGAGGAAACCAACATCTAACATGCTATATATACATACCTGACACTTTTCATAGAACCGGATCTGAGTTTAACAGTGCCCAGTTAAGATATTCTGATGAATGGAGATTGCATCGACGAATTTTCCATCAATCATTCCGACCTGAGGCGGCAAAAGATTACTTGCCTCTTCAACTTCGCAAAGCTCATCAGCTGTTGCAGGGCATCATAGAAGCCCCCGAGCACTACCAGCGCCACATTGAACTGTACGTGATATCTTATCTTATCCTTCGGCAAGCTTAATGACAAAAATGTGATGACCCCAGTTTCGCCTCTTCCGTGATCATGTCTGCTGTATACGATTACGAGGCCAAGCCGAATGACGACCCGCTTTTACTTGCCGCTGACAAGGCGATCAAGATATTTATAGAGCTGGCGAGCCCCCAGACTTCGGCCATCCTGGAGTCATTTCCGTTTCGTAAGTTTTTATCGGTCTACGTCTCCAAAAAGTTATCTCTGACTTAACGTAGTGCTGAGATTGCCTTCTTGGTTTCCCGGAGCGAGTTTCAAAAGACTTGCTATCCAATCACAAAGGAATGCTGCCACCATGGTCAACGTCCCGTTTCACTATGCACGAGAACGCGCAGTGAGCATTCATGTCCTGAACAAGAATTAATCATATCAACATAAGATGTAGATGACTGCAACTTCGAATCAGTGTATGATTTCGGAGTCTTTCAAGCGGTTGGAAACGCATGGTAATGCGGACGAATTCGAGCTTGCATTGAAGTCGTCTTCTGCTACAGCATTCATTGGTATGACACGGTTTATCTCTCGAGTAACGCTACTAATATATGTCGTATATAGCTGGAGTTGAAACGGTCGGTGCTGCTTATAAACATTAACCTGTTTCCCACGAACTGACGGATAATCAGACTGCGTCAACGCTCACTGTCTTTGTTCTTGCAATGATGCTCTATCCAGATGTACAGAAACGTGCACAGGAGGAGATTGAGGCAGTTATAGGTGACCAACTTCCTACATTTCAAGACCGGCCTTCGTTGCCGTATGTAGAAGCAGTCTTGCGCGAGACGCTTAGATGGCATCCAGTGTTCCCTCTTGGTGGGTCGATCTCCTGCATCGTATGTTAGGACCTTACATTTACATGTGACAAATTAGGTTTACCGCATTACACTACGGACAGTGATGTGTACAATGACCATTACATCCCCAAAGGTCTGGCATTTTTTATATCGCATCACTTTCACTGCTAACCACCACGTAGGTGCAATTGTTATGGCAAATATCTGGTGCGTCATAGTACTGGCTAGCCTTGAGTTGCGTTAAGGCAACTGCTACAGGGCCATGTCAAAGGACGAAATAAAATACCCGAACCCTGATGAATTCAAACCAGAGAGGTTTTTCATGGCTGATGGACAATTGAACGACGACACTGTCGACTTTCCTTTCGGCTTCGGGCGCCGAGTAGTGTGTTGGAAAGTACTTCGCTGATGCTTCCTTGTGGATTTCCATAGTATCTCTGCTAGCAACATTCCGTTTCATGAGACCATTGGACAATGAAGGGAAAGAAGTAGACCCTGTCTTCCAATGGTCCACCGGACTCATTTCGTAAGTATCTTGTTCCATGCCATCATCCAAGCGAGTACCGTGAACTAATCGTTGAGATAAATCAGACACCCCAAATCTCTTCCTTGCCGTGTTGTTCCCCGATACCCGGGCATGACTGCACGTAAGCTTGCAGACGTAATAGACGTCAGCGCATGAAGCGAATTGCTCGGTCAGTTGTACAATTACATCTCAAGGGAAGACAACATGATTTTTGTACATATCATGATTATGCGCGATAAGTTCAAGTTGAATTTGAAATTAATTCCGATTATGCACACTAGAACAAGGACTGGATGTGGGAGAAACAAGCGAGTATGAGTCAATGCCCTTATCATGCTTCGGGCACGTTGTTCTGTGCAGGTCGGCTACTTCGACATTGCACGTTCCCTCGCATAAGGAAGAGCTTACTAATGCTATAATGTGTTGTTGATCGTTGTTGATCCATCTTTCTCGCTACATGAGTCCGAGTCGCTTTAGTAACTTGTGGAAGTGTTCCTTCCTCAATCGTCTTGCACAAGCGATGTACAATGATCAGGCCAATTCGCGGCCTCGAGGCGGATACATTTAGTAAGATGTTTGCGAGTTTCAACCTCTCGTCGGAATGTGTATATTCCAGCTGGATGTGGAACTCGCTAACATCTTACGATGATCAGAGTGTCCAAGTCGAATTCATCAAGTTCCCTGGTTAAGATCTTGAAGCTTGTGTTGTGACTTGCCAACCATTCGGCGCAAGCATAAGGATCTTTTTGACGTACTACGGTAATTAAGCGATGGCTAAATGCATGCCGTTATCTGATCTGTTCAAGTTGTTGGATAATAGACTTCGTCATATCCGAGTCATTGCCACAAGCCTCCCATGTCCCAATTACTCGGCGAACCGCCTACGAGTGTCGTATGTAGTCCAAAACCTAGAAAACGACATTCCCGTTTCACCATATATCTATCAGGTTTTCAAATCTACGAAATTTGCCTCTATTGTCCTTGGGAGGTAAGTACTATTGAAACTTTAAGCTTGCTTGCTTGTCTTTCTCGTAATCCATCAATACTAGTTCATTACTAAATTGTCAATAGGATAACCAGGGCTTAGAGGCAGCAATTGGACAAAGCCTCGAGAATGGCATACATTACATGTTCTGCAATTTCCAGGTTGCTCACATACGCTCTACGTACGGCCGTCTGAAGATGGGCTCGCTCGCGAACAGTGCAAGAACATGTTAAAGTTTCTAGTCGCAACCGAGTCCTTCCCACCAATCAAAGCAGTCAACGTAAAAATGATTCCGGTCCCGGCGCTACTAGCCTGTAAGTATTAGCTTGATTTCGTCGCCTAGCGGCGATGCACCTTGGGATTTCCAAGCGCTTCTAAACGTCATATTGTGACGCATTGTATACACCTAAAATATGCCAAGACCTCACTGGCAGTCTAAGGCTTAAGCGCAACCAAATGTGCCGCTTTGCATTTATCCATTAGGATGGCTAGCGAGTACGATGGCTATAAAGACCCGACGTAGCAGAGTCTTCCCCCCCATTACTCCCCGTTCTACGCCATGAAGGATTCACTCGTTTTCGCATACTATTGCTCTGGGCATGGTACGCATTCAACGTCGTCTAGCAGTGTCATAAGATCCCTCACTTCTTTTTTCTATAGGCTATGGCCATGCGACACGCGTATCCGCGTTTGCTCGCCACCTCCTCAACCTCGATTCTCGGACGACGATACACATAATCTCGTCTGCTTCAAAACATGTTTTCAACGACAGCATTAGTCTCGGGGTTCTATATCGTTTTGCCGAGATTGACCCAGTCGTTGTACAGCCTGTGGCGTGAGTGTGTGCCAACCTACAATTGACTCATTTCGTTAACCGTTAGATCATTAGATACCGGGTCGACCGTCACAAGAGTGTTGAAGCTCTCAGGTCCTTTTTAGCACGCAAGGAATCTCTTCTGGAGCAAGAGCGACAGTGGCTCTTCGGCATACAGGCTGACTGTGTTCTTAGTGATGCTGCCTTCCTTGGATGGTGAGTTCAGAATCCATCGTGGTAGATCCTTGTGCTTATTGATTATACAGTCTTGCCGCAAATGCTGCAGGGTTGCCTTCTATCCTCATTTCAAATTTTACATTCGACTCTGTGTACAGCTTCCTTTCAACGAAATTCGTGGACCAAGTCGATGCACCTCTAGGAGATGAACTTTTGATTGATAACCACACTTCGGACCATCCGATCCCAGACGGAGAGCTTAAGCCCTTGGTTCAACAAATATATAATGGTTACCGCTGCGCGGACCTTCTTGTTCGCCTTCCTGGATGTATACCTATTCCATCGTTCTCGACCTCCCCATCGTTACCGGCGCCACTCTGGACTGACCAGGCCAGCAACACGCTACTAGATGAGATTGTATCTCATCTTGTTCAGAAACCCGATACACACCTACTCCATCCTTCGATACCTTTCGCCGACTCGCACCCTAAGAAACCGTTTGCACGTAGCATCATCCAAGCTCCTCTTCTCGTTCGTGGTATTAGCAAAGGACCAGACACAGTTTACTCCCCTATTGGTCGATCCCGATTTCTTTCGTCGCTCGGTGTTCCTGAACATCTACACAATCCAGATGAGACGAAGATTCTAATCGTTTCATTTGGCGGACAGGTCTTCCAGAGGCCCACTTCCAGTCGTAGCAGCAGCACGGGTAACTCAAGCCCAGGATGCAGAACACCTGCTACGGGGCTACAGCAGATCACTGATAGCCCACAAATGTCAAAGATATCTCTTTGCAGCGATGCTCTCAGCAAAATAAACAGGTCACACTGCTGTCACAGCGCCCCTCCTGTTGTTAAGCATGAGCGTAGCCCCACGTTTGACAAGTTGTGCGCGATGTTGACCAAAACAGAGTCTTGTTTGAAGAATGACGTCACCCGTTCATATTTCGATACCTCCGTTTCGGACATAATGCTTGATCATGCCGTAGATGACTTCGATGCACGGCTGTTACCGGACTCGTCTTGGATCGCGATTGTATGTGGAGTGTCAAAATGGGGGCAGGATGGGGCAGACGAAAACCCTCCTGACAGGTTTTTTGTCGCCCCGAAGTACGTCTACATGCCCGATCTGACAGCTGTCGCAGACGTTCTGCTCGGAAAACTGGTGCGTTGTGTCATATCAATAGTTTCCTTGGCTAACGGTCTTCTCACAGGGATATGGAACAGTTTCGGAATGCGTCGATTCTTGCACGCCTTTCGTTTATGTCGCACGTCCACTTTTCGTGGAAGAGCACGGCCTGAAGCTCCTGCTCGCACAAGAAGGAGTCGGAATCGAACTCCCTCGAGTCGCTTATGAGGCTGGCGACTGGGCTTTTGCTGTGGAGGAGGCATGGTCGCTGGGCCGCAATGCGAAAGCGGAAATGCGTAGGAAAGGTATGTTAGGTGTTGAAATGAATAAACGAGAAGAAGAAGGCACGTTACTTGCGGGACAAGTGACGGATTGGGTCAGGGCATGGCATGGCATGATTCGATAACGCAGAGGACGGTGTCTGAGATCTGATGTCTGTCACGATAGATTAATATTGTTAGAGGCGACCTTTGTCTACATTATTACATACTATACGTTAGTACATACCGCACGCTCAGGGCTGCGCTTGCATAATACACCAATTGAAGTCAAGTGAGAGTCGTACGAGTATGTATCACTCACATCATGTGCTGCTTGGAGCTACGATAAGTACGGAGACCCTGATTTTGAGTTCCGACTGACTGGGCGTTGGATTTATCTGGAACGCCTTCTATCAAAGTTGTCAAAGTTGTTCGAGTACGTACTGCTACAATCTCATTAACCAAAAAGGCAGCTGGCCAGATCAAGAGAGAGTCATACCGAGATGTGCGTCTGTAAGGACGTACAGGTTCGCACTCGGTATGTATACAGCCATCAAGAATCATCATAGGCTGACTGCGGGTTGTTGTTTGCTGATGAGCCTGTTAAGACCCGACACCGTGACGGAGGAAGAGACTTCCTGGCAGCTAGTCAGGATTCGACGTGATGATCGGAGCGTACTGTGTTAAGCCTGTCACGGTTCCACCCAGACTTTCGAGTCCTATCCATTACTGGTAGTAGTGGGCGTCGAAGAGAGCCCACAGAGTCCAAATACTGTTGCTCCAAGCTAGTAGCCCAAAAAGTTTCAGTAAATCGCCAGAGGAATAGCGCTTGGCTGCATTTGGTCTCTGGGGTCTCTTACGATGGGTAAAAGTCTGGGTTCTACCGTGTTGTACGCGTTCTGTTCACAATCTCAGGACCTGGAGGCTGGGCGGTCCAGCTAGTAGCACAGTCAGCTGTGATCTCATGACAAAAGACGCCGCTCGATACCAACATTAGTTCTGCCGCTGTTTGCAGAGGTACTTGATAGCAGTCAGGAATCAATGGTAACGACATTGAGTGAAATTTAACATGACTAGTAACTGTTGTGCTGCCCAGGCATTTCTGTCACGACAACGCAACTTTCTGCACTACTTACCATTCACCATCCCCTAACTAACTAAGATGGCCAGAACCCGAACCGGACGGAGTGAACAGTCAACGATCTGAGGACGGAAGCTTCGAAACTGTTCATTGGACTCGGAAGGAAGAGGATCCAGGACCAGAAGGTTTCAGACTGCAACCAAGCCTGACCTCCTCAAACCCGCGGACAAATTTTTAGCGACGATGTTTAAATGGATGGTCCAAAACCATCTGTCTCTCCTGCTGAATTACTTTCACAGATGCCGAATACACTTGGAAAGAACGGTCGAGTTCCTGCCCGTAAGTAGCGTGTCTGTGCTAGTAGTTTATTCCCGGCTGATTTCGCTTATTCAAGCTCTTGATGATCTCATCAGGCCGATTATTGAGGATTTCGTGGCGAAGGGGTAGCAAACAGCTACAGTGGTACAGGCACTACACGGACTACATAATATAAACATAGTTAAATGCCAAAAGAAATGTCAATCCCATCGGATGACTAATTCAATTTCACATATTATATATGTACAATTGGTAGGAATTGAACCCAGCACCTTGAACAATTATGAGTGCAGCATTGTTACAACTAGGCTACAAGACTACATGTGTATTCTTACAATAATAGCAATATATACCAATGCAATATGATAATATTGCGAAAATTCCATCAAGTCAATTATCACACGGTTCATGATTACTGTAGCAGTATGTAGCAGAGGTTGCGGCTATATAGCGCTATGGTGGCTATATAGCTCTATATAGCCATCACCAGGGCTACGACAAACTTGACTTTTTACTGATGGGGGTACAGTAACACCGAAATCGTTTCCCGCCTACGCAAACACTAATAAGAGATTCCATTTGCCCTGGCGCGGATTCGACAGAGTGGTGGATATATCACTACGAGCGAGAGTGCGGCTTTTCAATTGCAATGTGCGCTTATTATGGGGTCCCAGGCCTACTCATTTATTTTAGGGGATGCTGGTGTTCCCGGGTTCAAATCGTTCTCAAACGTTATGAAGGAAGAGAAGCATAACACGGTGAGAACGTTGCAGAAGCTGTTACAACACGGCGCTGTCTTGTAGACTATGATTTCCCTGTAGTCATTTACCATGATTGTGTATCATATTTTCCCACTCGAGAGAGGATCCAGAGAGCTTTACACTCACTCCGGCAGATCTTTTTTATTTTTATTTTTTAAATCCATTTTTGTGTCCATTGGGGTACATCTACCATATGTCGGACAATTCTATCTAGTCTAAAGGGCATCCGGCAGATCTTGAGGCACTCAAAAGTACGTGCATCAAGGGCTAATAGATGTAAGAACTTACACATGTAGTATCGAGCGATGAACGACACAGACCAACTACGTCAATGATAATGTTGGTAGTGGTGAGTCCGAGAGACGATATTGGATGTCCATCGAAAACGTCGATTGATGCGCACATTAGCAGTAATTAAAATTTCCGTCTCAACTGCTACAGCCGCTATGCACACAATGCAGCCTTCGGCGATGAATATTAATGAATACTCAAGCTCAGACGAATGACGCGGGACAAATCAGGGCAATGAAATCGCTCCTCACGTCTCTTTAAGTCAGTCAATATTGAATATTGAGTGTTTAAATTACAAATTCAAAGGCACCTCCATTGCCCATGAAGCAGGGAAATTTGTCCAGACTCCAGGAACAACTACATTGACCAACTCAGCAACGGACTATGTATTGTGCCATCAGTACATAACTAATGCGAAAGCAGAAATACGATTCACCGTCCAGATGTACTCATAGACAGGTTGCCAGCCATCGGGTAAGCAGTCTTAGTTGCAGACCTTTTGAGTGCCAGGCTATTGTCAGCAAGGGGTGGTGAGCAACGGGGTTGAATCCTGGATGCAAAACAAACTACTCATACTCACTTTCGGAGCCGCACAGACATGACTGCAGCAATCATTGTTCGTGTCGCAGCTCTTTAACCAGGGCTTGCAGCCGCCGGAGTCTGTCTGTGTAGCGACAGACATACATGCTGCTAAGGCAGTAACGACTACGAGGAAGAAGACATGCATGATTTATGCGGCTTTGTAAAAGGGACTCTGAGCTACTGAGGCAGACGAAGCTTGCTTTAATACACTGAAGATATTACTGTGGGAGGTTCTACCTTGGTTCTACCGCTTTGGAATATTGGTTCAACACGCGCCTGGATGGCAGAACTTCACAACGGATAGTTTAGGATGAATTTATTAGAATCCCAGAATCAGAACCTGCCTTGTATGTATGTATCTCCAGTTGATTCATCGTTAGCCACGTCACCTCAAAAGAATGAAAGCCCGAGTATCCAGTCTAGATCGTTAATAATCTTGTTTAGTAGCATGAATAGTATGAACTAGACAAGAATGACTCACATAGTAGAGACTTCGCGAAGAAAACTACAAGACAGCGCGATCCAGCAAAACCTGCTCCAGCTGGTTGTCGTCGTTCAAAGTCCTCCCCTCCTGGCTGCGTTTCTCCATTGTCTTTCATCTCGAACGACATTCGCGACAAGCTCTAATAAGCCAACAGGTTCCACGCCTGCTACTGGGTCTGCTCAGACCCCCCACGAAATATCGAATGAGTGTAAGCTGTTAGGCTCGTGACCAGCCTGGGGTACACACCATCTCAAATTGACGCTATAGTCAGATTGGTTCGCTCTAGTAGAATATAACTAGGGTATACATTTGAAGAATCGATAATACTGAAACCAAACACCGATCGGACATTGAAAATCCATGCGGCATCTCGGGAAGTCGAAGTGTAACCAAATATCCACCATACGTACTGGTTCCGAGTCACACTCGGTATGTATACAGCCATCAAGGATCATCATAGGCTGACTACGGGTTGTTGTTTGCTGATGAGCCTGTTAAGACCCGACACGGAGGAAGAGATTTCCTGGCAGCTAGTCAGGCCTTCAGGATTCGACGTGATGATCGGAGCTTACTGTGTTAAGCCTGTCACGGTTCCACCCAGACTTTCGAGTCCTATCCATTACTGGTAGAGGGCGTCGAAGAGAGCCTACAAAGTCCAAATACAACCAAGTACTGTTGCTCCAAGCTAGTTGCCCAAAAAGTTTCAGTAAATCGCCGGAGGAATAGCGCTTGGTTGCATTTGATCTCTCGGCTCTCTTACGATGTTTAAGAGTCTGGGTTGTACGCCGTTCTGTTCACAATTTCAGAACCCAGCTAGTAGCACAGTCAGCTGTGATCGCAAATCATCGCATGACCGAAGAGGACAAGTAAATTTTTAAAAGCGGTGATTTGTCACAGTTTGTCACCAAGTTAATCTTGAAACAACATCAACCGTTTTCCTTCCGATTGGCAAGGTCTGGCTACCCACGACACTGGCTTTGCATATCAGATATGTATAACTTCGGGATAGAGTGATCAGAAAGTATCATTACTTCGAACATGCACTAGACCAAGAATAACAAACCACAAGTCCCAATCCCAAGTAAGTATACCTAAACTAAAAAAGCCATTCTTGTTGCCAAGTATATCTTGTAGTCGTAAAATATCTGAAGATGAGTGAAGAGTCAAGTGAATGAGTCAAACGAATGATGTATGTCTATGTATGATTCATATGATTAGTGCCTACTGTGGTTTCTCGTTGTCCTTGAGACCATGTAAAGCGTGCTGATCATTAAGATTGCCCACAGTTTCCTGAATTTACCGCTGCCGGTGGGAGTGTCGACGTGGGCTTGGCTGCACGTTGATCGACCACAGCAGGCGACTTGCTTGTCTCCATTACCACCGGAGCAGCCGCGAGCGTTCGCCACTGCTCCAAAAGTTGTTGACCCACCCCTGGCTCAACCTCCGTACCATCCCGGGAGACTTTGATCTCCCGGTCCTGGTTCCAAGGATTTCGAAGGTGCCGAGTGGAATAGAAAGGAAGACGCTCAGTACAGAGCCATTCCACCTTGAACGGCTGCCCCCAAGCCTGTTCGTCGTTCCCAGCGTTCTTTGTCATCAATGGCATCACATCATCTTTCTGTTGTTCTTCCCCAGTGTTGCCATCATCGCTACTTACGCTGTTATTCTCTTCCTCCACAGATTGTAAGGCAGATACCGCCGACTTAGTGCCATCCGTGCTCTCCTGATTCCGTAACGCCCGGACTGGTGCATTCTTGTCAAGCACAATTTCGGGGGTCACATTTACAAAATCCCTGGATATTAATCCAGTGGCTGACATGGCCTTCCTGCTTTCACGGAGGCTCAACTTCTTAGCTGGAGACTCTTCCCGTGGTGGGCAAGGCCCGAGTGCAGCTGGTGCAGATGATCGGTGAGGCTCCATAGGAGAGGGTTTGCTACTCAGGCTTCCTCCAGAATGTGGAGTGAAAGGCATTGGTGATTCTTCGACGAGGCGATTTTCTGATGGCGTGAAGAAAGTCTGATCGGTGGCAACAAGTGGGCTAGGACTACCAGGCTCGCGCCGAGACGAGGACACAGAGGTTGCCGAGGGATTTGCATGCGAAGCCCACGAAACTCTGTGTTCGCCCTTTAATATCCGACCGGCCATCCTTGTGTGTCGAAAAATCAGTAATGGGGGGAAAGAAACATGGAACTTTACATACTGTGCATATCCATAGAACTCCCCACTCTTATTCACGCTAAATATCAAGATAACTTCGCTGCTAGTGCGGTAAGCCTGGTCAAGAATTGCCTCGTTATGCTTCTGAGTTGCCCACAATCCGTTTTCAACACTCAAGTCTAGGTCGAACTACAAGGTCAAAGCATCAAAAATAAGTCAGAATTAGTGATCCTCTAGAAAAACGAACCTGTGTTAAAGACTTGAGGATGAAAAAGCGTTTTGGAAAATGCCGGGACAAAAAGCTGGAGTTCGTCGACGTATAGGAGCTACTTGATTGAGCTTTGACACTGTCTCCGGGTTGCGAACCTTGGTGAGCTCTGGCACCTTCCTCATCACTCGACTGTGGCGCAGCCACAGCTGGTGGATTCCCTGATTCACTCGATGGACTCGAACGGCGACCGGTAGATGATGACTGATCGTCTTCACTTGGAGTAACCTGGTTATTCATTTGTCCCTGTTGAGATTGCTCACGGACATAGCGAGTGTGCATGCCCACTCCCCGTTGCCCACCTACCCCAGCACGCAGATCATCCTCTTTGCGACGTACTCGACAAACAAGTCGTGGACCCCGCCGTTCATGTGGATGAAGGTGCTGCCCATTGAACTGCACGATTGCGCGCCGTAAATTCTCTTCCGAGTCAAAGTTGACAAATGCGCAGTTTGACCGGGAGATTAAGAAAATCGATGAAATACCATTGTCTTCAGACTCAAACGAGTCATCGTCCACAGGAGGACGTTTCAGGAACCTCCAGAGTTCGTCGTGGGTGGTCCCACCTGGGACATTCCCTATCCACATGACCCATTCTGATTTTTGGGAGGGGGGATTGGGATGATGGGGTCGACGTACAGCGGGACGTTCAGAATGAGAACAAGACGGAGAATTAACTTTCGGTGGCCTTAAGGGTGAAGCGTGACCTTCGGTGCGAGCAAATATTTTAGGAGAATTTGATATCGATGATGATGGGGGAGCTGTTAATGCAACCTGAGGTGGGTGCCTTGCAGGCAGAACCGCCGATGAAGCAATCGACTGCACAGGTGAATTAGGGCTACCACGAATGGAGACTTGAGAAAAATGTGTCTCCAAATCGGGCGAAGGAGAGTCCTGCGAGGGCGCGAAGTTTATTTGGTACTGAGGTTGATAATGCATGGGGATTCCCTCGTTAAATCCAGGCGGGACAGGCGAATTGTAATGCCACTGATATGGGTTTGGCTGATATGCGTGGTTGTAACGGTAAGGAGTGTATGGACTGGGATAGCGCACAGGCTGGTATTGTAATATACTATGTGAACCAGAGGCGCCTGGAGGAGGCTGCTGCACAGGTAACGGAGAGTGAGCTGTGGGACTACTTGCAGTGGAGTGCATTCCAGAATTACCGCCCAACGGATATGGAAGCGCGCCCGTGTGATATGGTGAGCGCGCCTGCATCATGGATCCGAATCCCGGTAGATTTTGTTGATATGGACCAGACTCTAGAGGAAAGTGCGGTGCATATCCACGAGCGTGTGTGTATGGATAGGTTGGTGGGTGAGCCGCTGGAAATGGAGGTGGCTGCTGGGATAATGTGTATTGTCCCGGATAGTTATTCGGCTGGAAAGACGATGGGGGGTAGTGTTGCAGCAAACTTCCTATGGATGACGATGGTGGTACGTTGCTTCCTTGAGAAACGTTTGCGTGAGGAATATTGCCAACACGCGTCCCGGACGTGTCATGTGGAGCTTGAGTTTGTGTCTGGACTACACTAGAGCTCGAAGGGTGGAACTGGACATGACCAGCCTGAATGGATGCCTGCGGTGGATGGCGTGATGTGCTGGGAGGGGGATGTACCTGATTTTGTGAGCGTTGCTGCTGTGGAGGCGTCCGCATGCGTTTGGCGCTATCTAGAACATTGTCGGTACCCATGGAAGCCATATAGCACGTTACGACGATATTGGTAAATAGAAGAAGCAGCTATAAAGCCCCTTGAATTATGACATTTGCAGCGCAAAGGATGCTACTCACAGGGGATTAGAGTTCGTGTTTCTGCTTTATGGGATATGTTGCGGTATGAACCGTTCGATCGATGACACGGGAAATGATGCAGGCACCTTGCTGTCTTTAAGAACTTTTGGATTAATGGTCACGATCTGGAAGAGCGTATGCCGTGAGAACATGATGTCATACAAAACTCAGCCTTCTCGTCGCTCCTGTAGGAGTCCTGACGTCGAGACCCATGAGATTGGCGAGACTTTGTTAAGCACTGCCTCCACTTTTGCTAATACGCGCAGCCGGTCCACATAGCCCTCTGCTCCTCTTATTACGAATCAGACAGGCCAAGGATATTTGACACTCACTCGATTTCGACTTTCCCCATCTGTTTAAGGCCTAAGTGGCTCGATGATCCAACACTTTGAAGTGGGACGGTCAATGTATAAGTTATAGGCATCACCCATCCAGGATGACGTGTCGAGGGGGGCGGGAAGGGATGGATTCAATCGTTCTAGCCCGCGGGCCGTGCCGTGCCGCCTCACTCCATTCAGGACGACACACGGATTGCAGCAGCTTTTCGGAGCTGCTTCTGCACCGCTCACTGTTCAACGAGGGCATAATGGACGTCGGCAGTCCTGCAGGAACAAGAAGGCAACACGGCACCTATCAGTAGGCCACGATAGTAGTATTACTGTCCACAGTACTTACTTGCAACTACAGCTTGCTCCTGTAAGATGATTAGTAGGCTGCTTGATTGAACCTTTGACAACAATCCTAGTATTCACGGGGTGCTCCACAGTGGAGGTACTGTCTAATTATTCGATACGTACTACATACGTACTCGCGATATTTGTTCAAAATTCAACATTAATTATGCCGTTGACTTGTGACCCATCATCACAGAATGTGACGGTGACAATTAACATTTTTATAAGTAGTCTCCCTATAAATCTCCCATAACTAAGTGTACCTAGCTGTGTATCCCATGAGTAATTCGTATCTCCCACCAACCTGACTGCACTCTTTATCATGGGTCGACCCCGGCTTCATGCAACGGCGGAAGAAAGAGCTGCTGCTGCGCGAAAATATAGACAGGATTACTATGAAAGGCCAGTTTTCAAAGATCAGTCTCGTGTCGCAAACAACTGATATTCGTTACAGGAACAAGAAAATAATAAGTGTGAAAATGGCAGCCAAATACAAAGCACGACGTGCGCGCAAGCCGGGCATGAAAAAGCATGAGCCTGCGGAGGCCACACAACCGTGAGTGGCTCTGTTTTTTGTGTGGTTCCATTCCACTTATCAATACAAAGCATCGGGCATTCTCCACAGCCCGAGGGGCATGTTACCGAACAAGAGACATCCGTGTCGGATAGCGAGAGTGAATACGAGTCGCTGCCTGACAGTACTTCCCAACGCATTGATTTACAGTATGTGTTCGGGCTCCCGCCACTTCCTTATGTCAACAATGATGGATTCAACCCTAGACAACGCATCCAAGACATTCAAACAGCAGTAGCAGAGACAACTGCTCTTCATGCTGAGGACTACTTCGAGCATCTCTACTCCAGCCTGACGAAAAACTCGAATGATTATCAAGTCCGATTATCAATAATTTCGGACGCCATGAAACTTTTAGAAGGACATAGTTTGCAAGCCCGCACGTTAGAAGCAGAACTTGTGCAAGAGAATAAGGCCGGGAAATTGCTATCCCAAGCACAAGAGCTCACACAGACATTACGGGATATGACGGGAGCTGCTGAAGAGCTCTGGTGCTTCATCGTAGACGATCCAGATGCTACGAAGCTCATACAGCAATATTCTCGAAAAGAATTGCGATTTCAACGACCGAATGTAGACAAATGATCACTTGACTTTTGTTTTTGACATTGATGATATACGAAGCGCCGGCGGCTGTTGAGCGGGGATATACTGAATGCACATGTACTGCGCAGTATGATCGATGATAGCAGATATCACTTGGGAAAGTAAAGTGATCACAAACCGAATATCGTTTTTCTAAGCAATCGCCAACAAGACCACACACGTCGAACTATAAAGGACTCACGCTTATTAGCAGTAAACAACACATCAACCCCGTCGAGCTTCTCTATATCCATGTCACGTCATCGAGGGATGACCCAACATGGGAAATTCACGGGACGCCTGTGAGTTGTCAGTACCACACGCGCCAGTACTTGTAAGAGCTACATACGATATAATTCCGGGGGTCCACTGAGGTTCGAAATCGATATCTTTATCCGTAGACATGACGATGGATGCCGAGTGCATCTCCAGATGCAGTTCATATTTAATAGGGTCATGGAGAAGCCCAACTAAGAGCAGCGGCTTCAGGGCGAAAGGCTTGATGGTATATCCGTCTAAAATATGTGGTGCATAAGCAACGCCAAGCAGTCTACAACCCATGCTTACCTGTGCCTACGCCACATCACCGTAGTTTCACATGACCGTCCTGAATGTAATTGAGGGGCGGCGATATGAGTAGGCCTGAAAGCACAAAATCACATTACTTGTAATTCCGTTGTAGCAAAACGGGGTCTGTCAGATTAACTGCTTGGGCACTTCTCAAGAAGCGCTCGCACTACCCTTTCAGAGGTCACGATAATAACATCTTGGTTGAGGATATGGAGTGTATCATGATAGTGTGGCATAGAGCTCTGTCAGATATGTTGGGTGTCAAACAAGCGGAAAGGCAAAAGCAGACCATATATCACTCCATTCATTGTATGTGAAAGTCGGCGTTCATGTGATGCAAGTTACCAGGGATTGATGAACGGGGGTTGGACCTGGAGGTACTAAAGAGAGTTGTCCTCGCGCAGTCTTCTTGGTCAAACTTGATGAATCGCTAGGTCCAAAATAAGGTTAAACGGCTCATCTAAGAGTCAGACTTTGAAAGGAAAACTCCATTTGTGCCAAGCACATTTGAAGTCGTGGATGATCCGGAACCTTGAGCTGCATGTTATAGTGTAGGTTAGGCTCACTTGATCCACATTGCACACTCAATTCTCGGGCCCCGGGCTAGGCTCCGACCGCTTTTCAAACTCGGCTCTCCCGACCTGCAGGCTGCAGGTTATGAATTGCTCCCGATGAGAACCTGGGGACTTGTTTTTCCCCGTGACCCCCAGGAAAGTTTCACCGAGCTGCATGACTCATTTTTCCGGGCTTCACGTGATCTGTTCCTGTGTCGTTCACACGCTAATGATTGGGGAAAGTGGACCTGGACCTGGTCACACCCTTCCATACACTTGAGTTTTATTTCTCGCCGATTGGGTACTGCATAAGTGACAGAGCCCGTATAACTTATTGAAGAATAGTCTAAAGAAATAAAATAAACTCGAAATTGAAACTAATCCGAGTCTCAAACAGGAGCGAAATAAAATTTATGTAACACCTATGGTGACAAAGTACTTTAGCCCCATTACTCCCGATAAGGCTCCGGCTCAAGGCCGTATGACTTACAGTCTGCTTTTCAGCCAAACTCTTCCTTAGACTGGTACCACCACCACCACTACACCACACCACGTTCACTAACTCTCTAAATTTATGTCATCAAAGCCAGTCAATATTGGCAGTCCACGGCCGGACAATGCCTTTCATTCGGGAACACCAACACCAACCGGCACACCCGATCTCCGCGCTTGGCGCGCGCAGTATACTGGAACACCTCCAGTGCCTAACATTCCTGCGCGGTTTACACCAGAAAACCTCACCAGCGGCTCTCTAAGTCCGAGCCTGCTTCCACAAAGCGAATTTCTAGGCAGGGCCTATCGTTTACCTCCTACTGGAATCAGCCCACGGCCGTCAAGCACCATTACACCTGGAAGTGGTATTGATCCTGCTCCTCTTGACTTCGGCACTCCTCCAGATGATCACAAGGCCAGGGTTATTAGGCGTCATCTTTTGATGCGAGAGGAGAGACAGAACCGGGGAGACGTGAACTCAACATCTGGTTCAGAATTAGATGGTCGCGTCGCCAACGATGATACTCCATCTGCAGGTTCCTCTACTCCGCCTCCAGCAACTTTCAGAGAGGAATCAGAGGCATTTCCTATACCCTACGAAGCTCCAGGTGCAGATATTACGTGAGTCAGGCTATTAGTGTCGTCAAGGCTTGGCGTTTCTTCTGACAACTATTACGCCCAAGCCATGACATCTACAAATGGCACACGGATCAGCGCCGTCAGGCTGTGCGCCCTCGTGCCTCTTCTTTCTCAGGCTCTGTAGCACCGTCAAATCCTGCCTTCGAGCACATACACGCGCCTGGAGGTTTCAGACGAAACTATGTTTTGATGCGCGCGAATGAGAGTGGTGGAGAGGAGCCACGTCCGACCAACAACTTTATCGATTTTCTGTACATATATGGTCAATTCGTAAGTTTATATCCTCACGTAGCGCGTCAATCCTCATTAGCAAACAGGCTGGAGAAGATCTCGAGGAAGAAGAGGAAGACAGGGTGGATGACGAAGAAGCTACCATTCGTGCTGCTCCTTCTGAGCTCGAGGTCCACGTAGCAATCGATGAAACCCAACCTTTGCTCAAGCCTCGCTCAATGTCGCGCTCTAGACGGAGAGCTGCTTCTGTCGGTCCTCATGGAGATGCATCAGTCACATCAGCTGTTCTGATGGCAAGTCTCATCCATTCTGTGTCAGGGACATAGTTTATTTAACTTGTTTTTAGCTTCTGAAAGCCTTTGTTGGTACTGGGATCTTATTTCTTGGGAAAGCGTATGTGTTTTCATACCAGTATTTTCCTTTCATGCGCTAAGAATGGTCCTTCAGCTTCGCCAATGGTGGTCTCTTGTTTTCTCTTATCATGATTTCTGTGGTTGCACTCGTTTCCTTATATTCGTTCCTACTCCTCGTCAGGACCAAGTTTGTCGTCTCCGGATCTTTCGGAGGTCAGTTCAATTTTGTTTGAATCGATTGTGTCTCACTCTGCGATGAAGATATCGGCGGTGCTCTATATGGTCCTTGGATGCGTTATTTGATATTATCTTCCATTGTAGTTTCCCAGATTGGGTTTGTCTCTGCATACACGATCTTCGTAGCCGAGAATCTAAAGGTGAGGGTGCTACATTTTCTCAATTGTCGCCACTGAATTCGACTTCGTGCAGGCGTTCGTGCTTGGAGTCACCAGTTGCAAGACGGATTGGCCTGTACAATACTTCATCCTTGTACAACTCATAATCTTCCTCCCCCTGGCTCTTATCCGTAATCTCGCGAAGCTTAGCACATCTGCCCTCGTTGCGGATGCGTTTATCCTTGCCGGGCTGCTTTACATATTTGGCAGTGAGATGACATTCATTGGAAAACGGGGTATCGCCGAAGTGCAGATGTTCAACCCCAAGGACTTCCCCTTATTTGTTGGGTAAGTTTCGCTCTTAGAGCGCTTGATTGGCGTCTGAAGAATGGTCATAGAACTGCCGTATTTTCCTTTGAGGGCATTGGTTTGGTGAGTTATCCTGTTCCATGCTGGAATGGAGAGACGTTGATCGTTTGGGTTAGGTTATTCCCATTACCGACGCCATGCGTGAGCCACGCAAGTTCCCCAAGGTACTGACAGGCGTCATGATCGCATTGCTTTGTGGGCACTTTTTCAATGTTTTGTTATCTGTCGAGCCTCACCGTGCACTTTCAGTCTTATTCGGTGGTGGTGGTGCATTGTCGTACCTGACTTTCGGTTCGGATGTGAACACTGTGGTCTTAGTCAACCTCGACCAAACAAGCAAGCTCACACAATCTGTAAGCCTATCGCAGTAATTTCGTCGATAGAATCTCACGCCCATTCTCTCGATCTCAAGGTCCAATTCCTGTACTCGCTCGCCATCCTCCTTTCTATACCCCTCCAGTTCTTCCCTGCCGTGCGAATTCTCGAGAATGGGCTCTTCGTGCGAAGTGGAAAGCAAGATCCTCGTGTGAAATGGCTCAAGAACTCATTTCGCTTTGGGCTAGTCGCGGTATCCACTGTCATTAGCTGGGTTGGTGCCGCGGACCTGGACAAATTTGTCTCGCTAATCGGTAGCTTTGCTTGGTAAGCGCCACAAATATACTCACTTGAGAGCGCCGATGGATTAACGATGGTTACAGCGTTCCTTTGTGTTTCGTATACCCAGCGATGCTGCACTACAAGGCAGTTGCCAAAACGCGCACAGAGAAGATCGGGGACATTGTTCTTGGCGTATTTGGTATGGCCGCAATGATGTACACCACTGCGTTGACCATCAAGGTATTCTGTCGTTCTTTACTTGGGCGGTAATCCCGTGCTGATTTGATGTACACAGCTGATGGCAGAGCCTGGACCACCTGCTGACCTTCCTAATAGCTCGTGCTGAGTATTGAAAGACAAAGAGCCTGTGTTGTGATATCATCAGTAGATAAGTACAGCACATCTAGGGACACCCATGCCTGACCAAGGGATAAATTAATAGATCTCAAACCTTTCTAATAACATGATGTTCTGCGTATGCCAGATGTCATCAACATGTCTACATTCTTACACGATTGTGGGAAGATCAGGGTCGTTGCAGCTCATTGCGGTTGTGAATCATGTCACTATTATCATCATCGTTCTTCTAGGTGAAAGTTTCGTGATCCACGACTTTGTTGCGGGTTAAACTCGCTTCTTCGCTGTGTATATAACTGATGACAGGTATCGCATAGAACGTTGGTTTGGAAGTATCTATCTTGGGAATCGATCGTATTTGACGAGCACTAATCCCGTACTTGGATGGACATTTGTTCATCCTGTTGACAGAGCAAAGACTCGGAGTATTCAGGCAAGGGCGATAAGGAGGTACTATTGTCAAGCGACGGAAGTGAGGCTACCGCGCTGCAGACGACGGCCTTCTTCAGAGTCCTCTCAACATGCGCTGTACACGTGTTTACACCCGATCATTGTCCCATAGTTCTACCGATCTTAAAGCCCTCATCGAAAACACGCTGATCGCCACATAAATGCCCTTCGCACAGAGTTGACATTCTTTGCTTTCCCCTCCAGCTGGAGCTCGCCAGTCGTGTCATCCGGCCACTCTCTCTCATTCGTGCCGACGATCATCATTTAACACTATATCGTTCCCTTTGTTCTATTATGCCTGTAGCAACTAATGTATCTAGTTCCGTTCCCCAGCCACGTTCCATGGTCCGGCGCAAGCCAGCGCCAAGTATTGTGCTAGATGCACGTTATCCTTGTCCTGACCCCGATGACCCATTCGCACCCCTCTCAGTACTCCGCACCAGAACTGCCAGCACCCTCGGTCTCCTCACCTTCGCTGGTGACTCAACGTCACATCTTCCAACTCTTCCATATACCGGCGGCAGTCCATTCCCTCCTGATCCATACCAAGCCACGCCGCCGGCCAGTCCCGATGTCGCTTCTCCTGACCAAAAACCTGGGTCGCTTACGACATACAGCACTAGAAGCAGCTTTGATATTTCGCAAAACCTCCATGACACTACCGAGTCAGGACGATGGCCGCCGCAATTTTCACGATGTGATTCGCCAAGCATTCGTACTTTGCCGACTCCCCAGCGCAGGCGCTCGCGATCAGCCGTCTCGCGAAAAGAAGCGCGGACTAACACGTGTCCCGTGTCACCCGGGACATCGCCCTATGGCCATACAAATCTGCAGGCATATGTGTTGGCTAGCTCTAGATTCCCCTCCCCTGCGCATTCTTCTCAGCCTTTTCGGATGCAGCATATCGGCCATGGCAGCGAGAGCTTGCTTCCCCTCGTTATTCCAATAGCCCGCCATGACTCGGCCCCAGTGCTATCCCTCCTGTCTGAACCTAGTAGTAGGGCATCAACGTTTTCACCTGAGCCGACGCACACTTCGCGTTCTCGTGTCAAGAAGTTTGCGCGTTTCCTTCCTAGGAAAAGCCGTAGCGGTCTCAGTCTCGCTGAATTCTCAAGTGAGACCGGAAACGTGAAACACCATCAACATCATCGCTCGTTCCCCTCGATGGCCGTTGCTCTCGGAGCGAGTTCCGAGCGCCCGTCCAAAGAGAAACACGTTCCAGAAGAGAACACGTTCCGCCCGCGCCGTAAATCATCGATGTCGATGCTATTTCCGGCAGTCGTTGCCGCGAATATGCAATCGCTTGATGTGTCCTATCCTTCAACTGGAACCTCTATTTATGACTCTCCTACGAGTGTTGAGCCTGGTTACATGTCTGAACCCAGTAGCTCTTCCTTGTATTCTCCTTCCGGTCTCGCGTCTGTCACCTCTGAGCTAGCGCCTCTCACTCCGAAGAAACCTAGGCCTCAGACGATGCAACCTCAGCAGCGCCTTCTCAATTCGAATGAGCAGTCGTCACGCAAGAAACCGTCGTCGCGTCCTTCCACCGCTCCTTCTAACTTCGCACATGTTTTCGACGAGAACGCCCTTCCGACAAAGAGGCAGCTGCTAGATGCAGCGTCTTGTGTTGTCGTGGCCGAAAACGGCATTAGGGTTCCATTTGGCGACCTCTTCCGGGAACAGAAGACAGTCGTTATATTTATCAGACACTTTTGGTGAGATTCCAGGTCGATCTTGAACGCGCCTGAGCTTATCGCGTCATGCCAGGTGTCCGCTGTGCCAAGACTATATGTTTTCTATCGCCAATACTGTAGATCCACAAGTACTCAAGCAGTCCGGAATCAACCTTGTCATCATCAGCAATGGCTCGTACAACATGATCAAGTCTTACCGACGTAAGCATGCCACCCTTCGTTTCGTTCGACCTATGCTCATTTTCCCAAGAAATCTTCCGGACGCCCTATGCAGTGTATACCGATCCGTCTTCTCGTATCTATGGCATTCTTGGGATGACTGTGAAGGCGGTCGAGTCAAAAGCAGAGCAACGGCGCAGTAGCTACGTCCGACATAGTCGCGCGGGAGGCATTGCCATGGTGATTGCAAATGCTCTGCGTGTCGGCATGCCTGTTTGGGAGAAAGCTGGCGATCCTACTCAGCTTGGTGGCGAGTTCGTCCTCGGGCCAGGGTTAGTCCACATTCCAGATGTTCTGCTGACGCGAACTTATCCTTGTTGTAGAATGACGGCATCGTATGCGCACCGAATGCGAAGTCGCAGCTCACATGCGCCTATCGTTCGGGTGCTCACAGCTGCAGGGGTGCATGTTTATCTCCGTAGTGAGAAGCCGAAATCTGTCATCTCATCTGATCCCGCCGGCCGGGCCTCTCTTGTCCTTGAGGTGGATGAGGAACAATGGATGGAGGAGCGACGCCGAAGTCTTGCCAGAATCCGCGAGCGGAAACAGGCTCGGAGATTAGGTGTCTGCGTACCTCCCAGCGACGACTCCAGCTTTGAGCAAGATACGGAACGTCAGATCAGACATGTTGCGAGTCACATGACTCGAACTGACAGCATTGCGGAGGAAGATGAGGAGTATGTTATTCCGATCATGAGGCCAAAGGCTGGAGACAGCATCAGCAGCCCTCTGCGAGACACTGATGTTGATGAGCCGAGCGATTCTACTGAAGATGATGACACCGACGATTCATCTGTAGATACGCAGTCAATGACGGGCTCCGACACTGTATCTGAGAAAGGACATGTTGGGCTGAGCAACAAATCTGGCGCTGTCGAATTTATTCATGATCTTTCTCCACCCATACCGCTCCTTATCTGATACAAACACACCTTTTTGGATATCATCTAATCTTACCGGAATATAACACATAACATCCACTTTCTAGTAGGCCCAGGAGCTGATGGTTCAAAGTCAAAATCACTCGCCCCAAGGTTATATGTACTGTGTTGCAACCGTAAACAAGCGTTAGTGGTGTATCGGTAACATTGGGTCTTCCCATGGCCTAGCACCGGGTTCGACTCCCGGCTGACGCAAGATGTGAATCACTGGTGTGCACATGCTTCACAACTTTTTCCATCACACAAATGAAATGGGTGAAAGGTTTGTTAATTCGTGTACACACTGATTGAAAACCTTGCCTTTCTTCCATTTTCAGTGGGCTTTTACGGATCCCTCGATTGATTTCGTGCTTCGTAAACTTTCAAGACACGTTTGGGACCCACGATAAGTTAGGCCTCAAGGCTTCAACGCTCGTTGCTCTTTTTGTTCAACACCGTTCTCTGGAAGTTCTCCAACCAGTGGCTGCCGTATAGGGTTCTGTGCTGTAGCGCAATTAGAGCGTCGCCGTCAATGTGATCTTCTTGTCCATTTCCCAGCAGGTGCCCGTCCTTCGTTTCTCGGTCTTCCTTCGTTGCATATTTCACCAGTGGACACAAGTAGCACAATTCCGCGAGCGATCAAGATTTTCTGAGCAAAACAACCCAACGATAGGTCTGTGTACTTCCCATGGCCTAGCACCGAGTTCGACCATCAATATCCCAGTCCCGGTTGACGCAGAACTTAAAATTGATGGCACAATTCACAACCCTTTTTTACTCCCATTGCTCAGTTCTTCCCCCATTTTCAGTGGGCTGTGTTTCACCGATCTTAGGACTGACTTTGCGCTCGGCAGGCTTTGACATGTTTTGGACTCACAATCAGTAGGCCTAGTCTTTCCGTTTGACAAATGCCCCGGACATGTACTAACGATCAATTAACAACGCATAGATACTGGCCACTACGCCAAGTATTGATATAATGCTAAGTGACGAACATGTTTAGTTCAAATTATCGTAATGACTTCAGTATTAGGTGTATTCAACCATGATTGTATATCACAATGAGGGGCTTCTTCATCTTCATCTTCGTAGGACTTCCCATGAACATGGAATAGGCCCACGCGGCGGTACTCTCCTGTGCTTCCTGCAGGAACGACAATCAAGCCCGTTAAGTGGCTAGGGTTCTCCCCTTTATTTGAACCAACCACGACAGCTTTTCCCTTGTCAGCTCCAATTTCTCCAGTATCGTAGTCAAAATACCCGTAACCAATGTGTCGTTCCCGCTCCTTTGAAGGCACGGTAACTTCGTTGGATTGACGCGTTTTTGCATGGTTGTTTGAACCCATGTGATCAGGCTCTCCTCCGGAATGTACGCATCCTATTTCGACAACTTCCGTCGATGCCACAGCCATGTCCGTATTAGTTGAATGGTCCTGCGGTGTCATCGCTTCCACCTGAATGTCATTTTCATTAGTGTCATTGCTAGTGATCTGATGGGAGGTGGGAGGTTGTCTTACGGGTGTGGTTCCTGTCGTGTGCGCGTGTTTCCGGCGCACAAGACATGGCACCAACTTCAAGAACTGGTTTGTTATGAAGGAACGACCTATATTTACTGCCTTCAATGCCTTTTCCCCCAGTTTGCCAATGCATATTCGAATATTGGCATGTTCCACCGGAGAAGCAGAAGTGGGTATGGCATTCGGCTCGGGAAGGGTGGTGATTTTGATTTGATCTAAGTCCTTGACCGCTAGCCCCGTATCAACGGTGATATCAGCTGCTCCTGAAGCTGGGAAGCTTCGGATGCTGCAAGCTTCATCGCGGTCTTCAGGCTCGTCACCTGTCTTCGTTACCGAAACACAAGGTCGTTTTAGCTCGAACAGCTCGGGCTCTGCAGGATCCCAGGTCACATCTCTCATGATCGCTCTGACAATTAATCTCCCGCCTTTCACCTGACCAAGAGGATGATTGTCGGAGACTGGGATCGCGTTGCATGATTGCACTTCCCATATGATGTTTCCGACTCTTTTGTCCCACCCGGCAGCGATGCATCCAATCGTAGCAGCCCAAGACCACGAGGGTGCAAGGAATTGCCCTGTAACGAGACTTCCGTAGGATGGGCTATCTCTATACCACAGGAGGTCGGTGGACAAATCGCGTTCCCATAACCCAGCGATGTAACGATTGCTATCCCCCCACCAACGCTGGAAAAGCTGAGCGATCCCTGAGATCGCCACAAGCCTGTCAGAGGGATCCGAAACAGCGCGTTGTGTGTAGTCCTTTAGAACACTCCGCCAGGCTGTCAGCACCACCTCCACGTCATTGCTCGAAAGCGTTTTACTCGGTGTGCGTGAGACCATGGTATCTGGCAAACGCAATTCACCTTGTTTCTTCGAGGGAAGGTAATTCCAGATGTCTCCGATTTCGTTCATTGCTGTCTGACACTGATACTGGAGAGTGTGCGAAGCGTACACTAAGGTCCTAGGGGAGAGGAGGCGCTCTTGGAAACACCAAGCTCGGCGATTCACTGGTTCTTTGGATGACATGGGGCTATCATCTTCATCGACCGAGATGGTACCGAGCTTTCCATCCGGGCACCAGAATGGCAGTAGCGTTTCAACTGGTTTTTTGCGGTTATGGAGAAATCCTTCGCTGACTTTCCACGAGCTGGCTGCGATGATTGTTACGTATGCACATCGGTATATATCGCACATCTGCGGAATCTCGCGCTGCTTGTCTTCGTCCGAATCTTGCAAAATGCACAAGGTATCAGCCCAAAGGTAACGGAGATTGAGATTGTAGGAGCAAAAGATGGCATCTCTGATGGTTTTCGGAAGGAGGAGTATGTCGATTGATTCTAGGTACGTAGAGAGGTTTGTGGTGCAGACGCTGTGCGGTTGTGGTTCACCCCAGACGTAACTAAGCGCTGCATAAAAGCCTTGCATGCCTTTGGTGAGAACAAGTTTTGGCCGTTCTGGATCCGAACAGTCTATTACACGGGTTGGGAGGCTTGTTTCCTGAGGTTTGGGACAATTATGACGAAGAGTGCATTGTGTGAGGCAGTCTGAGGCCAGCTTGAAGGCTTGAGGAGATCCAACCTGCCACACCAGCATTCTGCCAGGGACAAAGGCAGCCGCATTTTCATCTAGCAAAAACAAAAGTTTGTCATATCGCACGCAAACAACAAGAGAGTCGGAGAGACTATGTACCTGGGTCGCACCGCACTTGATACCTGGCCGTCCAGTCGTCTTCAACCGTGACTTTCAGGACAATTTCATCTTCTGAATTCCGTTTTTCAAACCCCACAGTTATTTTGAAAGTTTCCTCTGGCATAGGCGATTCCTCTTGCTTGCGGTGCTGATACCAAAAAGGAATCTCTCCCCAAAGAACATCACACCAATTACATCCTTTATTTTCTCCGTCGTCAATCTCCTGCCAAGTTTGAGTGATATATGAGAAGCCTGCTTTAGGATCCGACGAGTCCTTTGCAGCCCATGCAATCTGAAATGGCTCGAATGAAAAAAATTTGCTCGAGCAGTAATCGCAGACAAGGGAACCGTTGCGCAACCCCATGGTGACTACGAACGCCGATGTTTGATCAATGTTGATGAAGAATTTGGACGGGCTCCGGTACGTACATTATTTCACAACTCCAAGAACAGACCACGTACCACAAGTTGCTAGCCCAAGCTAACGTTAACGAGAAGATGAACTTGGAATAAACGCGCGACTCCTCGACGTGAACGTTCTAACACGTGGTCCCAGCAAGGCTGCCGCAAGGTGCAGCGAAAGCTGTAAATCGTTAAGTGTGGCAATCTACGGGCTCCGTCGGAAGAACGTCCAGCCCAATATCATTATATGTTGTGAAAACGAGGGAGATCTCAACAATCAGTACACTGGAGTTACCGGCGAGTAGGTTGCGACGGCTGAACGTCTGGTGACCGAGTCAAACTGAGAGAGGTCGGGGAACGTTGGACAAGCACAGTCCAAGACCAATACTTACCGTGACTTAATTATCGTGGTAATTCGCCAAGTCCTGAGAAACATTGTGTGCAGAGCATTCTGCATTCTGCATTCAAGTTTGCGTAACGATCGTATATATTCACTTGAGTGAAAAGTCGAACCGAGGAAAGAGTTCTACGACTGGATGGTTAAATTTGGCATCGATAGGGAAACGTGATAGTCTGGACGTATGTGGGGATTGGTTACTCTATAGCAACACATGTAGTCTCCCAAAGTCAGATTTTTAGGCCTTGGTTGAATGAAGATGGTATCCACGACCTAAGTACCTAGCTAATCATCAACTAGTTGATACAACACCGCTCTGTGAGTAAGGCTAGACGTCAATGACCTCAAGTTTGCTAGTAGACCCTGCTCGCAAAAGCGGATGGCCACCGAACCATGGTTCCTTGTCTGCATTGAGCGTATAAATTCTATCCTTGTCGATCCATATGTTCTGCAACTCTGAATCATCAGAATCGAACTTTCTGTCCGAAAATACGACCTTGACGTAAGGTAGGGATGTGGTCAAGCACTCTCCAAATTCATCGTTAGAGTCACTGATGTATGCCGTGGATGGCTCTTTCACCACTCGTCCTAGACCCCGCCTGTTTGTCACAGCTAGCGGGCTAAAGTCCATCAAATGTAATACGGGCTCCCACTTTTCTGCTCGTGGGTCAACAGGGAATGCCTGCAAGACCCGATTCCCGTTAATGTGAATTTTGAAATTATAATAGTGCCGGAAAACACGAGTATTTGAAGGGCCCCAATGTTGCCATGGTATTGGCGTTGCTGCTGCCATTCCGTCGAGGTCGAAGAAAATCCTCGTAGAAATGATGAAGAATTGAGTACTAGAAAGGAGACTGCGACCAGTAGCAAGCGCGGTAAGGCATATGAGTTGATGTGTAGGGTCTGAGGTGTACATCGTCGATTGGGCTTGCATATGCGACTCTGAACTATGCCCAATATCATCTATCGGAGAGAGGCACCGTAACTCCATTAGCTTGGGCATCAAGAAACACGCCAGCAATTCCGGCGGCTGGGACATGTCCTCAATTGAATAGAGATTCAAGTTATCGGTTGTAACCAGCAATCGATTGTTCCCGAGGAAACAAAAATCAATTGCGGTGTAGGACCGTTTGGGTACTGCACCGCTAAGGATGCTCTAAATTCAGAATAAACTGTCAAGTCATTCAACTATTTCAAACCAAAGCTCACACTGGATGTTGTTGAGTATTTCCAGTCTCAAATCTGCAGCTGCCACGCCTTGTCCAACAAAGTCAGATTTGCATCGTCCAGGCGACGCGACAAAGCGATATGCCTCCCAAAACCTTTGAGCTTTGCACTTCTCGTTTCAGAGCGGGTTTCTGAGTCGTCCGACAGAAACAGTCTCTCTCCAGCAGCCTGAGGGTGAACACCATCACCATCCAGGGTTCCAAGGTTAATATAGACCGTCTTGTGATCAACGACATAAGCGACAGCGATCAGGTTTTGTGCTGGGTCCATAAATACATCAAGGTTGTGTGAGTTTGGAACCGAACACAACGTTCCTGGGAGCCAGTTTCGCCGGATTGGCTGTTGTGAGGGCTTTGGAAGTACTGGAACGATCATAGCCGTATCTTTTTGTTTGCTCCACAAGTAGAGATGCCCACCAGCAACAATGTGAATTTTTTCCTGAAATCGCTGTGACATTGTTATGGGGACCGTTTTGAAGGAGTGGAGGTCAACCTTGAACCATGCGTGAGCTTTGTCTCTCAAAAATTGCAGACGCTTGGAGATAGGTATGCTATCGTCCGTGTTAGGGACAGCGAGCAACTTTTGCCCACTCATTTCAACGATGTACTGAAGTCTGGAGGAGGACAAGTACGTTTGGCGAAGGGTTTTACATACCTGCGAGAGGACCGTCAGAATAGCAGTCTATCTATAACAACAATAACATGAATGGCGACCCACAGATGTACACCAAAGAATATCTCGATAAGGAAGGAAACTCAGAATGTAAGACAGAAGTTCTTCAGTAACAGACAGGAACCTTGTTCGGGGCTTCATTTCGATATACTATGGTCCTTTGCACAATGGTTTAGACAACCAACCTATTTACGCTGCTGATATGTTTGGTCATGTTGTTAGTACAAACATATGACATGTGTCACACGTTCCAATTGTGTTTCCGCAGAGTGACTACTAGTGCAGGGCCGAACGATCCCTGTTGAATCTAGCTCAAGGCGAAAATGCCCCAGATATACTGGTCAATTTCAAATTCCATGGGTAAACTTGAATGATCACACAAGCACTGGCCACTTTCAACTTTGCCATCAACTCTTTCTCATCAAATATGGATTATGGAATAGGCGACTCTCTTGCACTTCCTGCAGGAATGATGATCACGCTCGTCAAGTCTTCTGGGTTCTCCTCATTAATGATCAGGTTGTCGACAGCTCTTAATTTCCTTACCAATGATGCAACAACGTTGTATCATAATTGAATAGTCTTGCCAAGTTGCAATGCTATCTATCTCTCCCACCCGAACATCATTTCTATTGATACAGTTACTGATGTTTTGGCACGAGCTGAGAGGTCATTTTGGGGATGCAATTTCAGCAGCATCATGGCCTTGGCAGGTATTTTCCACCAGCAACGACACATCAGTAATGTAGTGCCACTGTCACTGGTGACACGCTACCTGCAGGTCAGTCATGTACTCATTGCTGTCGTGGAGGTGCTAATCGTGTCTATGACATTGCGTTCTGCGACAAAATGAAGATACGGGATGAGAGAATGGAAAAGAAGGACACACATACCTGCAACATTGGCTTTGTTGCACTTTTCAGTTCATTGCATCCGTTGATAATACAGCGCGTGGTACAGCCAGCTGACCCACAAACCCTGTAGGCTCAAAATCGCTATCCAAACCTCCAATGACATGTATGGCGTCAGCAACTTTGGACCCAGAAAGGCCCTCGGCGATTTGGGTAATCGTGGTCCTCGAGTACTTGAAGGAGGTCTGGAGAATTTGGGTTCCCATAACCCAGCGATGTATTGATTGCTACTGCCCCACAACACTAGAAAACTGAATGCTCCCTGTGATCGCCACGAGCTTGGCAGAGGAATTTGAAACCGCACATTGCGTGTAATGAGATAGAACCTTTTACCAGCTGCCAGCAGCGGCCCCACCTCATCGCTTGAAAGCATCCTGCATGGTGTGCGGAAGAGCATCATATCTGACAAACACAATTCTCCCAGTTCTTTCGAGGGAAAATAAATTCTAGATGTCTCTGATCTCGTTCATTGTTGTCTGACATTGATACTGGAGTGTATGAAGTATGCACCTGCGAGACCTGCAAGCATACTCCCGCGAAGTCACGGTGTAGAGACTCATGCCTCTCCTTGTGCAATATTGCAGTTTTCACCAAGGAGTATACAGCACGAACTTGTAGCATCACTCTGTATGCTTCCTACAGCTATTCCTACATGAGGCGCAGCTTTCCCGCGCATCGCGCAATGTGCGCGCAACTTCCTGCGCTTCACGATGTATATGTGTGCGCGCTTTCCCACGCTTTCCCGCGCTTGAGCGCCCTATAGCGCCAGCCATCCGGAAGCATCCATCCACTGTCCACCAAGTTCCCTAGTGCGTATATGTCCATTTCTCACATTTGCATATCGTTCCATCTTTATTTTTATCATGGACCCTTACTTACATATATCCTTACATACCTTACTCGGTAGCGCTTCGGCTCTGCATGACAGCGCTTAGGTGCCATACTTAAGCGCCAGCAGTACATATCATACTATTACGGACTTACTCTCCCACCAGAACGACAGAGGACTGAACCACAACAATGCCCATTTACTACCCAGCAGAGCATAGTTGAAATCTATTACTTGGCACCTCGCATATAACATCTCTCAGCTTGCATCTCTCACGTCTTGTCTAGTGTCTAATCATCACTTAAGCAAACTCACTCTTACTCTCTCTTGTTTCTGCATACATGCATGCGCATTCCCGCGCCTCGCGCACACCTGCGCTTTCCCGTGCTTCGCATTCGCCAACCAGTAGCGCCTTCGGCACCTACTACTAGATCCTTGCTGCACTCGCTTCCCCTTTAGGGTCGAACGCACTTGTCGTCTCAAGTATAGCAGACTAGGCAATGCGCGACCTTACAGCATTTATAGATACAGTCAGGACCATTGTTTGTCTCTCGCTGTATCATTGAACCTTCAACGGTTCTGAGGCATTTGGACTGGCAATCTCTGTCAGAAGAACGTCCTGTCCAACATATGCTACTAGCCAAATCAGTGGAGATCTCGACGGTTAGTACCTACGGCGATCCACTGAGTTCTGATGAATATTGTGAGCAGAGAATTCTGCTATTGCACAACGACCATCTGTATTCGCTTGAGTGAAAAGTCGGACCAAGGAAAAAATTCCACGACCAGATGGTGAAATTTGGCATCGACATTAATTATAAGTGGTAGTCTGGACGTATGTGAGATTGGTCTCGAGAGTTATACTCCATGGCAACACATGCTTGAAACATAGTCTCCCAGTCAAATTTTTAGGCCTTGGTCGAATGAAGATGGTATCCTCGACCAATGATCTCTATAAGTACCTAGCTAATCATCAACTAGTTGATACCACACCACTTTGTAAGTCAGACTGGACATCAATGACCTCAAGTCTGTCAATAATGCTACCAAGTGATTTGGATAGCATATAAATCCTATCCTTGTCGATCCACATGTCCCCCCATAGTGAATCAGCACAATCAAATTTTCTGTCGACTTGGATGTAAGGCAGGGATGATGTCAAGCTCTCTCCAAATTCATCGCCATTGATGTATGTTGTGGACGGCTCTTTCATCACTCGTCCTAGACCCCACCTGTTTGTCACAGCTAGTGGGCTAAAGTCCAATATCTGTAATATAAACTGCGAGCTGCGCGTGCCGATAGGGAATGAATGCAAGACTCGGTTTCTGTTAATGTGAATGCTGAAATGAAATGGGTGCCGAAAGATACAAGTATTTGAGGGGCCCCAATGTTGCCATGGTATTGGCATTGCTGCTGCCATTTCATTGAGGTTGAAGAAAATCCTCGTGGAAATGATGAAGACTTGAGTACTATCTCCAGCAAAAGGCAAAGTAAGGCATATGAGTTGATGTGTAGGGTCTGACGTGCACATCGTCGCTTGGGCTTGCATATGCGGCTGTAAGCCATACCCAATATCGTCTATCAGAGGAAAGCACTGTAACTTCAATGGGATGGGCATCAGGAAACACGCCAGCAATTCCAGCGTTTGGGACATATTCTCAATTGAATAGAGATTCAAGTTATTGGTTATAACCAGCAATCAATTGTTCCCGAGGAAACCAAAATCAGCTAGGCCGCTGGATCCGTCGGGTACTGCACCGCTGAAGATGCTCTAAATTCAGAATCAACCGTCAAGTGTTTCAACTATTTCAAACCAAGGCTCACACAGGATGTTGTCGAGTATTTCCAGTCCCAAATCTGCAGCTCCCACACCTTGTCCAATGAAGTGCGATTTTCATTGTTCGAGTAACGCGACAAAGCGATATGCCTCCCCAAACCTCTCAGCCTTACAAATGTCGTGTCAAAGGTGTTTTCCAAGTCGTCCGACAGAGACAGTCTTTCTCCAGCAGCCTGAGGGTGAACACCATCACCATCCAGGGCCTCAAGGTTAATATAGACTGTTTTGTCATCGACGACATAAGCGACAGCGATCAGGTTTTGTGCTGGGTCCATTAACACATTGAGGTTGTCTGAGTTTGGAACCGAACACAACGTTCCTGGGAGCCATTTTCGCCGAATTGACTGTTGTGAGGGCTTTGGAAGTACTGGAAAGATCATGGCCGTATCTTCTACTGGGTTCAACGAGCAGAAATGCCCACCAGCAACAATGTTGTCTTGAGATCCCGGTGACCTTGTTACTATGGGGACCGTTTTTAAAGGGTGGGTGTCAACCTTGAACCATGCGTGAGCTTTGTCTCTCAAAAGCTGCAGACGCTTGGAAATAGGTATTCTTATGTCCGGGTTGGAGATAACAACAACCCTTGTCCACTTATTTCAACAATGTACTAAAGTTCGGAAGAGGACAAGTACGTCTGGCGAAGGGTCCTACATACCTGCAAGAGGATCGTCAGAATAGCAGTTTAAGTATCTAGATTTCTAGAACAACGATAACATGAAAGATGGCAACCCACAGATGTACACCGGAGAATATCTCGGCAAGGAAGGAAACTCAGAATGTAAGACAGGGGTTCTTCAGCAAGAGCCAGAAATCCTGTTTGGGGCTTCATTTCGTTATACTAGTAACACTTGAAGGTGAAATAAGGTGCAATGGTGCCAAGTGTCTAAGTTACTGGCAGGCTACAATTACATAATATCGGTAACGTTGCACCACTCAGGCGCTTGCCTAAAGCTTAAGCTATTCGTATGAATATCTGAACAACAAGGTTCACCCGAGTGTGCGTATCAGGTAACAAATGTCCCGTTTAAACGTGGCTGACTGCTCGGACAGTTCCAAATTAATGGTACATAATAGGAGGACAAACGCCAAAGTTTCTGGTCTATAGTATGAGTAAAACCGGGTTTCAAGTCTCCCGCCCGAACATCATTTCCATTTGGCAGTTACCGATGTTTTGGCACGAGCTGAGAGCTGCTGAGAGGTCGTTTTGGGGATGCGGCATCATGGCCTTGGCAGCTTGGCTTGAGTATTTTCCACCAGGCCCAAGTAAGGGTTTTCAGGCGCGACACATCAGTAATGTATGCAGTGTGACCTGCGAGACCTGCAAACATACTCCCGTGAAGTCGTGGTTCTGGCAATCTCTGTCGGAAGAACGTCCTGCCAACATATCCTGTTAGTCAAATCAGCGGAGTTCTCGACAGTTAGTACGTGCGGTCGCCGGTGATTCACTGAGTTCTGTGTAACATGGTCAGCCCGACGCCCGTGCATAACCGTTACACCAAAAGGTGAAATACTGAAAGCTTATGTTTCAGTATCAGTGACGGTATATGTACTGATTTATGAGAACTCAGGTAAGCCAGTGTGCTTACATTCTGATAAGTATTGTGAGCAGAGCATTCTGCTATTGCACGACAACCATCTGTATTGGCTTGAGTGAAAAGTCGGACCAAGGAAAGAGTTCCACGACCAGATGGTGAAATTTGGCATCAACAGGGAAACATTGATTATAAATGGTAGTCTGGACGTATGTGGGATTGGCAGCGAGAGTTACAGTCCATGGCAACACATGCTTGAAACATAGTCTCCCATAGTCAGATTTTTAGGCCTTGGGCGAATGAAGACAGTATCCTCGACCAATGATCTCCATAAGTACCTAGCTAATCATCAACAGTTGATACCACACCGCTCTGTAAGTTAGGCTTGACGTCAATGACCTCAAGTCTGTCAAAATATTTCAGTGATCTGGTGAACACGTAAATCCGATCCTTGTCGATCCACACGTCCCTCAACAGTGAACAATCGAACTTTCTGTCCGAAAATACACTTGGACGTAAGGCAGGGAAGTCGTCAAGCTCTCTCCAAATGCACCATATCTATCGACACTGATGCATGTCGTGGACGGCTCTTTCACCACTCGTCCTAGACCCCGCCTGTTTGTCACAGCTAGCGGGCTAAAGTCCAATAGTTGTAATATAAACCGCGAGTCGCCCGCGCCGACAGGGAGTGTCTGCAAGACTCAGTTTCCGTTGATGTGAATTTTGAAATGAAATGGGTGCCAAAAGATACGAGTATTTGAGGGGGCCCAATGTTCCCATGGTATTGGCATTGCTGCTGCCATTTCGTTGAGGTCGAAGAAAATCCGCATGGAAATGACGAAGACTTGACTATCTCGAGCGGAATGCGTAGTAAGGCATATGAGTCGATGTGTAGGGTCTGACGTGCACATCGTCGCTTGGGCTTGCATATGCAGCTGTGAGCCATACCCAATATCATCTATCATAGGATGGCACCGTAACATCCATAGGTTGGGCATCAGGAAACACGCCAGCAATTCCGGTGTCTGGGACATGTTCTCAATTGAATAGAGATTCAAGTTATTGGTTATAACCAGCAATCGATTGTTCCCGAGGAAATAAAGTTCTGGGGCGCCGGATCCGTCGGGTACCGGACTGCTGAGGATGCTCTAAATTCATAATCAACCGTCAAGTGTTTCAACTATTTCAAACCAAAGCTCACACTGGATGTTGTCGAGTATTTCCAGTCCCAAATCTGCAGCTGCCACGCCTTGTCCAACGAGGTCAGATTTGCATCAACCAAGAGACGCGACAAAGCGATATGCCTCCCGAAACCTTGGAGCTTGGCACACATAGTTCGAGGGCAGTTTTCTGACTCGTCCGACATAAACAGTCTCTCTCCAGCAGCCTGAGGGTGAAGCACCATCACCATCCAGGGACCCAAGGTTAATATAGGTTCTCTTGTAATCAACGACATAAGCGACAGCGATTAGGTTTTGTGCTGGGTCCATAAACATATCAAGGCTGCGTGAGTGTGGAACCGAACACAACGTTCCTGGGGGCCAGTTTCGCCAGATTGTCTGTTGTGAGGGCTTTGGAAGTACTGGCAAGATCATGGCCGTGTCATCTTGTTTGTTCCACCAGTAGAAATGCCCACCAGCAACAATGTCGTCTCGAGATTGCGGTGGCCTGTTTACGCGGACCATTTTTAAAGGGTGGGTGTCAACCTTGAACCATGCGTGAGCTTTGTCTCTCAAAAGCTGCAGACGCTTAGAAATAGGTATGCTATCGTCTGTGTTGGGGATAACGAGCAACTGTTGTCCACTTGTTTCAACGATGTATTGAAGTTCGGAGAAGGACAAGTACGTCTGGCGAAGGGTTCTACATATCTGCAAGAGGATCATCAAAACTATTTAGATTCTAGAACAACGAGAATATGAAAGATGGCGACGCACAGATGTACACCGAAGAATATCTCAGTAAGGAAGGAAGCTCAGAATGTAACACAGGAGTTCTTCAGCAAGAGACAGGAATCCTGTTTGGGGCTCCATTTCGATTTGAAGGTGAAACAAGCAACTAGTTATGCATGTGCCAAGTGTCTCAGCCTACAATTCCCTACTCCCACGTTGGTGGAGGGAGGGCTTTGTCAAACGTAAACGGATTCCCATCACTAACAAGATGTGCGAGAATACTGGGCTCCCTTCCGCATATAGCCGTCCGGTGGTGGTTCCTCAAATGCCCGATATTTCCAATACATAGTTACTTGACTTCGATCGAAAAGACTGCCATGAGAACTTCAAGTTTGAAAATAATTTTCTCGACACTGACAGTGATGATATCTTAAAACAGGAACACCTCAACTGCAAGGGCACACGTCTCGAGATCGCTGACGAAATTAGTTTGCGGTACGCGCTTCCACCTTCAGCGCATCGTTCCGGTACATTCAGGCTTGGTACCAGGTATGCAATTGACAAGGAATCAAGGAATCAAATGGTACACTCGATATTTCACTAATAAAATCATCGTTACCTGGAGCTAGCAGGATTGATGTTACAAAACTAAGGACTCACGCATCTCGACGACTCCACCAGCGAGGCCCGTGTGCCATACAGTTCAATATTGCGGTAATGTAATGATCGTTACATGGAGCTAGAAAGACCAATGTTAGCAATCACGAGGATGAATATTGAAGGTTTTCACCGGATGGTACTCGTGTCGCGTCTGGTTTGTACGATAAGACTGTGTGGCTGTGGGATGGAGCGACGGGACAGCCATTGGGTGAGCCATTGGAGGGGCACACTAAAGCGGTTCACACAGTCTTGTTTTCACCGGATGGTGCTCGCATCGCATCTGGTCCGGAGGATAATACCGTGCGACTGTGGGATGTGGCGATGGGACACCTCCCGCTTCCCGTCATGCATTTTATACTCCTTGGACTTCATTGGTGATCCCAAGAGGATGTGTCGAGCTCTATTTGAGCCGCATGGCACATGGGACAAACTGGTCGAGTTGCCGAGATACGTGAGTTCTCGCCATCCTAGATCATTCAACTTCCAAGTACACTGTGAGTACATAGCGTACCTTCTATCCTTGACACGCGACGCTAGACATGAGCAACTTTAGATCTCTGTCGAATAATGATGTGTGGCCGGAACCAAGTAAAGGTCACAGATGGGGAAATAGTCGGGTGGGGACAAACGCTGGAGTAACGTTGCTGTATTGGGAATCTATAACTGAAAGTTACAAGTATCGATGCGCAGAACACCGTGTGCAGGGTATAAAAAATTACTCAGGTTTGCTGAGCTCAACCCAATGACCTAGACTGGTAAATTTGGATAGAAAAGCATCGAGATCCGAGTCCTCAGCATTGGGCCGCTGGCTTTCTCCTGAGCTCGATGTAAAGCGAAGATAGTATCGGTTGTCGGCATCCCTTTTAAGCACCAACATACAGTTCACAAGGACACCCCATGTGAGTTTGTCTATGTCCGAGGGCGCAAAAGGGGTCAGATTGTTGAGGAAGACTAACTTCTTCTCGCCACATGCAATAGCGTCTAAAGTCGCCCACTCGTCGAGAGGGCGCAATCGCCGTGATAGAATGACTCCCTGCCTATAACGCAAGCAAATCCAGGCTAAAACCCACATAAACGATTCTAGATCGTGGCGATATAGGTGTTTGACTTTGCCTTGTTGACCATCTTTGGTGAGAAGATCGAGGGCCATGAACGGCACCGTGCCCGTGCGCTCGTTGCCCCTAGGACCTGGTTCATCCGCCAACGAGAATAGATCATAGTCGTTCAAAACGCCTATCCGCTTGTCGTCTTTCCAGTACCACATCAGGTTTCCAGGACTGACATCTCGATGGTATACCCCCTCCTTCCACAGAGTAAGATGGCCTGCATGTGATGTCAACAAAGAGACATGTAAACCCAATGAAACACGTACATGAAATACACTGACGCCAGACGTCAAAAAGCTCTTTGCCGTGAAGCTGAGTGATGGGGAAGAGCTTGCGGAACACAAGAATGTAGAGCACGCGACTGCCCTTAGTGGGTTCCGGAACGTCAAGCGCTTCTCGAATTGCGGACGTGGGATTCGTGAACGTGTGGTGCCAAAGCAGCTCAGGAACGTGGCCTTGGACAGTTACGTGCCTCTTAGCGATCTCATCAACCTTTTTCAGGATCTCCGGCTCGCTAGTGCGACTCGCCTCTCCCCAAAAGATCTTGGCCACCATCCCATCCTTGAACTTGCCGTATTTCTTCGTGAGCGCTTCGCTGGTGACAGGGACCACATTGGTCGCCCGTCCTTGCAGTCCGTAGTGTGTCACTCTTTCGTCGTGACTGGTGTGAAGCAGCAAATCCACCTCTCCAAGTTTTTCATCCTTGATTTTGAATTCGTGACATAGTCTCTTCTCGACTTCGACCGGGAGGAGGTCCTTGTTTCGGCCCCAATCGTGAAGCTCGAAGCGTTGTAAAGCGTACAACAGTACCATGAATCGCGGGAGATCTTGAATGAAGTTGATGCCTGAGCATTGAATTATCCCTTGTCGATCATAATACCAGATCCACGCGACATCATCTGAAAAAGCCTTAATAAGAGCGCAGCCAATCTCAACAGACGAACGAACTCACCGACGACGATAATACTGAGCAGATAGTTGACTGCAAGATTCGCTGCAAACATTTCGGCAGCGTACAGACCGGTCTGAACGGTCACATCTAGATCCGCGTCAGCGTCGGCGTCTTTGTCGTCGTGGTTCCCCTTGGATTTTTTCGCAGCAGATTCCAAAGTGTCTGTGGCCTTGCGTTTGGAGCTGGACCCGCCCCGGGAAGGCTGGGCAGCAGTAAGGCCAGAAGATTGAGCTGCGGCTTGGCCAATTTAGTTTAATCCTAAAATCGCAAATGTCATCACTTACATGTAGTGTTGGATGCAGTTTGTGTTGTTGGGGTCTGTGAAGGGGCTGGGTCTAGGTCTACAGCCATAAGATGATCGACCGGCAGATATTCTGGCTTGGTAGGGGCATAGTCTGTCAATGTATAAGAAGAGGGGGGTGCCTTAATCCCTTTCGTCCTCCCTGTTATCTTTCTCTTGAACTCGATGCAAGCTAGAACATCTTTCCAGGGGAGATTTTTCGGCTTAGCTGTTGCATTCGTGTCCATATGAGCCTTGCGCTTCTTCTTGCGCTGCTCGTCGTCCTTCTCGTCGTTCTTCCCGTCGTTCTTCTGTTTGCTAGTCTGTTTGCCCTTCTTGTCGCCCGTCTCATCCTGGAAGGGAGCGCATGCGCTATTCAAAGGAAGAATCACGAGGTCGGGCTTCCGAGTTGATTTCTTGGATTGGTGCATCTGGTGCATGGGCATGTCGTTCTGCTGGCAGATCATGTCCACGGTAGGGACAGGAGCACGCATTCCATCAATCTTGATCTCTTCAAGACAAGCGAGGGCGATGTTGGTGGCTCTTATAAAAGGGCCGTAGAAGTTGCTCTCCACTCCTGGACATACGCTTGCAATTATTTTGAGCATCAGAACGTCTGATCGGCGAACTTAAGAGCGAGCACTCACTATTCGTTGAGGGCTGTCTGGATGTCAGAAGACTTTACGAGAGCAGTAGAAGCCTGTCCATTGCAAACAGGCAGAACCGCCTTGAGACACTTTTGCAGAAGCTCGGGCTGTTTAGTCTTGGGAGCAGAAGAAGCGCGCTGAAGGAGGGCTTGCAGCATGGCATCTGCCTTGCACTCCTTGACCTGCTCGATATCCCGTTGAATCCATGGGCGGACCTTATCGACCCTTGATGGAATGTCAGGCTCTACTCAATAAAGACAGGAAATGTACGCACTTGACACCGAGCACGCCGATGTTCTCGCTGACGACGGAGGCCCCACGGCTGTTTGGGGTGGATTCTATTTTGCTAGCACCTGGAGCTGATGCATTGGCGCGTGGAGGGGTAGACTCAGTCTCGCCGGCAGGGGACATGACACTAGAAGTTCAACGATTACGCTGACTGAGCGTTGTAAGCAAAACTGGTGAGGGGAATAAAACTAAGAGCCACAAAAAAGTCCTGCTTGCCTTATATGTGGTCAACCAATGTGGCGCGAAATGTAGTGGACCATCGATCAATCTGATGTGTCAGATATGGATTGATGTGGCCGTTGTAATTTGTAAACCGTACAATTCAGAATTTCGATTCCAAGGACGCGTTCCCATCAACACGCGCACGTGACCCTGACTTATTTGTTATTCAGTCCGAGATCCATCTATAGTAGATTCTATTCTATACTCTAGTGCTCTGTCAATTCAAGATCGATTGCAGCGCGTCAAGTACTTCATGTTTTTGTATAGTGAAAGGAACTCCGCTATCTACTACATCAATCATGATGCTTACTCCGAGTTCCTAAGAAGTTCTTCCAAGAATCTTGATGTTGAAATTTATATTCTTAGATCTAGAGTACAATGGAGTCCGGCGCTTGCGCTATGTTCCACAGAAAGAAGACCGTCAAATTTTGTGATCTCGCGGCTTTGAGATAGAGCGATCCATCCAGCACTTCTGCGCTTTCCAGTTTCGTACCCTTGAAGTAGCCCTTCGGGCTGTATGCTATAAAGTGCAGAGAAATAAAGGCACGCCGAGTCTTCAACACATGTTGCGCCACATGTCACTACAGCAATGCACTTTATGTATTGGAATAGGTATGAATGAACAGACAGTGAACAAGGGGAAGACTCAATCGGATAGTCGGCGGCGATCATCGGTATGGAAGAAGACGTTGTGACACTTTCCGTCAGCAGCTCAATACCAGGACATTCTAGGGAGGAACAGGCTGCTCACACATATCAAGACGTCCGTGATTTCTGTGATGGCCTTGAGCATCGAATTCAGTTCGATGATCATAGAATACTTACCATTCTCGAACGATGCGGTTCAGTATTCCTCCGGCTTGCAGACTCGGACAGCTGTCTCAGTCCGGAATGACGGGAAAATACGTCTTGAGCACAGAACCCAACAACACGGGAAAAGAGACTGCAAGCGCTATATTTTATCGTGCCCGTACCAGATCATACTCTTCACATGATGTTAGCTTATTCCCTCTATACTGTCCCATCCATTAATTGTCGTTGAATTATCGTACTACACTTGATGTCTTCAACAAAGTCACAAAGGGGACAGCTTTTGGGTACCGGTGGCAGGTGAGCTAGGTGAGCTGTGTCAGGGTGTCACGTCTTCAAGTTTTTTGTGTGAAGTGGAGTCAGTTGAATGAGGTTCGTGTGCGTGTCAGGTAGGAAGTTGTCCACCTGCCGCAACTCCGGAGCTCATTTACAGCTGTTTGCAGATATCATGGCACTGGTGCATAGTGCTGCCGTGGTCCGGTTCGGTCCGGTTCAGAGGGTCCTTGACGAGAACCAAGAACCGAACCATGGTTCGGTTCTTTAAAATTGTCGAACCCAGAACCAGACCATTGAGAACCGTTCTCAATGGTCCGGTCCGGTTCTTGTCTGGTCCGAACGCGAACCGAACCGAAAATTTTTCAAGCAACGGAAAAAACATTCACAAGACATCTACATGACATTGGGTAGCTAGTCTAACTGCATACCAACTGCATACCCTTCTGCCTCTACTGCTGCTGACACATGTCCATTCTTATAGGCTGCCTTCATCAATTGTAGCGCGGAGAAAGTGGATGATGCGAGTGCGTTGCGGCGCAGAGTTGATGTGATGCCCGCGCTGGAGAAAGCGCATTCAGAGGGAATGGAACTGCCTTGAATGGGCAGGTAATCACGCGCAACACGAGCTAGTGTTGGGTACTGCAGCGAATGTAACTAATCAAGAATATAAGCGGGGAACAATGAATTTGAGGGGGATTTAGATTCATCAACTTCATCGTCGTCCTCTGGTTGGGGGATCAGCTCGTCAGCAGACGACTCTCCCAGATCAGGTGTAGAGGGTATGTCTTCATCTTCGGAGTCAAGAGGGGATAAGATTCGCATGGCAGTTTTCTTGGGGGCTGGATGATCCGTAGCACTAGATAAAGCACGTTTCCTTCGGTTAGTTGACGAAGACAGACCGCAGGCATTGTCAGCATCGCAAATACGAGCCGATGGTTTTGAGGGCCGGCCAGAGCGCCTAGATCCAGCTGCAACTGTTGCTGGGGTGCATCCAGCCTTGAGCAGAACGGAGAAGGCGTCCTTTGCGGATGTAGTGGAAGAGGATGGCTGGGCAGAAGATGCGACCTGGGGCAATGGTACTTTATCGTCAGGATCATTAAAAAAGGTAATTTCAGAAGCATCCTTGAGGGTGCCGTCAGCGTTCAGAGCACAGCAGTCTTCAGACATCGTCAGGCAAATAACTCACAGTTTTTTGGTCGGCACCCCGTTTTATGCATGGCACATAGCCTAACACCACAGAGCGACAATATCCAAGGAGATCTGTTAGAGTTGAGAACCGGTGGAGGATCATGACTATCCAGGAAGCATATAGACTAGAACAAGTAGATATCTGTGATATAGGTAAACATATGTCAGAGTCTTGAGAATAAATTGATTAGTACTTACCTTCAAAAAGGCTAACAGTAGCCTGATTAACAAATAATGCAAATCTCGAAGACAGTGTTTTGATGTCGACATGGACACCGACGTCGTCGTGGTTGGTGTCGAAGTCGAGGGAATTCGAAGGTCAAGGAACGGTTCGGGAAGGTTCGGGAAAGTCAAACCAGAACCGGACCACTAGTGAAGGTCCAGAACCCAGAACCGCTTTCCGGTCCGGTTCTGGCTGGTGAGGGAACCATGGACCGAACCACAGAGAACCGGACCAAAAGTCCGGTTCGAACCGTGGTTCTGGACCGGACCGCGGCAGCACTACTGGTGCAAATCGAAAAAAATATAACAACAAAGAAGGACTTAGTGTTTTAGGCCTTGGTCGAATGAAGATGGTATCCTCGACCACCAATGATCTCCATAAGTACCTAGATAATCATCAACTAGTTGATACCACACCGCTCCGTAAGTCGGACTGGACGTCAATGACCTCAAGTCTGTCAATAAAGCCTGATGCGGAGAGCATATAAATCCCATCCTTGTCGATCCACATGTCCTTCAACACTGAATCAGCACCAAACTTTCTCTCCGAAAATACGACTTCGACGTAAGGCAGGGATGTCGTCAAGCTCTCTCCACATTGGCGAAATCCATTAGCATAGATGTACGCCGGCTCTTTCACCACTCGTCCTAGACCCCGCCTGTTTGTCACAGCTAGCGGGCTAAAGTCCAATAGTTGTAATATAAACTCCGTGTTGCGCGTGCCGACAGGGAGTGTCTGCAAAACTCGGTTTCCGTGAATGTGAATTTTGATATGAAATGGGTGCCAAAAGATACGAGTATTTGAGGGGGCCCAATGTTCCCATGGTATCGGCATTGCTGCTGCCATTTCGTCGAGGTCGAAGAAAATCCTCGTGGAAATGATGAAGACTTGACTATTTCGAGCAAAATGCGTAGTAAAGCATATGAGTCGATGTGTGGGGTCTGAAGTGCACATCGTCGCTTGGGCTTGCATATGCAACTGTGAGCCATACCCAATATCATCTATCATAGGATGGCACTGTAGCACCAATAAGATGGGCATCAGGAAACACGCCAGCAATTCCGGTGTCTGGGACATGTTCTTGATTGAATAGAGATTCAAGTTATCGGTTATAACCAGCAATCGATTGTTCCCGAGGAAACAAAAATTAGCTGGGCTGAAGGATCCTACTGCACCGCTGAGGATGCTCTAAATTTAGAATCAACCGTCAACTCTTTCAACTCTTTCAAACCAAAGCTCACACTGGATGTTGTCGAGTATTTCCAGTCCCAAATCTGCAGCTGCCACGTCCCGTCCAACAAAGTCGGATGTGCACCGTCCGAGTGGCGCGACAATGCAATATGCCTCCCAAAACCTTTGAGCTCAGCAATTGTCGTTTCATAGCATAAGTCGTGCAACAGAAACAGTTTCTCTCCAGCAGCCTGAGGGTGAACACCATCACCATCCAGGGCTCCAAGGTTAATATAGACTGTCTTGTTATCAACGGCATAAGCGACAGCGATTAGGTTTTGTGCTGGGTCCATAAACACGTCAAGGTTGCGTAAGTGTGGACCCGAACACAACGTTCCTGGGAGCCAGTTTCGCCGGATTGACTGTTGTGAGGGCTTTGGAAGTGCTGGAAAGATCATGGCCGTATCTCCTAGTGGGTCCCACGAGCAGAAATGCCCACCAGCAACAATGTTTTCTCGAGATAGCTGTGTCCTTGTTACGGGGACCATTTTGAAAGGGTGGGTGTCAACCTTGAACCATGCGTGAGCTTTGTCTCTCAAAAGCTGCAGACGCTTAGAAATAGGTATGCTATTGCCTGCGTTGGGGATAACGAGCAACTGTTGTCCACTTATTTCAACGATGTACTGAAGTTCGGAGGAGGACAAGTACGTCTGGCGAAGGGTTCTACATACCTGCAAGAGGATTGATCGTCAGAACAGCAGTCTATCTAGATTTCTAGAACAACGATAACATGAAAGATGGCGACCCACAGATGTACACCGGAGAATATCTCCGCAAGGAAGGAAACTCAGAATGTAAAACAGGAGTTCTTCAGCAAGAGCCAGAAATCCTGTTTGGGGCTTCATTTCGTTATGCTAGTAACACTTGAAGGTGAAATAAGGGAAAACGGTGCCAAGTGTCTTACTGGCAGGCTACAATTACATAATATCGGTAAGCTATTTGTATGAATATCTGCACAACTTGAACTCATCCAAGTGTGCGGTAAGGAATTTCCCGTTTAAATGAGGCTGACTGCTTGGACAGTCCCAAATTAATGGTACATAATAGGAGGACCATGATTCACTGAGTTCCGATAAGTATTGTGAGCAGAGCAGCAGAGCATTCTGCTATTGCACGACGACCGTCTGTATTCGCTTGAGTGAAAAGTCGGACCAAGGAAATAGTTCCGCGACCAGATGATGAAATTTGGCATCGACAGGGAAGCATTGATTATAAGTGGTAGTCTGGACATATGTGGGATTGGCCTCGAGAGTTATACTCTATGGCAACACATGCTTGAAAAATAGTCTCCCAGTCAGATTTTTAGGCCTTGGTCAAATGAAGATGATATCCTCGACCAATGATCTCCATAAGTACCTAGCTAATCATCAACAGTTGATACCACAGCGCTCCGTAAGTCAGGCTTGACGTCAATGACCTCAAGTCTGTCCCTAGGATATCTCAGTGATTTGGAGAGCATATAAATCCTATCCTTGTCGATCCACATCTCCCTCAACTGTGAATGAACACGATCGAACTTTCTGTCCGAAAATACGACTTGAACGTAAGGCAGGGAAGTTGTCAAGCTCTCTCCACGTGTGCCAAATCTATCGACAATGGCATATGTCGTGGACGGCTCTTTCACCACTCGTCCTAGACCCCGCCCGTTTGTCACAGCTAGCGGGCTAAAGTCCAATAGTTGTAATATAAACTGCGAGCTGCCCGTGCCGACATAGAGTCTCTGCAAGACTCGGTTTCCGTGGATTGTGGAACGAGATGGTCGCTGAAAGATACGAGTATTTGAGGGGCCCCAATGTTCCCATGGTATCGGCATTGCTGCTGCCATTTCGTCGAGGTCGAAGAAAATCCTCGTGGAAATGATCAAGGTTAGATTATCTCGAGCACAACGCGTAATAAGGCATATGAGTCGATGTGTGGGGTCTGAGGTGCACATCGTCGCTTGGGCTTGCATATGTAGCTGTGAGTCATACCCAATATCATCTATCATAGGAAGGCAGTGTAGTAGCATCGATGGGATGGGTATCAGGAAACACGCCAGAAATTCCGGTGTCTGGGACATGTTCTCATGAATAGAGATTCAAGTTATCGGCTATAACCAGCAATCGATTGTTCCCGAGGAAACAAAATTCAACTGGGCCGGATCCGTCGGGTACTGCACCGCTGAGGATGCTCTAAATTCAGAATCAACCATCAACTCTTTCAACTCTTTCAAACCAAAGCTCACACTGGATGTTGTCGAGTATTTCCAGTCCCAAATCTGCAGCTGCCACACCGAATTCTGATTTTCATCGTTCGAGAGACGCGACAATGCGATATGCCTCCCAAAACCTTTGAGCTTTGCATTTCCCGTTGCAGAGCGCGAGTTGTCCGACAGAACCAGTCTCTCTCCAGCAGCCTGAGGGTGAACACCATCACCATCCAGGGCTCCAAGGTTAATGTAGACTGTCCTGTGATCAGCGGCATAAGCGACAGCGATTAGGTTTTGTGCTGGGTCCATAAATACGTCAAGGTTGCGTAAGTGTGGAACCGAACACAACGTTCCTGGGAGCCAGTTTCGCCGGATTGACTGCTGTGAGGGCTTTGGATGTACTGGAAGGATCATGGCCGTATCTCCTATTGGGTCCCACGAGCAGAAATGCCCACCAGCAACAATGTTTTCTCGCGATAGCGGTGCCCATGTTATGGGGACAAGTTTAAGGAAAGGGTGGGTGTCAACTTTGAACCATGCGTGAGCTTCGTCTCTCAAACGCTGCAGACGCTCAGAAATAGGTATGCTATCGTCTGTGTTGGGGATAACGAGCAACTGTTGTCCACTTGTTTCAACGATGTATTGAAGTTCGGAGAAGGACAAGTACGTCTGGCGAAGGGTTCTACATATCTGCAAGAGGATCATCAGAACTATTTAGATTCTAGAACAGCGAGAACATGAATGATGGCGACGCACAGATGTACACCGAAGAATATCTCGGTAAGGAAGGAAGCTCAGAATGTAACACAGGAGTTCTTCAGCAAGAGACAGGAATCCTGTTTGGGGCTCCATTTCGATTTGAAGGTGAAACAAGCAACTTGTTATGCATGTGCCAAGTGTCTCAGCCTACATTCCCTACTCCCACGTTAGTGGAGGGAGGGCTTTGTCAAACGCAAACGGATTCCCAAGATGTGCGAGAATACTGTGCTCCCTTCCGCATATAGCCGTCCAGCGGTAGTGGTTCCTCAAATGCCCGATATATCCAATACATAAGGCTACAGTTACTTGACACGCACCTGTATTTACCCAACGACAATCTCGATTACTAAGTTGTGTCGCACATGGCAGTAACTGAGCATGATGTAGGAAAGATGGACTTGGCGCGTGAGCGTCGTTGCCCATTACATAAGGTGCAACTCCACACCTTCGCTTCCAAGTTGGTCTGCACCCACGGGCCACCATTGGCATCAAAGAACTCGTGAGTCTCCCCGGGGTGCTTTACGTTGATTGTGGTAGTTTTCCGACGTTATACATGGCTTTATATGACTTGATATTCCAATATAACGAAAACCTTTTCTATATATAATCATATATCAGCACATGACAATATCTGCGACTCACCAGTCGTCTGATGGGACACCGGTAACACAACTTGAACAGAACAACCATCTTCCATCCAATGGGTTTTGTGTATGTTTTGGACTTTGTGGTTGGTTTTTGAATTTGACTGTCGTCCTCCATCGCACGCTCACATCGAAGGGTCTCCTGGCTGGCACATCTCACTCACCCTGGACCTACATACGATGTGCGCTGTTGATGCTATCATCGCTTTACCTGCTTGAAAATAGATGACAACGAACGCTATCAAAGCCTACCTTTGTCTCAATACCCTTCGCTGTACATGCATAGTCCAATAATAGTAGTGTGAGAAGCCTTATCGGACGTATTGTTTTCACCCCGTATTCTTGAATAACTCGGGAAGGCGATATTGAATGTCGAGTAAATCCTCCAGAGTAAGTAGCACTGTGACGAATGAGAAGTACCTGCCATCTTCTCATACCCAAAATGATAATGGTATGCTCACCATAGGAAAAGTTTTACTCTTCAATATTCTGCCGATTGGCACGTCCGTCTGTCACTACAGACATACATCAATGAATATGAATCTTGCTAACTCGCGATTGATACCTCCGAGCCGAACTCTCAGCATGAATCACGCAGTCTCGATTTCACAAGGACGCATGTGACTGTCGACAGGCACCAGCGTAAACGATGGAAATTGTGTCACGTTCCAGGGAGTTAATTTAGGTCTCGACTTCGTTGCAGACTCGCCTGTGAACGATACCCTGCAGGAACGATCAGAACTTCAAGCCAACAACAACCCACTACTGCGAGTCGTTGCGCCAGCCTGGCGGACTACGTGAAGAAAGAGTCATGGGAGGGACATCCTCCGTCTGTCATGATACCGGCGTGCAGCATGCCAAGATTTAAATGATATATCAAACGTGAGAATGAGTCGATCTGACTCAACGGGAATGTATAACTTTTGGGTACCGGTAGCAGGAGAGCCAGGAGAGCTATGTCAGACTGTCACATCTTCTTTAAGTTTGTATGAAGTGGAGCCGGATTGGCCGGCTGAATGAGGTTCACCTGACTCGGGAGTTGTCCCGTTTGAACACGTCGGCCGGCCGCCCTCCATTTGAACTCGAACTCGTCCGGCGCTTGGCAGTGTGCCGATTTCTTCCGATCCCATTCTCCTACTAGTTACCGTGGGCTACCGCGCTTTCTTCCGGAATATACGACATGATGGATGCTGATCCGTGTGTTATTTTTGGTCAATGGGCACGACCGGGGGGGCATACAGGATCATCATCAGGGCGCCGATGGAATTTGCTAAATTGACGGATCAGGGAGCCCTCAAACCGGAAGGCCATGATGTACACAGAGAGCGGTAGGAGACGATAGGCCCCCACACTGTTTGTTTTCCGATTGTAGTAGGATCGCTCACACCCCGGACTCCCCCCTATAAAGATCCTGGACTTTCGTCGACACAGGGACTCATTCTTTCTTCCACTCACCCAACTACACATCTTCCTTCAGTCCTCATAAACTCAGTCATGAAGGTACTGATGAACCTTCTGTCTTCGATTACAAGATCTGACGCGCTTGCGCTTATAGATCTTAGCTATCCTCTACAAGGGCGGTAATGCTGCTACGAGCGAGCCCCGTCTCCTTGGTACTGTGGAGAACCAGGTTCGTCTCGTTGAGAATTCTAGATTATCTTCGACAGACTTACTCATGCTTTCCATATAGCTTGGGATCCGCAAGTGGCTCGAGTCCCAAGGCCACGAGTACATCGTATGTGTCGAAGTTTCTGTCGGCACGCTTACGCAGTCACCTAATCTACTCATTTGTGTAGGTTTCGGACTCAAAAGAGGGCGCTGACAGCGACTTCCAGAAGCACATCGCTGATGTACGTCCAAGCCCAACTACTGTACATATATCCGCGTGTACTTACTCTCTTTCTTAGGCTGAGATCTTGATCACGACTCCATTCCACCCTGGGTACCTCACTGCTGACTTGGTCGCGAAGGTATGATGATCGTTGAGCTATCGTCGATCGATATGAACGGTTCATTCATACTTCTGATAGGCCAAGAAGCTTAAGCTCTGTGTCACCGCTGGTGTTGGCTCTGACCACATCGACCTCAACGCCGCTGTCAAAAATGGTATTCAGGTCCTAGAGGTCTCAGGATCCAATGTCGTCTCCGTCGCCGAGCATGTCGTGATGTCTATCCTCCTCCTCGTCAGGAACTTTGTTCCAGCACACGAGGTATGATGACTCACTGGCGCGCGTTTCCCTTTGTTAATTGCTCGCCATTCTTAGATGATCGAGCGCGGAGACTGGATGGTCTCTGACATTGCTCGCAATGCCTTCGATCTCGAGGGCAAGGTCGTTGGCACCATTGGTGCTGGTCGTATCGGCTACCGTGTCCTCCAGCGTCTGATGCCCTTCGACTGCAAGGAGCTCCTCTACTTCGACTACGCTCCCTTGCCTGAAGGTTTGTATCACACTATCTTCGGTTTTATACAGCTTGATTCATGCGATTACAGCTGCTGCTAAGGCCGTCAACGCTCGTCGCGTCGAGGACCTCAAGGACTTTGTCTCGCAGTGCGACGTCATCACCGTCAACTGCCCTCTGCACGAGGGTACACTCGGCCTCGTCAACGCCGAGCTTCTCAAACACTTCAAGAAAGGTGCATGGCTCGTTAACACCGCTCGCGGTGCTATCTGTGACAAGGACGCCGTAGCTGCTGCCCTTGCAAGTGGTCACCTGAACGGTTCGTGACCCCCGCCACCTAATATCTGCACGTTGAGCTCACATGGCAACAGGTTATGCTGGTGATGTTTGGAACGTCCAGCCCGCACCCAAAGACCACGTCTTGCGCACGGCTAAGAACACCCTTGGCGGCGGTAACGGCATGGTACCTCATTACTCTGGCACCACCCTCGATGCTCAGGCTCGTTATGCAAGCGGCACCAAGACCATCATTGAGAACTACCTCTCTGGTAAGGCCCAGGAGCCTCAAAACATCATCGTCGGTCTTGGCAAGTACGAAACCAAGGCTTGTGAGTACCTGCTTAGACATGTTGCTTGTTGGTCTTGTCTGACATATTCTTGCAGACGGTCAGCGTTGAGCGTTGAACTGCGGATGCGCCCGCCAAGACCCTTGCTAATATCATCATGTATATAAAATTTACTTGCACCTGTATGTCGATGGGAAGAAGGATGTACATTACTGACAGTAGGAAACACCGAAATATATGAAATTCACATTCGCATGAGTTCACTGAGGATCTAGCATGACTGGCTGTTACACTGGGAATGATCATACAACTCTGGTAGTTCGCATACTTTCGGGCGAGAAGGATCGATTGATTCAGAGATCATGCAAGTTGATGGAACACAACTTGATCATCCAGACTGACCACGCAAACATTGCTGACATGCCAGGCGTGTTGTAGTAGATAATAGTGGATATACTGTGCCTACCACACTGTATCTAATTAAGTTTTAGAATTTGGGATCACGGTAAGTGGAATCAGCGTGTGGTCACTTAATCATGGAGACTTGAGTCGGTGAGCACGAGTTCGAGTTCAAGTGGAGATTCACGACCTAACGGCGATCCTGACTTCATCTTACGCACACCTTATCTTCGTGGATTCATGCACGTTGTTCTTGTTCGACCTTGACTTGCAATTGGTCGAGTAGATCCTGGACAACAACAAAAATGAGGATAAGCCAAGAGAACCATCTTCAAAAATGATGACAAGAGTGGGATTTGAACCCACGCCCTCTTACGAGGATGAGAAACCTGCTATCAGGCAAGCTTTCGCTTGAGTCACACGCCATAGACCGCTCGGCCATCTTGCCATGGTTGACTAGTCCGCGACTTGCCAACCATAGTACTGGTCCAAGACATTGCCTATAGTCTCATTAGAAGGAAGACAGTTAACGCGCGACCGAATTATATTCAGTCCATTTTTCTCAACTATGCAGGGGAAGAAGGGGGACAAACCAAGCTGGCGCGTGACAGGCTGCAAAACACGAGTAGTTAGACAAAGTCGACACTTATAAACGAGTGGACGTCTTTGACACATGTTTGGGCAGTACTCACATTCGTCAAATTGCTTGAGGTTTATCATTGCATCCACAAAGGATGCTACGGTCGGCGTGCACATAAGGAGCTGACATTCACCCTGAAGTGGGCCGCCTGTAGCACTGGAAAGTTGCACGAGTTACAATATTAATCCATCGTTGGGATTGTCATCGGAGACGTAAATCCCTTGAGGTAGAATGTCTGACCGACGCAAACGCGTAAGCAGTAAGTCCAGACCTTGTCGTGGGGGAAGACGCCGAAGGGCAAGATTAGTCGGAGGTGGTGCATTAATTGTCATCACGTAGACAGACATACATGGCCAGACTTTCGAACGGCATGATCAGGCGTGACGGTGGAGGGGCTATGTGTATTCGGCCACGTCTATCTGAATAAATAACTGCATTGTAGCATACACACGGCTCTATAACTCAAGGGGGAATGCGAAAGAGTACAGTGAACTGAATGATTACGGAGAAATATAATGTCAGGAGCAACGGAAGGGAAGCTAAAGACTACAGACGTCAGTGAAGATAACGGCGTGAAAGAAGAAGCAAACATACATGATGCACTAATCGTCGCTGACGTCACCAGTATTCTCGGCGTCACTTGATGGTGGTGGAGTTTGCTTCTTCTTGCGGCTAGCTTTAGGTGCGCCAGCCGCAGCCTTTGGCTTCCTAGGCTTTGGCTCCTTGCCACGATTTGGGTTCTCAGGTGCTTCCCGCCACATTGCTGCGATCTTAGAGGTGTATCAGACATGAACGGGACGCATATATGCGCATATACGCACCTCGGCCATAGCTTCTTTGATGGGTGCGCCGGGATGTGCCTCCTTCCACTCTTTCATATGAGCTTGTACGAAGAGGTTGTATGCACTTGGTGCGCGCTTTGGTTTGTCCTCCTTGTCTATGACTAAGTGAGTACGACGAAGAAAAAATCTAAAGGGACGACGAACCAGCCTTGGAGGTCTTGGTGTTAGCGCGTTTTGTTGCAGCCTTCGTGGTTGATTCTTTACGACGATGAGTGGATGTTTAAACTAAAAGACGCGTTGAACTGACCTGTTCGTTGATTTTGCCATGATGGTTAGGATGAGGGTGAATTTTGTTGATTGATTTGAAGGGTTATCGATCTTTAAACGTAGTCGCGTCGGGGTTTAAACGCGACGTGTTATTATCACGTGGTGGGGTGGTCAGTGCACCTCGGGGAATAGCCGAAACCTATTTGAGGAGAATGTGATCGCATCAAAAAATCTCAGTCTCTCTTTGTCTCTCTAGCGCTCGTCATCTAAATTAGTCCTTGATCATTACCGGCCAGACCATGTCTCCGTCCGCTCTTTCATCTGCCCTCCTTGCTGTTGCGGCCATTACCTTTGTCCACGCTCAGCCTGACCCTGCTGACCCCACTCCTCTCGTTGATAAGCACTATGCCTACCCATCTGGTATCGTGAGTGTGCTTGCAGCATGCAGCGGCGCGCAATAGAATGGTACTCATCGTATATTAGCCTTACCAAGTCGACTATAATACCGCTGCTCTTCGCGGTCCCCAAACCGGTTACAATATTTGCAACTCCACAACTGAGAACCAGAATTCCTTGTGTCAAACTTCGTTCGTGAACCACATAGACGGTCAGTTTTCGCCGTTTTTTTTAGTCTATTCACGGTTTCTAAAATCATACAGATTTCTGCCTCTGGGCTCCCCCACAGCCCAACTCCACCATCGGTGACACCGAAGGTCAGGAAGTCGCCTGGTGCACAAAGCCAGGACACGGTACTCGTCTCATCCCCGCCGGTGCTCTCCAAGGCGTACAGCTCATCAAGACCCCCAACTACATCCAAATTGCCGGTTTCATTGACCAAACCCAGGTCAACATTGCTGCTAATGACTACGGAGGCGAGTTGGACCCTCACGGTGCTGATCTGGTGAGTTAGAAATTACTGTGTGACACCTCCCATGGGTGAAGTCTCAACGTGACTTGCAGCGCGGTAACCCTCTTGGCGGTCTCATGTACTCCAACGCGTTCCCCAGCAACGGTGGTAACAACGCTTCGTACCAACAAGTTATTGACTGGACAAAGTGCGTTTTTCCCAGCCTCTTGTTCGTCCACGTGTCTCATTTCCCTTTCAGCTTCATGGGTGGCGACGGCTTCTGTATGAAAATCTGCGATCCCGCCGGCCAGAACCAACAGGCCCTCTGCCAAAACATCTATGACCGTCTTGGGTGCGCATACAACGCACCCAACAACGCACAGAAGGGTGTTTTCGAGGTCTGCGATGGTGACGACATGTCCCCCGTCGGTGTCTACACTACCAACGGTGCTACCTCGACCTATTACCAACCCGCCGAATCTCTTGGTCCGATCACCACCGTACCTTACACCGCCACGCCTGCTCCGAGCTCGAACTGCGTGACGTACACAAGCACGTCACTGTACACGGGTCTGCCGACGCCATCAGGCGCGATCGCGAGTTCAGGTGCAAGTGGAGCAAAGTCAACAGCGAGCGGCACCAATTCCGGCGCATCACCGGCTAAAACTGGTGGTGCTGCCACCATGGGTGTATCACTTGGCGCCGGACTTGTTGGTGTGGTGTTCGCGATGGCGTTCTTGTCGTAAGGCGGTGCGGGTATCACTGTTGACGGGGAGAGAGGTTGTTGCATTCACATTCGCATACCGCATTTCTCTGGGCGGTCATTTATTTCATCGCACTTTATAATACCCCACCGCATGAATTTTGGTTGACATAGACACGCGGATACAGACGGACCGACATTGGTTACTTAGCGCTTATCCGTTCATTGCATCGAGATTGGAATAATGCACGTTTTAATGTCATTGATCTGTGTAGACATGAAGTCTGCTTTGGGCTTCAGGTTAGGCCAACATATCGATGTGTCTGTCGTAGTGAGGAATTTGGAAATCATACAGAATTTCAATTTCAAATGTTCAGTTCGTCATGACGCACGTGATCATCATTCATTTACTTTTAACTCGGAGTCCATATTCCTCCGGTACCGGTATTTATATACAATGAACTATACTGGTGACCAGCCCGTCTAAAAGGAAGTCTACCATGAGGGGCCCGGGGTTCCTCTCTCTGGCTGAGGAGCTCCAGTTCTACATTTTGCGCTTCCTTCCCTACCGAGATATTCTTTGTTGCACAGCCGTGAGCCGCAATCCAGTTTCTCTATATGTTGATGTTAACATGGAATTCCATCCTGACAATCATCGTGCAGGTATGTAGGGCCCTTCGCCAGACATATATGTCCTCCTCCGAGCTTCAGTACATTGTTGAACTCAGCGGTCAACATTTGCTTCTGATCTCCAACATGGACAACCACATACCTATTTCCAAGCGCCTGCAAGAGTTGAAGGATAAAGCTCATGCTTGGTTCAGCGTTGACATTCGCTCTGCCAAAACATTTTCTATACCAAAGGTGGTGTGGTCAAACAGTTTCGTAGCTGATGGACATATCTACATGTGGGACAAAATAGATGACACGGCCACGATCATTCCAATATTCCCAAAGCCCTCACAACAAACAATCAAGCGTAACTGGCCTCCCGGAACATTGTGTACAGTTCCCAACTCAACCAATCTCCGTGTTCTCATGGACCCAGCACAAAACCTGATCGCCGTCGTCTATGTTAATCACGAGAGGCTCTTCATCAACCTTAGAGCTCTGGATGATGATAGTTTTCACCCCCAAGCTGCTGGACTGACGTTGTTTCTGTCGGAGCTTCCTGGATACGATGACCACATGGATTCAGAGAGTCTGCGACTCAAGGTTATGGGGAGGTATATCGCTTTGCAGTGTACTTCGTCAAAGTACAACATGTGGCAGCTGCAGATTTGGAACTGGCAGCACTCAACAACATCAGATGTGAGCCTTGGTCAGAAATCATTGAAAGACTCCACAGCTGACTCTCAATTTAGAGTGTCCTCCGAGTCAGCAACAAATGTCCATGGCGTATTCATTTTTGTTTCTTCGGAAACGATAGATTGCTCGTTTTTGCTGAAGATTTGAAGCTCTATTCAATCGAGGATATGTCCCAGACACCAGAATTGCTGGCATCTTTTATGCTGCACACCCAACTGCGGTACACGACAGCATGTCTCCTTCCGGTGGATGATATAGCGTGTAGCTCACAGCCACAGGTGCAAGCCCAACAAATAATGTATACCTTGGATCCTAAACACCGGCTACTCTGCATTACTGCAGTGGGGGCTGAATGCACCTATTGTCTACGTCATTTCTACCAGGATTTTTCTTCGATCTTTCCGAAGTGGCAGTAGCGATGCCAATACCGTGGAAATGTTGGGGCCCTCCAAATACTTGCATGTTTCAGTACCCACTGCAATTTGACGATTGCAGAGTTCACCTTAGCGGGAACCGAGTTTTACTATTATTCCCAGTCCCCGAGCGAATCTCGAACCACAACTCAGTCACGAGACGCATATCGAAGTTATCTAAATTACGTATCATGGACTTCAGCCCGCTAGCTGTAATGAACAGGTGGGGTCTAGGAAGGGTGGTGAGAAAGCCATCTACCTTGGACATCACTGGTTGTGAGGAGCACTTAACAACTTTCTTGCCTTACGTCGAGGTCATATTGGACAGAGAGTTCGGTGCTGACAAATTGACGGACATATGGATGGACAGGGATAAGATTTACTTGCTCTCAAACGAGCTTGAGGTTATCAATGTTTAGAACAGTTTATGATAGATCCTGTCTGGACTCTAGCTCAATATGTCCTGCAAGGCGAATGTTACTATGCACATGCCATGCTCACTCATGCTCCGTACAATATGCGCGACGGAATGCTGGAACAGATGAGTCCAAGGCAGTGCATATCTATACAGAGTCTAAGTTTATGTAAATAAGCCGAAGCCCGTCGACGATCTTTATTCATAACCAGCTACTAATTGGCCCGCTCTAAAATTTGGGGGTGAACACTATCACTATTCAGGGCTCTAGGGTTGAGGCGGACTGTTTCATCTGACTGGTGAGGACCACTAGGAATAGCATACACGACGGCAATCAGGTTTTGTGCTGGGTCCATGAAAACAGCCATGTTGGTCGAGGTGGGAACTGGACACAACATTCCTAGAGACCAATTGTGCTTGAGTTGTCGTCGTGAGGGCCTTGATAGTATCGGGATGATCACGGCCGAGTCTTCATCAGCTTTCCACGAACGGAGATCCTCATCGGCAACAAATGTGTAGTGATGTTCCGGCCCGGCTTTGAGCCCCGGGCCAGCCGAAGCCGGGCCTAATTGAGCCGGGCCTAGCCCAGGCCTAGGATATGGCCTGACCACGGCTTAGGCCTAGGCTTGGATTTTGCGAAGCCTAAGCCGCCGGCCCAAGCCGCGGCTTAGACTATATACTTGTTGCGCCAGACAGCTTTCCCACAGGTGAGCGCAAAGTTCCTGGAATTCGTGCTTCGGCATCTCATTAGCAACTTCTTCCTTCATCATACCATACAATACTATGTCAGAGAAATCATAGTGAGTCGCCATATGTTGTCATGCCATTTATGTTTCAAAGCTCGCTGATACTTTCTCCGGTGTTGAAACGTTGATAAGCAATCATCGCGTGCGCCGTGTGTTGCTTTCACTGTCAAGTTCGATCCACTCTCTATACTCTGCACCACCACGTCAAGCCCCAATCATGGCATGTCAGAAGCCTCGTTTAGGCTGGGTCAAGCACCACTCACACCACGACAAGTTCTCCCAACAAACCTTGTCCATGCCGCGTCAGATTATGAGCCAACTTCTTTACCAGCTGTGCCGCAGAGCGCAAGGCCCTTCTGAACACCACAAACAAGCTACGCAACGCTGCCGGCAACATCTATTACAACGATAAATGCACTGGGGCGGTCTGGGAAGCGTGTAGCGCATTCAATCTCGCGTTGAAGGTCATCGTGGTACGTCAATACAATACAACTAACTCTCATTCTCGTTCTTCTCCTTGTCCTCCCTTCTCCTGATCCCGTCCGTATTCGTCTGAGCCACATCAGCAGTTGCTGACGTGTGCTGGGCGTTTGCGCATGGTGTTGGTGGTGTTGGGAACGGCATGGTGGAGCTCGGACATTGATTCAGCATGTGGGCCACGGCTTGCATGGGCCTAAGCCCCGGCTTTGGGCCGGCTTGGGCTCACGGCTCAGGCTTGAAATCTGGTGAGCCTAAGCCCCCCCAAGCCGAGCCTAAGCCGGGGCTTTGAGCCCAAGCCGGGCCGGAACATCACTACAAATGTGTGCGCAGAGGACAATTCCTTCGATAAAGAAACTCGTTCGAAAGAATGGAAGTTGAAATTGAACCATGCGTGGGCTTTGGTCCTCGAAAGTTGTAGGCGCTTGGAAATAGAAGTGTGATCAACCACGTTGGGGACAGGAAGTAATTGTCAGCGACTGAGAGTTGATGATGTACTGAAACTTGGAGGAAGACATGTACGTCTGGTGAAGGATTGCGAGACCGTCAGTATGAAAGCCCATTGGAACAACAACAACAATATCATAACCCACGGATGTACCACGTAGAATATCTTGGCAAGAGTCCCTTGATTTGTAGCTCCGCCTGTGTGAGGGTATCGCCGCCAAAGTATCTTTGACCTGTTAGCAGGTAAAGCGAATAGCACCAACAGCGCACATCGTATGTAGGTCCAGGGTGAGTGAGACGTGCCAGCCAGGAGACGCTTCGATGTGAGTGTGCGATGGAGGATGACAGCCAAATTCGAAAACCAACCACAAAGTCCAAAGCATACACAAACCCATTGGATGGAAGACAGTTGTTCTGTTCAAGATATCCTGATCACTCACAGAATTGTGTTACCGGGTGGATGCAGACCAACTTGGAAGCGAAGGAGACGCGCCAGCTGGGAAATGGACAAGGTTATATTGACGAGGACACTCCAGCACAAATCTAACATGTGCGGTAGCAAAAGAACTCATGCCGATGGGTTCTGAAGAAACCGGGATTCACTCACACTATGTGCCATACGACGGACGTCCGAGTTCAACAACAATATTTAGTAGACTTGAGAGATGGGTAGGTGGGCCTGGGACGGTCCGAGCAGTCAGCCTCGCTCAAAGGGAACATTCATTACCTGACACGCACACTCGGGTGAACCTTGTTGTTCAGAGATCTTGAGGCGAGTGTCTGAGTGGTTGTGGATAAACACCGTTACCGATATTATGTAATTGTAGGCTGCCAGACACTTGGCACATACGCTTATTTCACCTTCAAGTGTTACTAGTATAACGAAATGAAGCCCTTGCAAACAGGATTCCTGTCTCTTGTTGAAGAACTCCTGTCTTACATTCTGAGCTTCCTTACTCACCGAGATATTCTTCGGTGTACATCTGTGGGTCACCATCATTCATGTTATCGTTGTTCTAGAATCTAGATAGACTGCTGTTCTGACGATCCTCTTGCAGGTATGTAGAACCCTTCGCCAGATGTACTTGTCCTCCTCCGAACTTCAGTACATCGTTGAAATAAGTGGACAACGGTTGCTTGTTATCTCCAACACGGATCATGGCATACCTATTTCTAAGCGTCTGCAGCTTTTGAGAGACCAAGCTCACACATGGTTCAAGGTTGACACCCACCCTTTAAAAATGGTCCCCGTAGTAACAGTGCCACCGCTATCTCAAGACAACATTGTTGCTGGCGGGCATTTCTGCTCGTGGAACGCATCAGGAGATACAGCCATGATCTTTCCAGTACTTCCAAAGCCCTCACAACAGTCAATCCGGCGAAACTGGCTCCCAGGAACGTTGTGTTCGGTTCCACACTCATACAACCTTGATGTATTTATGGACCCAGCACAAAACCTAATCGCTGTCGCCTATGTCGTTGATCACAAGACAGTCTATATTAACCTTGGAGCCCTGGATGGTGATGGTGTTCACCCTCAGGCTGCTGGAGAGAAACTGTTTCTGTCGGACGACTTGGAAAGCCACTCTGTGACGACACTTGCAAAGCTCAAAGGTTTTGGGAGGCATATCGCATTGTCGCGTCGCACGACCAACGAAAATCGGATTCCGGTGGACAAGGTGTGGCAGCTGCAGATTTGGGACTGGAAATACTCGACAACATCCAGTGTGAGCTTTGGTTTTAAAATAGTTGAAAGACTTGACGGTTGATTCTAATTTAGAGCATCCTCAGCGGTGTAGTACTCAACCGATCCCCCGCCCCAGTTGATTTTTGTTTCCTCGGTAACAATCGATTGCTGGTTATAACCGATAACTTGAATCTCTATTCAATTGAGAATATTTCTCAGACGCCGGAATTGCTGGCGTGTTTCCTGATGCCCATCCCATTGAAGTTACGGTGCCTTCCTCTGATAGATGATATTGGGTATGGATCACAGTCGCATATGCAAGCCCAAACGACGATGTGCACCTCAGACCCTACACATCGACTCATATGCCTTTTGGGGTCTTCTGCTCGAAATAGTGTTCAAGTCTTCATCATATCCACAAGGATTTTCTTCGACCTCAACGAAATGGCAGCAGCAATGCCAATACCATGGGAACATTGGGCCCCTTCAAATACTCGTATCTTTCAGTACCCATTTCATTTCAAAATTCACATCAACGGAAACCGAGTCTTGCAGACACTCCCTGTCAGCGCGTCCGACTCGCAGTTTATATTACAACTATTGGACTTTAGCCCGCTAGCTGTGACAAACAGGCGGGGTCTAGGACGAGTGGTGAAAGAGCCGTCCACGGCATACATCAATGCTGATGCATTTGGCAGATATGGAGAGAGCTTGACAACCTCCCTGCCTTACGTCCAAGTCGTATTTTCGAACAGAAAGATCGTTGCTGATTCACTGTTGAGAGACATGTGGATCGACAAGGATAGGATTTATATGTTCTCCAGATCAGGCTTTATTGACACATTTGAGGTCATTGACGTCCAGTCCGACTTACAGAGCGGTGTGATATCAACCAGTTGATGATTAGCTAGGTACTTACGGAGATCATTGGTCGAGGATACCATCTTCATTCGGCCAAGGCCTAAAAACCTGACTATGGGAGATTATGTTTCAAGCATGTGTTGCCATAGAGTATACCTCTCGAGGCCAATCCCGCATACGTCCAGACTGCCACTTATAATTAATGTTTCCCTGTCGATGCCAAATTTCACCATCTGGTCGTGGAACACTTCCTTGGTCCGATTTTTCACTATTGATCAAGCGAATACAGATGGTCGTCCTGCAATAGCAGAATGCTCTGCTCACAATATTCATCAGAACTCGGTGAATCACCAAACATACTAACTGTCGAGATCTCCGCTAATTTGACTAGTAGCATATATTGGGCAGGACGTTCTTCCAACAGAGATTGCCAGTCCAAATGCCCCGGACCGCGACTTCGCAGGAGTATGCTTGCAGGTCTCGCAGTTCACCATGCACACTTCGTACACTCTCCAGGTATCAATGTCAGACGGCAATGAATGAGATCGGAGATATCTAGAATTTATTTTCCCTTGAAAGAACTGGGTGAATTGCGTTTGTCAGATATCATGCCCTTCCGCACACCGTGTAGGAGGCTTTCAAGTGATCCGACCTGCAGACAGCGTAACACCAGTGATAGTAGCATTACATTACTGATGTGTCGGGCCTTGCTTGGGCCCGGTAGAAAAATAATCAAGCCAAGCTGCCAAGGCCATGATGCCGCTGAAATCGCATCCTCAAAACGACCTCTCAGCTCGTGCCAAAACATTGGTAACTGTATCAATGGAAATGATGTTCGGGCGGGAGAGATAGATAGCATTGCAAGACTATTCAATTAACATTGTTGCATCATCGGTAAGGAAATTAAGAGCTGTCGATACAGGATGCGTACGCCGTAGACTCCAGAAGATCTGAGCCGGATCATGGTCGTCCTGTTAACGAGGAGAACCCAGAAGACTTGACGGGCGTGATCGTCGTTCCTGCAGGAAGTGCAAGAGAGTCGCCTATTCCATCTTCGATGAGTTGATAGTATCGGGATGATCACGGCCGAGTCTTCATCAGCTTTCCACGAACAGAGATGTTCATCGGCAACAAATGGTGCGCAGAGGGCAGTTCCTCCGATAAAGAAACATGTTCGAAAGAATGGAACTTGAACTTGAACCACACGTGCCAGGCTTTGTTCCTCGAAAGTTGTAGGCGCTTGGAAATAGAAGTGTGATCAACCACGTTGGGGACAGGAACTGTCACGGTTGGCCACTGAGTTTGATGATGTACTGAAGCTCGGAGGAAGACATGTAGGCTACGTCTGGCGAAGAACTGCAAGATCGTCGGTATGAAAGCCCATTAGAACAACAATAAAAATATCATAACCCACGGATATACCACATAGAATACATTGGCAAGAGTCCCTTGATTTGTACCTCCGCCTGCGTGAGGGTATCGCCGCCAAAGTATCTCTGACCTGTTTATAGCTGGAAGCTAACGACCTCACTGGGTGCGATCAATCGCCGTGTCATTAAGTACGCGATGATGCTATGTAGAGCTTGAAACCTGAGCTAAAGGATGCCATTCGATTCATCTGTATCAGCTGTGGAGATAATGATAGAGTTCATTCAGGACCTACGATCATCATCATTACTAGTTAACTATAGTTTGGATTAAGCCAGCACAGGTTAGCACATCGCACCTTTAGTTATTTTTACTCACGAAGAATTCAAGTCATTACGTATGCACTCATTGAATATTGAATCTTTGCCGCGCGGCCGTTCTTAGTGCCACGCAATTTACAGTCAGCATCAGGTTAGCATTTCTAAGCGGCTGCGCTGAAATTCTGACCTAGAAGCCCTTGCAGAACTTTCAATGACACTGGGCGCCAAGCGCTCTTTACATCTGTCGAGCACCTCATCGATATGCCGTTCTTCTTGTCGTAGATGAGTCTTGAATCACGTCTTTCTGTCAAAGGCCAGTTTTCTACCTCCGTCAAAGCGTAACGGTTCAGAGACATTTGAACCGTTTAATTGTTTTTACCCACAGATCAGGTACGAATTCACAGCCTCCGTCACGATAGCCATCAGAAAGCATCGCTACCGTAAACTTCCGTGATCATCTTTGCGCAACCCCAACTGATCATTGATGCGGCATCAGATGCATGATGTATTATGCTTTGTAAGGGGCTATAACAGGTTATATAGCACGTACGTTCGTACGCACTTTCTAAACCTTCGGCATAAGCGACGGGGTTTGATAATTTTGGCTGTGCACGCATTGTTTCCGTGCCTTGGCAAACAGGGAAAACCTTATCGATTCGTCCAATGAGAGGGATGGATAAGCTAAGCTCCTGACCGTACTAAGTACGGGCGTCTAAAGCTATGGCACGCATAAGCGTAATATAAAGGTACTAGTGTCCCTGTGAAGTAATGCCAAGTAACATCCCCCCGCTCGTGTTCCTCTGCTCACCGTAAGTCTCGAAAGTCGTGCGGATTCCTCATCCTCATTTGACGATTTCAACAGGATCAGCCAAGATGCGACTCTGGCCCGGGCAGCTCCCAGTCACGCAAAACGAAGCCGTGACCATCACTTGCTACGATGACCTGGGTAATCCAAAAACGCACGGTCTAGAGCAGCGATATGTCAGCCCTACTACTGGGATATGTCGAAAGCTCGTCGTGCAAGCCGTCTCTCCCTTCGGTAAATCAGAAGTCCCCATCAGCAACCACACCAATCAAGCAAGCAAAATCGCCATATGGCTACTAGCCAATTCCCCCATACGAGGGTGGATCATTTTTAAATGGATAGGCGTATGGTTGTTGTTTACGTTGAAGCTCCTCTGGTCAGTCATCTGGCTGCTCGCACAGCTTTTCGCCCCCATCGACTTGGCGGATGACACCGGGGAGGACACGGACCTGTATAACACTGGATACTACAAACCATATGTCCGCGGGTTCCAGGGTCAGCTATGGGCAGCTCGTTCGCCTATGGAACACTCTTCCCGCATTATCGAGGAGGGTGAGATGGATATCCCTACACATACCCTTTATCCTCGAGTTCTTATTATCCGCGACCCGATCTGTAATGAGTGGGTCTCATGTGCAGATCGCGATACCATCATCCGTACAAAATTCATCGCCATCTCTTACCGCGCCGTTGATGCCTTCACTCGAGGCCCAAATCAGGAGATAGAAAAAGCTCAGTTCATAGAGGAAGTTCGTGCAGTGGTGCTCGAACAGAAATACGATGCGTATTGGCTCGACTTGGAGTGTGTAGGAGAGACGCCGTCAGAGAAGAACCGGGATTTGTACTGCATGGCGGACGTCTACCGTGGAGCAGCTATAACGCTGATCATGCTCGGCAAATCTGCGTCTGGGGAGAAGGAGTGTTGGAAAGGTTGGGGCGAACGGGTATGGACAATGCCCGAAGCCCTCCTGAGCTCTCGCCTTTGTTACAAGTTCCGAGATCAGGAAACAGTCACACCATTGTCGTTGTTTGAGCTGGCCAACCTGGCCTATACAAACTACGACATCGAACAAGCTATCGTCAACGCGTACAGCGGGAAGGATCCACTTGAGAGGTTGGAGCGCTTGACGCTGTTGAAATCAGCTATATGGCGGCGCGGTACGGCAGCTCTAGCACCAGGTGTTGCTCCTCCCCCGCCAAAGCTGGATATGATAGGCGACTCCGAGAAGTCTGTCACCGTCCTGAGTGGGGCGTACAAGGCTGAGCGTGTGTACGCGCTGATGGGCTTTTTTGAGCACCGGATTCAGCCAAATCGCTCAGAGGATGATTTGCGCGCTCTTGTGAGGCTTTCGATGGCCAACGACAATGACCGTATCGCTGAGCGCATGGTATCCATGCTACCCTCGACCATCACCAAGACAGCGTGTTGGTACTCAGACGATGATATCTACCGTGCCAACCTTTGGGATATCTTACCGGAGATCCAGGTCGCTGGTGTTACGGACAATGGAGCTCTTGTAATTGATGGGTGTCGGTCGGCAGCCATCAGATGGAAAGATTTCCCGGAGGTTGCGTTTGTGACCACAGATTCATTGAGGAGGACCATCATCGGCTTCATTCCGTATCTCTCATGGCCAACTCTTATCATCGGGCTAGCTGTTCTTATGATCAACCGGGTGGGAGGCATCGCGCTCACCGTCATCGGATTGGTGCTCCTCATTGTTTCCCCTCGGCTATTCGTTTTCAGTCAATCAGGGCGTATCGTCAGCGCACAACCATGGCTCATCGGAGTGAAAGGAGTCGTGAGTATCAAAGAGGTAGAGAGCCACTTGTACGGTGGCGCCGCCAGAGGACACTTCCCAAGAATGTACTTCACGCCGAGCGGATCACAGTTCTCGATTCCAGAACGAGGCTTAGACCGGGGAGGTTCGTTCAGACAATACGACTATGCCAAACTAGCGGATAGTGGGCCCGATGCGGGACACATCTATACGCTCATCGACACGTGCTCGTCGACGATGTACTATTTCCGTGCGCAGCGACCGCCGACTGTGTGTATATATGCCGGACGGGAGGGAGGACTTGGGCGGTTTGTGCTGTGTTCGGAGAAATGTGATATCAATGAGCTGCATAAGGAGAGCGTGTTGAGGATGCCGACGGAGATCAGTGAAAAAATGGAGTTGTGTGGATGGGTCGCGCTTGGATGAGGTTGTTTTGGAACCTTTCACTGTCCTTTATTTCGGACTTCACTGACGTTAGAGATTGTTTTGCCAAAACTTCCCACTTTCCTTTATTAATTTATTATGTACTCTACCGACACCATTTAGTGTTATAGCAACATAGTATTGAGGATTCACCGCAGAATGTTATCACTTGAGGTGACTCTTCAGCTTGTTAGAACCGCTTCAACTCAGACTATTCTCGCGGGTCCGAGCGTTCTCCCCCTATGAACTGTTCCAGACTCAAACGCGCGCAAGTACCGGGTGCCGGCTCAATTGGAAATTTACGCCTTGCAACTTTTGGATAACCCACTCACTCATCGGGACGAAACGTTGATCACCACCTTGTCAAGAGAATGGACCACAAAATAAAGCCTAAATCAGCACTCTCGTACGTTGCGGAAGAACTTTGGGTTTACGTTTTAGGTTTCCTTTCTTGCAGAGACATTCTTCGTTGCACATCCGTAGGTTGTTGCCGTTGTCCTAGACGGAATCCTATGCTGAGTCACTAGTTCTCGCAGGTATGTAAGGCCCTTCACCAGATATACATGTCCTCTTCAGAGCTCCAGTACATCGTCGAACTCAGCGGCCAATGCTTGCTCCCCGGCATCTCCAGCACGGACGACCGTACCCCTATTTCCAAGCGCTTACAACGCTTGAGGGATGAAGCCCACGCATGGCTCAAGTTTGATGCCTATTCTTTCCAAACAGTTACGCCACCAATCCCATTTGGCATGATTCTCCAATACTGCACCGGTGAACATATGTACGTGTGGAATCGCCATAACAACTTGATCACCATCATCCCCATACCATCCAAACTCTCACAACGAACAATCGAACACCGCTGGTCACCCGGAACGTTATGTCCATTTCCTAGTGCAGCGAGGTGGAATGGATTGATGGACCCGGCACAAAATCTGTTGGCCGTCAGGTATACTGTTGGCAAGATAACCTACATTTACCTAGCAACTCTGGATAACGGTTGCGTCCACCCTCACGCTGCTGGACCAGCACTAGTTCTGGAGTTGCCCGGACACTACTATGAGAGAGAAGCGAAGTTCAAGTGTTATGAGAGGCATATAGCTTTATGGCGCAAATTTTGCACCGATAAAGTTGGGACTTCATTGCCTTTGAAAACGTGGCAGCTGCAAATTTGGGACTGGCAGCACTCGACAACGTCGAGCGTGAGTCTTCACGCTTGAGACAGGAATTGACGAAGAATGGACAGTTGATTTTGAATTTAGAGCGTCCTCGATGGCAGCATGCAAACTCTTGGGTCATCTCCCATTGACATTCCCACTAGTTTTTTTTCCCTCGGAAACGACAGGTTGCTCGTCGTCGCCGATCATTTGAAGCTGTATTCGATTAAGGATGTGCCCGAGACGCCACGATTACTGGCATGTTTCCTGTTGTTTTCCCCGTTGATGGAGATATAATACTTCCCTCCGGATGCGCATGGCTCACAGCTGCAGACACAAGCCCAGTCAATGTACACCTCAGACCCTAAACATAGGCTGCTATGCCTTACCTCGTCGTTTGATCAACCAATAACCTGCCTCATCTCCACGAAGATTTTCTTTGACATCGACGAAGCGATTGCAGTAACGCCAATACCATGGAATGATTGGGGCCCTGGACATGTTCGGATTCTGGAGGAGAAAGCACAACTTGAACACAACCTGGAAATTAAAGACGACGGGCCAATGGTTCATGTCAGTGGGAATCGAGTTTTGTTGGCGGACCACATGATGTCAAAGTCAGATGAATACTATAAGTTGCGTATAATGGACTTTAGCCCGCTGGCCGTTACGAATAGGCGGGGTCTAGGACGAGTAGTGAAAGAGCGATCTACTGTGACGGTAGTCCAAGGTGGTTGCAGTTCCAAGTGCCAGGACCACTCCTCGACGATCGAAACATCTCTGCCTTACGTTGAGGTAGCATCGGATAGGAAGATTAGTTATGGGAGGTTGCGGGATATATGGATGGATGATGATAGGATTTATTTGCTGCTGCAGTGCAGGAAGGCCACATTGGGTGGCCCATATGCTAGTGAACCGAAGCTTGAGGTTATTGACATTTATTAGTAGAGTACCGGTATACTATTTGTATAGGGCTATGTAGTGTACGGTCAATTTGGAACTGTCCAAGATTCACAGGGTAAATTTACAATGCGCCCAGAGGCCTTCAAATTCACCACTGTGAATTACCGTAAATTAACATGTCTGTAAATTGACGCTATTTTACAGGTGAATCAGGTCAAATGTACTGTGAATTACGGTGAATTAGGTGAGTTATTCAACTTTCCACTCGTCCCAAGCAGAAGGGTCAGGGACAGACGGAGACAAGGTTTTTGCGGCCTTCTTTGTTGGTGCGGAACCCAGCTGTAAAGGTTGTTTTCCGACTGAATCAAGCAGTTCACGTAGGTAGGGTGTACGCAAATCAATACCGCTGGACGCTGCAAGCACGAACGAATCTTTTTCCGCTGTCCTAAACTCTGAAAGAGCAGCTGGACCGTCCAACCAATCTGCGCCGTCATCAAATTCCTCTGAGTCCGAGTCCGAGTCCACTGTCCTTGCTTCAGGTGGAGGAGGCAAATCTTCAGCAGAACGCTTGCCAAGGATAGTGGATTCCATATCACGCCACTTGACGAGAGGTTTGTATGGTGTTTTTAGTTTCTGTGTAGTCAGTATGAAACTGAGAACTTAACACGCAAAAAAATGTTACTCACATTAGAATCAAAACGATGCCAATGATTGTCGGATTTTAATATGATCTTGAAGAGTACCAATTTCCTGCCTACTTCGGCGCGGAGAGTTGAGCAAATTAATCGTTGACATGGTGCGTTCATCGACCTTTGTTATGCTGACCCATGCGCACTTCGAGTTCATGGTTCACTGCGCCGATGGGACCATAATCATCCAAAGCGAAAAAATCGAAGCCATACTGTGGGATCGAAGGGTCTACATAAGGAATGGTTTCGGGGAGATTTCAGATTCACCACGGAGACGCCCGATTGGCAAACTCCAAATTCACCCAAATTTACACCCCCAAAATGCCCTTCTGAGATTCACATGCTGATTAACGCTAATTTATAGAACCACTTTGACTCGGACCCGCGAGAGCTGCATGATGATCATCTCAGGCTAAGTCGGACCTGACAAACGTATGATTCGCCCAGGATAAGGCAAGTACTTGCTCAGTACTAATATACATATACTAATACTCAAGCCAAGTTAGGGGCAAGTTGGCCCAATTGAAAATTCACCCCTTGCAACTTTTCGATAACCTCCCACTCACTCATCGAGACGAAACGTTGACCGCCTTGTCATTAAAATGGACTACGAAATAAAACCTAAATCAGCACTCTCGTACCTCGCGGAAGAACTTTGGGTTTACGTTCTAGGTTTCCTTTCTTGCAGAGATATTCTTCGTTGCACATCTGTGGGTTGTTGCCGTTGTCCTAGACGGAATCCTATGCTGAGCCACTAGTTCTTGCAGGTATGTAAGGCCCTTCACCAGATATACATGTCCTCTTCAGAGCTCCAGTACATCGTCGAACTCAGCGGCCAATGCTTGCTCCCCGGCATCTCCAGCACGGACGACCGTACCCCTATTTCCACTGGCAAGCGCTTACAACGCTTGAGGGATAAAGCCCATGCATGGCTCAAGTTTGATGCCTATACTTTCCAAACAGTTATCCCATCAACCTCGCTTGATGACAGGCAACAATACGTCACCGGTGGTGAACATTTCTACTTGTGGAACTACTATGACAACTTGGTCGCCATCAGCCCAATACCATCCAAACTCTCACAACGAACAATCGAACGCCACTGGTCACCCAGATTATGTCCATTTCCTGGGGCGGAGAGGCGGATTGCATTGATGGACCCGGCACAAAATTTATTCGCCATCGCGTATACTTTTCACGAGAGGACCTACATTTACCTAGCAACTCTGGATGATGGTTGCGTCCACCCTCACGCTGCCGGACCAGCGCTAGTTCTGGAGACTCCCGTATATGAGTGGGAAACGAAGTTTCAGTGTTATGGGAGGCATATCGCTTTATCGCGTGAATTTTACCGCGGAGTTGAGGTTTCTGACCATGTGTGGCAGCTGCAAATTTGGGACTGGCAGCACTCGACAACATTAAGCGTGAGTCTTCATGCTTGAATCAGAAATTGACGAAGAATCGACAGTTGATTTTGAATTTAGACTGTCCTCAGCAGCAGCATACAAACTACATTTCGCACCCCCGCTAGTTTTTGTTTTCTTGGAAACGACAGGTTGCTCGTTGTCGCCGATAATTTGAAGCTGTATTCGATCAAGGATATGTCCGAGACGCCACGATTGCTGGCATGTTTCCTGTTGCCTTTCCCGTTGGTGGACACAGAACACTACCTTCCGACTATGCATGGCTCACAGCTGCGGATGCAAGCTCGGTCGATGTACACCTCAGACCCTGAACATAGACTGCTATGCCTCACCTCATTTATTGATAAACGAACGATCTGCCTCATCTCCACGAAGATTTTCTTTGACATCGACGAAGCGACGGCAATAACGCCGATACCATGGAATCATTGGGGCCCTGGACATGTTCGTGTTGTTGAGCAGAGTGTGACTCGGACACATGTGCCAATTACTCATGTCAGTGGGAATCGAGTTTTGTTGGCGGACAAGATGAGACATGACTACTATAAGTTGCGTATGATGGACTTTAGCCCGCTGGCCGTGACGAATAGGCGGGGTCTAGGACGAGTAGTGAAAGAGCGATCTACTGTAACGGTGGCGGCCCAACGCGGTCCTAATTTCAAGTGGGACGATGAATCAAGCCACTACTCGACGGTTGGAACGGCTCTGCCTTACGTTGAGGTAGTATCGGATAGGAAGATTAGTGGGCTGTTGTAGGATGCTTGGATGGATGGTGATAGGATTTATTTGCTGCTACTGGCAAATGCCCCATATATAGGAGGAACGTTGAAACATAAGCTTGAGGTTATTGGCATTTATTAGAATACCGGTAGGGCTATGTCGAGCGTGCATGGGCATTGCCATTGCTATTGATATCGGTGACAACCATTAGCAGAAAGTGATAAGCAACCGGTGATTGATGGAAAGACTGAGCACGAGCACGAGCCGAAACCCACGATCATTTATATTGACTAGCGGCATGACGTTCATATGGCACCTGATTATCACGCTTAACTTGAAGCTGCTTAAACCCTTTGGGCCTGCTGGCTTCTCGCGTTAACATTTCTTTCATCTCCATTTATTCCAATTTTCTGACTGTGACTAACTTGTCGCTTATTTTGACTTGGAACACATTGGAAGCATCCACCAGCGCTGTTTAGCGTGGCTGTCCAACAGCGCTGGCACCTAGGAGAGGAGTTTCTCGTAACTGCCAGCTTCTAGCTGTGCCACAGGAGGTCCTCGGGCCTTTATATTAACCCTGAACTGCTCCGAGTTTCAAGTTCAGGTCGTTTCAGCTAGTCCGACGTCGTCGTTGGACTCCTCAATACTCATTTTACTAGCACCAACTGTCTCAATATGGCACCGGCCGTGCCCAAGAAAGCCCAAAAACTTGGGCGTGCCCTCAAATCCGCAGCCCGCTTCCCGGGCCGTGGTAGCGGTCGAAACCACTACTCTCCCTCCCCAGGCGAACAACCAGTCGTCTTCCTTCGCGTTCAAATCATTGGTTGTCTCAGCCTCGCTAGGGCTCGAAATGGCGCACAAGCAAAGGAGGGCGACCTCAATCCGTGAGTCCGAATCTGCTACTCCGAGTCCTATCAACGACCCTGACTTGTCTTATCATGTGATTATAGTTTGGTCGTTGTCTCCCTCCTCAACAATCGACACCATACTCCTGTCCTCAAACGCACTCCTAACCCGGTCTATGCTGCTAAAGACGCAACTTTCGACTTTCCTATCTATCTGTCTCTTGCTGATAGGCTAGGGTCCGTCGAACTAGTCGTCTGGGACAAGGATACCTTGAAGTTGAAGAAGGAATACGTCGGAGAAGTCGCACTCACTCTCGAGTCCTGGTTTAGGGATGGTGATGGCGATGGCAACAATAGCCTAGGTTTCGCAAGTGAAACTAATCGGGTGGGTTCTCACTTGTGCTTGTGTTCTCGCAGGCTTCGTATTAATAAAAGTTTGTAGCCACACTCTGTAAATCTAGTTTCGACACGTGCGAACACGCACGCATCTGGAATGGCGGTAGTCAAACTCGGTTTCGTTGCACCCCCTGGTGCACAGTCTCCAATGGCTTTTGAGCGAGTCTTTGCTGAACTCGTAAAGCGATCCCGCCCGAGTCTCGTTTCTGCCCCTCCAGTACGTCTCACGCGTTTTTTCTTCCTTTTCCGATTAACTCAAGCGTCTCCCATAGACAGAAGGCATCGGCACTCTACCATCTCATTTGACAGGCCCAGCATATGAAGATGATGGTGGAATCAGTTCTGATGAAGAAGACCAAGATGATGACGACGTTGTAGAGGAAGGAGAAGAGGAAGAGGAAGGCCTTGTCCTCCACCTCTCCAATCTTTACCTATCTCCATCTCGCCTACAAGATCAGACTCACGAGCACCGAGAACCCGAGATAGCATGTCCCACACCGGTGCCCTACGATCTACCGCGCCTTCATCTTCCTTCCCCGATACCCTCCCCTGTCCAATCCGAGGGACAGGAGCCTGGGACTGCGCGTCCGTTACCTCCTGTTCCAACCACTACACCTATCACAACTGCGCCTGCTATGTCCAGCACCACGCCTTCTTCGAAAAGCAGACTCCCAAAACTTTTTCCTCGCCGTCCCAATCTCCTCACTTCACCATCCTACGACGCGCATGCTCCTCCCTCGGGTCGCTTGCATCGACGGTCTGTGAGTGCGGGTGCTATCACTCCTCTCCCCTCTCCCGTATCTCCAGGTCCTTCTAGTGCCGTCTATCCGACACAGAAAAAGATATTCCGAAAATCTTGGGCAAGCAAAAAGGTAGACTACAACTTTACTGCCTCAAACTCGAACGACATAGTCGGGATCGTGATGCTTGAGATACAAGGCGCGGCTGATTTGCCTAAGCTGAAGAACAGTGAGTTTGAACTCATCGTCGTTTACTTCCGGCGTTTTGACTCATCTTTGCAGTGACCCGCACCGGCTTTGACATGGACCCTTTCGTAGTGATCTCTTTCTCCAAAAAGATCTTTCGTACACGTATCATCCGGCACTCCCTCAACCCCACCTGGGATGAGAAACTCCTCTTCCACGTACGTCGATACGAGACGTCATTCAAGGTCCAAATGACAGTCCTGGACTGGGACAAACTATCGAGCAACGACCATGTGGGCGATGCATGGTTGGACGTCGGCGAACTGGTCAGAGACGCGCCGCAGCCCGATCCGCGGACAGGATTGTATGCAGATGTGTGCGGGGAGAACAACGCGGAAGGAAGTGGAGAAGGAAAGGATATGAAGCAGTTTTGTTTGCCCTTAACGACGGCGAAAGAGATGGCTTGGGAGGCGAAGCATAATCCTACCATTTCCTTCCGGTGCGCTCGTCCTATCGTCTACCATCTTCGTATCTTAACTTTCGTGACAGTGCAAAGTTCCAGCCCTATGCCGAGCTTCGTCAGCGATTCTGGGCACAATATCTGAAGCAGTACGATACGGATGATACTGGTGCCATATCGCACGTGGAGCTCACGTCCATGCTTGATTCTCTTGGTTCTACACTCTCTGCACAGACTATAGACTCCTTCTTCACTCGTTATCGCAAACGACCCGCAGAAGACGAACTAACCTTTGAAGAATCAATTCAATGTCTAGAAACAGAGCTCATCCGACCAACATGCGAGAAGAAGAGGATCGACACAATAGACACCTTCATGGACAGAGATAGTTCTGCGTCTGCATCGGAATCTATCACGCCTGGAGAAGAACTCGGATTAAACCTAGCGTTTGGACGACCGTTCTTGGGCGGCCTGGATTTCTCAGGTCCGCCCTTGAGCGCGATATTTGCGGATGAGTCACCTACGGATTTAGGAAAGTCGTTTGCGACAGAGTCGAGTGATAGGCCGTTATTGAGCGTCGGTGTCCCGGAACATTCGCCCGCGGCATCGACGTCTGGTGGATCTACATCCAATAACGCGAGGCAGGACTCCGCTTCGTCGTCTGACCCCGACGATGTAACTTCAGCGCAAGTGTCTTCCTCAGACACCTTTGAGCGGGTTATCAATATCAAGAATTGCCCGTTGTGCCATCGACCACGATTGAACTCAAAAGCGGAGATGGACATTATCACGCATCTGGCTATATGCGCTAGTCAGGATTGGGCGAAGGTGGACAGGATTGTGGTGGGGAATTTTGTGACTGCGAGTCAGGCACAAAGGAAGTGGTATACGAAGGTTATTTCTAAGGTGTCGAATGGGAATTATAGGATTGGAGCTGTGAGTGGTCATAGCTTTCGTGTTGTCTTGGTCGGGTTGTGCTGATGATGCGTCTCTTAGAACTCGGCGAACATCATCGTGCAGAATCGGATGACGGGGCAGTTGCAGGAAGAGAAGATGCAAGTATATGTTCGGCTTGGCATTCGGTTATTGTATAAGGGTGCCAGAGGAAGGATGGAAGGCGCACGAGGTTCGCATATTCATATTCATATCCGTCGTTCTTCCCAACTCGAGTTATTTTAGCTCGTCGCCTTCTCAAGTCGTTATCCATCAAACAAGGCGCCAAGTACGACTCACCAGAATCTGCTCGCGATATCCAAAGTTTCATCGAGTTTCATGGGCTTCAAGTCGATGAGATCTTGGAGCCGATCAGTTCTTTCAGTATGTCTCCCATTTCCGTCATGCGTACCCCGCTGACCTCAGTTTTGTTTGTCAGAAACCTTCAACGATTTCTTTTACCGTAAACTCAAACCCTCCGCTAGACCCACCGAAAGCCCCGACGACTCCCGTCGCCTTGTCAGTGCCGCCGACTGTCGCCTCATGGTATTTGAAACCGTTTCCGAAGCTACAAAGCTCTGGATCAAAGGCCGCGAGTTCAGCATTGCAAGATTACTGGGCGATGTGTACCGCGATGAGGCGGAGAGATACGTGGGTGGGCCTCTGGCGATTTTCAGACTCGCACCTCAGGATTATCATCGGTTCCATGTTCCTGTGGATGGGAGGATTGGGGAGATGAGGGATGTGAAGGGGGAGTATTATACTGTGAACGTGGGTCATTTTTCTATTGTTTTGATTGAGTGGGACTGATGCATGGTGGCGTGGTTAGCCCCAAGCGATTCGGAGTGCATTAGATGTCTATGGAGAGAATGTGAGGAAGATCGTACCTATTGATAGTCCACAGTTTGGACGGGTCATGGTGGTTTGCGTTGGTGCGATGATGGTGGGGAGTATCAAGATAACTGTTAAAGAGGGGGAGGATGTCAAGCGCGGTCAAGAGCTTGGATATTTTGCTTTTGGTGCGCAATTTCTTTCTGTATTCCGCGTACTCGTTTTCTGAATGAATGTGTCAATACAGGGGGCTCGACGATTGTCGTTTTATTCGAGCGGGGAACAGTAGAATGGGATGAGGATCTGGTGATTAATGGGAGAGCGTGTTTGGAGACGTTGGTCAGAGTGGGGATGGGGATTGGAACTTGCAGGCGGAATGGCTCAAGTCATAGTGGTAGGGCATGACCTTGTGTGCTTGCATCGCATGGGGGGCAGATCAAGAATTGCGGAGATACTAGTGTACGCGATCATTGACTTATAGTTGGTTATTATCTACAGTATTGACTAGGAATTGTACATCTTGTGGGGCAATCATTTAATTTCATAGCTTCCGTCGTGGAGCACGAGCTCGTGATATTTCCATTGAGAGCGAGATAAGACTGAAACGGAGCATAGCCCTCATCACTACGCACCACAGGCTATGCTATCTTAGGCTATACCCTAAAACAGCCTCGGCCAGGCTATAGTATATTTAGCTGTGATATCGAATCCTCCTTTCCACAATTTCCATCTTCTGATACTCTGAGATCCTTTAAACATTATGGTAAGTCGATTCTATATGAATCATCTTCCTACTAAACCTCAATGATCGCTCTCAGCATCACCAACGCGAAGGATTCGGACGACACGAGGGGCGAGAAGAACGTCTCCAAGATCGCCGCGAACAATTCGGGGAGCGTCTCCATGACCGCCGCGAAGCGCTCGAAGAGCGTCGATTTGGACATGGGCGTCACGGAGAACATTCAGAAGAGCGTAGACATGAACGATATGAAGACCATCGCCGCGACCCAGATCAGCAGCAGCAGCAGTATGCACCCCCGGCTGGAGGGTTCAACAGGGCGGATTTCGTCTCTGATGAAGACTTCAAGAGGATGATGCATGGCGGCGGCGGCGGCGGCGGCGCGGGGTTCGAACAACCCCGCAGGGGAGGTAATGATATCGGTCCTGAGGACTTTGGAGAATGGGATCGACAGAGGTCAGTTTATCTGATCTGTGTGGCGATCAGATCGTGATGTGAGCTGATGATGGACGATTCAAATAGACCACCCCAGAATGCTGGTTACCAAGAATCATACCAGCAGCAGTCCGTCCCTCACGAACAGCGCACATCTGGCTATGAGAGCGGCGCATATGCTCAGCCTTCTCGCAACCAATACTCTGACCCAGAATCGTTGGACCCACGTTATGGAAGTAATGTGTATGCACCCCCTGCTGGTCCTCCTGGTGCATCATCCAGTTATGCGCCAGCGGGAGGTTATGCTCCACCTCCTGGGCCGCCACCTCCAGGTACTAGACCTCAGGCTTCATATGGATACGATGCTTCTCCTCAAGGAGGATCGGGCCGAGGTGCTGCGAATGATTATTACAATGGACCTCCGCCAGGTATGATTAAACTGTCAAGTAGCATCGCTTATCTTCAATTAATGGCGAAGTAGGTCAATCAGCACAGCCATATTCGCACACCCCAGATAACGCAACCGCTTATAACGACTCCCCTAACGCACCTCGCTACCAGGCTCAACCCTCGGACGGGTTCGACGATGAGAATTACAAATCTCATTTCTCCGCTCACGCTCAGGCGTATGGGTATGTTATTTCCTTATTGATTCGAGTTAGATTGAATGTCATTTCTCGTAGTTCCGACCACGATGATAGGCCAATGGCGAATGATGCTATAGGCGCAGCTGCCGCTATTGAGGCGCTGAAGCTCACAGCTGCAAATAACCAGTCGGGTAACAGGCCGCAGCAGGGAGGTAGACCACAGGGTGGATTCCATGCCGATGCGAACGCTCCGCATGCGACGCCATCTGCCGGCGGTGCGCAGCAGTCATCAGACATGAGTGGGAGACCGAGTGGTGGGAAGCCTCAGGGGCAGCCGCAGAATGCAGAGTTTGAGCCTGAGTCTGACGACGAGGGCCCGGCTGCTAAAGCACAGGCTCCTGCAGGAGGTGGTGGCATGCAGGGCAAGATCGTAGGTTTTTTTTACCATCTTCGGAGTTGATATGCTCAATCCTGCAGGTTGCCCTGGCGATGGCTCAGGCAGGTAAACTCTTCGACAAGAAGGGTGGGGGAGACAGCCAAGGAAAGACGCAAGGTGAGTTTCTGCGCCTGATATATTATCACTTGCGCTAATGACGCGCTACCCATAGCTATGCAATCAGCTGCAGCAACTGCAATGCGCTTAATGGGAGAGTACAAGTCAACGGGTAAGGTAAACATGGAGCCAGGGGAGATGCAGAAGCTTATGGGGGTTGCGATGTCGCTGTTCTGAAACGAAAGAGTAACACCGATGGGCGGCACAGAATTCGAAATTGACCTTGCAGTCATATATCTACAATTCGAAAACATTTAGTACGGTCTCGATGTGGTTTTTAAACGTCTGATTATACACGACGAGCCTCGTGCTTAATTTTACACAGTCATTGGTCTCTTGCTTGGTGCAACGTTCGTCCGATCACCATGGTTGCGAGTACAATTCTGTTGTTGTTCCAGAGCGTATATGTCCTGAGGACCGATAAGCCTGGATGACTGGTCATCGTGCTATTTTGAGACTGCCAGAAAACTGTGCGTCACATTCAGGGCCTAGGCATAAACCAAGTGTCTCTTCAAGTGGAGTCTGTTTCATTGAGCGCACGGAGTCTGGCAGCTGCCTGGTCGATCGCAAGTAAGTCTAGGTCTAGCTCAACGAAGGATTTGATCTCTCCATACATGTCAATAAAAGACTAGATAGCCCTTGGTCAGAGAACTTGACATATCACAGCCACCATCTAGAAGAGAGCGACATCTGCGAGTTAGCAACGCTCGAAGCTTGCAACCTACGTTGGAGCAGGCTCCAGCTTGCAACTAGAAGGATGCATATTTCATATTTGCGCTGCCCGTTATTCTCGCGGATTGCATCCACGCCGCCGCCAGCGGATGGAGTAACGGTGTCTATATTCACTTTGCTGATCTGAGCATCGTTCTACATTCGGTGAGTCGATGTCATACCAATACACAAGAAGCATTTCACCTGACTAGGCAGGAACACTCACACGCAGTTTCTCTGCCAAACACTGGAATTTGGTAGTCCTGACGTTAAAACCATTAACTTGATGTTGTTGCGCAGGTAGTGTAGGGGGAAAAACTACTTGGGATCAGTTTTTATCATGGTCTGACTATGGGGAGACAGTCTACCGTGACGGTGCGGCTAAAAGATATTTCTATTTTTGGTTTGCGTGCCTTAAAATTTGCCGGCGGCATCATCAAGTGACTCCCGGGCCCGAGCTTCCTACGCTAGTCGAACCAGAGCTTAGTGGACGACAGGAAAAACCAGGCATGGTTAATCATTCCAAACATCCGCATTGCTCGAGCTGGTACTATAATCATTTATGCAAACTCAATTGTACTGGTTGGCTGCGAACTAGGTATTGCACTGCGGCCATCAGCCATGATGCCAGCGCAAAAGCAGAAACACGACTCACTGTCGTGACATACCCTTCGGGCTGCCGGCTCAATTTTCAACCCTGGCAGGTCGTACCTCCACTCTAAGGCGCGCAGGTGAGTCATGTGGTTAAATTCTGGGTACACAGTGACCTCCTCATACGCACGTCACTATCGACACAAACGCCAACGCAGCAATCGTAAACTGTGTTGCAAGGTTGATTGTCGCTCACACATGCACTGACAAATACAGATGCTGTCAAACTAACAATAACGGCGAGGAGGGGGAAACACATTTTCTGTGTGAGCTGATGCGGCATCTTCTGAGGGGGATCTCGGATGATATTTCCGAAGATGGGGGAACACTGTAGGATGACGACCAGCTTTTATATCCCGCATATACGTATAGGCACAATTCTGATCAATTTGGCAGAATTGTTATTGCTGTGAGCTGTCAGATAGCATACTTCAGCAGAACATGCCTAAGCGTATTCATTTGATTATGACTATTGAATCATAATCTGCCTGCAGACATCAACAATTCAAATATATCTTCCTATGCCACTCGAACTTGAGCTTCGTGGACCACGCCCGAGACTAGCCACGGTCGATTATTTTTAGGCAGACTCAAACATCCACATGACTGCTTGGACAGTATGAACATTTGTCCAAAATAACTCGCTGTTACGACGTGTCGCTTGAGCTGCCAACTCAATTTTCAACCTGCATACAACCCATACTTCCATTCTGAGGTGCGCGGGTAAGTCATGTGGTTGGATCTGGTTGCACGGCGACCTGCTCATACTCACGCCCAGACCACAATCCATGTCACCGCATTAATTTGCATCTCGTTCTGTCTCGTTCTGACATGCACTGACAGAGGTGGATACTGTCAAAGCAAGAACAATGGCGAGGCCGGGGAAACGCATTTTCAGTGCGAGGTGACATGGAATCTTCTGAGGGAGATCTGCAATGATATATTTCATTATGAGGCAACGGCCAGCTTTATATCTTGCATATACGTATAGGCAATTCAGAAATTCATTTACTTCTGCTATTGCTAAAGAACAGCTTGTTTCATTTTGTGACCTGGCGTCCGCCTCCTCATTTCTGCCTGCTGTACCTGCCGCGGATGTGAGACGGCCGTTGCACTATCAGCTTCACTAAAGATTGATCTTTGTGCTCAGCATTATGCATGTTCTGGTAAGGAAAAAGGAAAAACGCCGACCTGCACAAATGCAGTCGCGCACGACCAAGGAAAGAGGAAAGGCAATGCAGTCGTGCACAATCTAAAGAAAGAAAAATGGCGCCGACCTGCACCTAAAGGCCTAAGCAGTCGTGCACGATCTAAAGGGGATAGGAGGCAATGATCCGCAATACGCGGTCATGCACGATCAACGAAAGAGAGGCGTCATACCGCCGTCCCGGTCACACACACTCTTGCAAAAGAATGGAAGCATCAACCTGCGCTATGCAGTCATGCACATCCGACAAAGAGGAACGATAGCCCGCGTGGTGCCAGATAATTTAAATTTATGTCTAGTGTGGATATTTGAAGAGTTAGTTTGTCAACGTGTCTAATGCCCAAGGGTACCATCAGCGACATATCCCCAATATCTTTTACGACTTGCTATTCGCCAGCTCTTTCCCCACTTGATAACAATGAGGAAGGTCATCGTAATGGCAAGCCCGACGAAGCCTGCAGATATAAACGTGTTCTGATAACCCATGTGAAGCCAAGGGGTGATCCCATATCCCTGTAAGAACACGCGTCAAAATGACAAGGTGAAGTAAATGTCTCGACTTACAATAGCAAATGAAAGGGTATTCTACATTCAAGAAAACCCATATTCAGTATGAGTGCAAATATATGACGAGTTGGTGTACTTACGCGAACAAGGATGACAGCCATCATCACCTCCCCACTCATATCTTTGTATGAATCCAGGGCGTAGCTTATAGAGAGTGAAGAGCCAATACCGGTCGAGCAAGAAATGATGCCCATGCCAAAGACGAGGCCGACCCAGCTGATGCCCTTGGACGCACCAACTCCCCAGAGGATGAGAGAAGCTGGACACAAAAGAAGCGAAACAACCATGAGCCAAAGGCGATGCTCTGGCTCTCGGATACCGCCCGTTCGGCGCGCATATCTCACAGCAAACCGATCACCCACCCACCCGCTATAGAATGTTCTGCACCAATGTCAGAGATATTACTAGGGCAACTCGGAAGAAATTTACCCAATAAACATGCCAATCAAAGGGCCGAGGTAGGTCAACCCCACAAAGCTTGCTCTGAAGTTATAGGGTTGTTCGCTGAGGATTAATGAACAGGTGGCATTCAGGACATTATACCACACGAGACACGTTCCATACTGAAACCCTGCCCTATTGAAAAAAAGTCAGTTTGCGTTCTCTGTATTTCCAACGAATGGGTTACCAGAAAATGACAGGGAAGCGCAGCAGAATGATAGGACGGTACGTCATCGTGAACAGCAGCTTGGTTGAAGCATAGCGTTCACCAAACAAAGCGAGCCGTTGCAAATATGGTTTAGGTATGCCTATCAACTCCCCAGAAGAGACAGGAGATGAGGTAGTTGACACCTTGTCGTCTTTCTCAGTACCTGGTTTGGTGCTGAAGTGTACGGCTTCTGTCGCTTCGCTTGTGTTGCGTACGAAGTTCGTCTACACTTAGGCGTCAGCAATAACCAGTACTAATTACATACGGCGTACCTCTTCCATAAAGAAAAACAACACTATGAGGGAACCGAAGTTTATGATCGCAGCCCAGTACATCACCCAGTGCCATCCTTGGCCATCATATATGAACTTGATCAAAAATTAGGACGAAACTTGGAAATCGATGTGCAATTTGATACGCACACCAGCAATGAGTGGTGCAAAGTAGTTCGACCTGCTCACGAGGTCAGCGCAAGTCAAAGTTTAATACGCTCAAGACCAACCCAAACAGAAAGAGCGTGTAAATTCCAATATATGTCCCACGCTCATGCGCAAAGAACTATTAGGTGAAATGAGCTTATTTGGATAGACAAGGATCTTCGTGTGCTTACCACATCTGCAATGCTGACCTCGCACAGACTCTCGACAGGAGTGCAGAGATAACCCTGCACAATTTTGCTGACGATCCTGGTGGTGAATAATTATTGAGTGGCCTTTGAGGTGAAAAATGTGCTGCCTACCACTGGCCTTCCGTCTTAATGTACGGCGTCAATAGACAAAGGGCCTACCAAAGACTAGTCAACCCTCAAGTTGCCGATATCTCGTTGTCACAGGCTCTTACAGTGTTGCCAATGACTGAAATCAGATATATAGGTCGCTTTCCAAAGGTAAGAGCGAGCGGTTGATTTATCAGCGCTCCCCAGCCTAAGACTGGTATTCCGACATCATCTAAACCCGATCATGAGGAACAATGATGACGACCTACAAAGAAACACTTTTCATGACACCGTTGAATATAGACATAAAAGAAATGTAGAGATAAGCCCACTGTATCCTGTGCCCGCATTAAGCGTTGCAAGAGGTATCCCTGTATCATCGGAAATAGGCTGCAAAATGGAGTACAGCACGGTCGTCCCGATGCCAATAGCACTTGTGTCTGTAGACCGAGTAAAAATCCAATACATCATTTATCAGCTCTTAAGACATACATATCATCACGCAGACGATCTGCAGAAATTTCCGGCCTCTACTCCAGTTCAGAGGATCGTTAATATCATTGGAAGGCGTCGGACTGAGCACGATGGCACTGTTATTTTCTGCGTGCGCAACCGTCGTTTTCTCCTGGACGTCGACAAGGTAAACTGATCCAGGCACTACGGAATCATCGATGTCATTCATGATGTAAAGCGAAGCAGGGAGACGTTCCGAGTAGAAAAAATACGGACGGCGACGAACTTACATTATATGGCCTAGGAACCGATAAGAAGCTAAATTCGGGAGAAGCCTATATTCTAACTTTAGACCTTGACTAGAGAGATAAGTATTCTCCGAACTGACCGCGTCGGAGTGCTTTCGCGGCTGCCAGCGCTGAAAGTACGCTGGTGGATGATGAGCTTGCTAAGAACGCATGGCGCTTCCCTAGTTGCAATGTTCGATATACGTCACAAATTCACATCAGTAAGAGGAGTAACAAGTCACTCTGGCACAATCTCTGGTTCCTGTCGTGGATAGCACCAAAACTTTTATGATCACTACTATGGAGAAGATATGGGGACGCACAGTTTACAGCACTTCCCCTGCGGCGGCGCACATGACATCGCTTGAACAGACAAATTTATGTTTCCTCGGAGTTCCATGAGAAAGTGGATACTGACAAGTAGAAGATAAGGTGTGCAGCATGCTTCAATCAACCAGCGATACCGGGCTGATGTCAGAAGTGTGGGATGAAGTTTCGATGAACACATGTTCGGTTCTGCAAAAGGTGGTCAAGTGCACCGCAAAACAAGCGTACACAACCGCTACCAGCAAGCAAAAACCGTGCCATGAGATCATGAGTTGGGTTTATTGTGTAAAATACAGCCATTGCAGGATACTGTGCAGTTAAGTGAAAGTAAGTCTAGATATGCAAGTGCGCGATCAGATAGAAAAGCGAGCAATCGGCCTCTCGTCGATCGATCGAACGAAATAGAATAAGTAATGATGCAGCAGAGAACCAAACTATAACGATAACGTATCCTTCCACCGCTCAACAATATCTTGACCTCGGAAAACTTCGTGCAGGACTTCCCGTACGTCTTCGACATATACGAAGCGGATTCCTGTCTTGACACTCTCCGGGACGTTCTCTTCGATGTCAGAACGGTTCGCTGCGGGGGCTAGAATTGTCTTTATACCTGCGCGATGAGCAGCTAAGATCTTCTCCTTGAGACCGCCGACAGGAAGCACTTGGCCGACAAGTGATATCTCGCCAGTCATGGCTGATGAACAAAAAGGTAAGTCACTGAAAACAAGATCTAACGATACAACGTACCGATGTCTGGATGGATCTTCGTCTTGGTAAAGAGAGAAACAAAGGCCGATAAGATAGCAGTCCCAGCACTGGGACCTTCTTTTCCAATACTACCCTCGGGCATGTGGACGTGGATATCACGGTCCGTGAGGAATTGTTCATCGGGCGTCTTAGTGATGCCAAGCTCGTATGCGTGTGCTTTGACCCAACTAAGCCCAATCTGCGCACTCTCGCGGATAACTTCGCCAAGTTTGCCAGTTAGCTGCAATCCACCCTTACCAGGCATGCTCTGCGAAGAACCATAAGCATAATTTGCATCCGAGCGTAGAGAATGGACAAACAGTAGCCTCAACGGGCATGACAGCGCCCGACCCGTTGCCCAAGTATCCAAGACCAGTGCTGACACCTGGAGGTGGAGGAGACACGTACATCCTGTCTTTGTGATAGACAGGTGGACCAACATAGTCTTTCAGGTTCTCTGGCGTGATGCGGACGTGAATATCATCAGGAATCTGTAGTGGCTTGCGCTCCTGTGTCGTCACAGTTTTGCGGTCGCCAGATTCATTGCTTGTACTCTCCTCCAATGTGACCGTATTGGGCTCGTTGGCAGGTGGTTCTTGAGACTCGACAGTCTTGGACGGAGGATCAGCAGCACTCGACGGGGTAGGTGCACTGGTAGACGCAGCTGAGACTGGTTCAGGGAAGACAGTTTCACCAAGGTCGAGGATGAGTTTCAGCGCAGCCTTCCGGTAGATCTACAGCAGCCGTGAGCTATGCATATAGTATACTGGCACAATCCCCACCTTGTCAATATGCTTCTTCAGATTCCGCACACCGCTTTCTCGGCAGTAATACTTGATGAGCACATCGACGGCGGAGGGCTCGAGGACAATGTCGGTGTCCTTCAAACCTGACGCTTCCTTTGCCTGTGGTCCGAGGTACTTTTCGGCGATAACACATTTCTCCTCTGAGACATAACCACTGACTTCAAGGACTTCCATGCGGTCGAGGAGAGGTGCTGGGATCGTGTCTAGGTTGTTGGCTGAAAGATGTGTTAGCGCAAGTACGAGCAACACAGCATGTCCTCTAGACTACTCACCTGTGCAGACGAACAGAACGCGTGACAAATCGACGGGAACATCCATGCTAAGAAGGATGAATATACGTCATGAAGTGAAGTGATGGAAAACACTCACTAGTGATCCAAGAATCCGTTGTTTTGTTCAGGGTCCAACATCTCAAGCAGCGCGCTAGCAGGATCCCCATTGATGCCTCTCCCGATCTTATCCACTTCATCAATCAAGACCAACGGGTTCTCGGTGCCTACCCTCTTTAGCGCCTGGATGATCTTTCCAGGAAGCGCACCGACATATGTCCTCCGATGGCCCTTGATCTCTGCTACATCCGTCAAACCACCAACCGAGAAGCGGAAGAATTGTCTGTTAAGCGCACGGGCAATCGATTTGCCGATAGATGTCTTGCCAACGCCAGGAGGCCCAACAAGGCAGATGATTTTGCCTTGGACTGTTCCCCGAAGCTTACCCACTGCAAGGAACTCCAGTATGCGGTCTTTAACGTCCTTGAGGCCATAATGGTCTTCATCGAGAACTTTCTGAGCGTGTGTGATGGAGAAGTTCTCGGGTGTATGCTGGCCCCATGGTATCTGTAACGCAGGTGTCAGTACAAAAAATGAAAGTTGACGAAATGCGCACCTGAGTAAGCCATTCAAGGTAATTGCGCGTTACATTCGCCTCTGAAGCAGCAGGTTCCAGTCCCATCAATTTATTGAGTTCCTCGTCAAAGACCTTCCGGACGCCCTCTGGCATCTTTAACGAGGCGGCACGCTCCTTGAATTTTTCAATGAGCTTGTCCTTCCCGTCTGATTCCATGCCGAGTTCCTTTTTGATCCCTTTCAGCTGTTCCATCAGGTAGTACTCGCGTTGACGCTTTGCAATCTTGCTATCGACGTCACGTGAGAGTTTACTCTGGAGCTGAGCATTGATAAGCTCTTTCTTGAGAACAAGGAGGGCCTTGCGGAGACGGTCGTCGACGACGAGACTCTCGAGCACGTCTTGAAGTTCTCCAACCTCACCGGAGGATACAGCAGCCGCAAAGTCTGCGAGCTTGTCGGGCTCGTCAAAGACATTGGACGCAACCTGGTTGATAGAGAAGTTGGTAATTTGATCGCGGAAGAGAGGGTTAAGCTGGGCGATGTCCTTGAAGACGGAAACGATCTCAGACATAAAAGCACGAATGTACTGGTCGTCTTTGTTGTATGGTTGTGTGACGAGATTGTCTACTTGAACGATGGAGATAGCATGCTTGTGTAGGAATGAGGTCTGGACAGGACCTGAGAGGGACATTGAATTATTTGTTGTCATGAGTTGTGAGAAACATACCCTGTGGTATCTTCGCGACGTCACCTTCAGTAGGCGTGGGAGGAGGGGTAACCGTTTGCGTCTCTTCCTCCACTTTAGCAGTACTAGGATTTTCACCAGCCTTGATTAGTTCCGTTATCTTGATTCTACGGTGTGGATACAAAACAGCAGTGAGACCCTCCTCCTTGTCATCACCAGCGCCATTGTTCGCAGCAAACACGCTAGTAATCTGAGCAAAGACACCGACCGGATGAACCGAATTAATATCCGTAATGACATCGCTATCCGTATGCTCGTCCTTTAGCAAGAAAGCACCAAGATAGGGTTGACCTCGCTTCATCATCTCCTTGATAGCAGCGACGACAGCCGGATTGCGAACGACGACAGCCTTGTAAAAACCAGGAAAGAGAGGACGTCGTGCGATGGGGAGAGCCAGAACCTGGGGGTAGACTTCTGGTACGGACTGTTTAGCTATTGAGCTGGGAGTAGGTGTCGGCTGTGAAGATGGTGGTGGTGGATCAGAACCATCGCTACTATCTCCGCCAGAGGAAGAAGACGGTGGAGTTGATGACTGGGAAGATGAACCTGCTGGACTTTCGTCATCTGCACCGTCAAGCTTCACAGAATTGCTACTCGATTCCGCCGCGTCATTCTCAGGTTCTGATGGTGCTGGAGTGGGTTTGTTATTGCCTGGCCAGCGTGGAGAGGATAGAAGGGGAGATGAACGAGCAGGGGTAACCAGAGATGTCGAAAAATGCCTTGAGCTAGCTAACCTGGCAGCTATCTGAGTACCCAATCGCTGTGACGATCGTGGAACGCCGGTCGTGTGCAATGCTCGGGTGAGACTTGAGCGTAATTGTTTAGCGCAAGACGCGCTGTTCGCCCCAAGGCTACCTGCAAAAACCATTGGGAGGCCAGTTCCTTCTCACTAATCAAAGTGAATCCAGCCGCTCCTACGAAAGAAAAATGAGTGTGCGGGTTAGTTCAGTATAACCCGATTGAAATTCGTCACATCAACAAATTAGTCAGCATAAAGTATTCACGTGGTCTGCATGTGATGTATTAGACTCCGGGATTAATAGATTAGTACAACCCTTTAAATATGGGATCTTCACAACCTGGTCGTGACCTGTCAAGTCTTACTAGTGCCACGTCTTGTGGATATGCTGCCCTCTATTGTTCGCATTGCACCAAAGTCGCACCACCTGCACAGGACATTCACTACTCCCAACCCCATCCCAGCTACCTTCCTCCGTGGAGGAACATCGAAAGGCGTATTTCTGAACAGGGCTCATCTTCCAGAAGATCAATCACAATGGGACCCCATCTTCCTGGGTATTATGGGCTCTCCAGATGCAGCCAATGGTCTCCAGATCAATGGCATGGGCGGTGGTATATCAAGCCTGTCCAAGATATGCGTCGTCGGCTCAGCCTCTGCTGAACAGCAGGCACAAGGCATTGATGCCGAGTACACTTTTGTTCAAGTGGGCATCCGTGATACCACTATCGACCTCTCTGGGAACTGTGGAAACCTTTCCAGTATGATTGGTGTATTCGCCATGGATGAAGGATTCTGTTCCCGATATCCTTCGGCTCTATCCGGAACCACCACTACCATTCGAGTTCATAATACGAATACAAATAAAACAATTGACACTACATTTCCTGTAGCCTTGGCTGGCGATAACCTACAACCAAAGCTAGACCTACCTCAAACCACAATGGCAGGGGTCCCGGGAAAGGCTTCACAAATAACCCTCGAATTTATCTCTCCAGCAGGTGCACGAACCGGTGAATTACTTCCGACAGGGAAGCCACTTGACTCCGTGAACACACTTGACCAAGAAATCCCAGTCTCACTCGTCGACGCAACGAATCCCACGGTGTTTGTAACATATACAGACTTGTGTCGCGTTCTTCGCCCCTCATCCCTCATTGATTTCTCAACCCCTGAACTGCGGGAATTGATGGAGTCCATCAGACGGGCAGGTGCAATTAAGATGGGCCTTGATCCTAACATGCAAGCCCAGCCAAAAATTGCAGTCCTGTCGCCGTCATGTGACCAAGATCATGATATTGGTATTCATGCCTTCTCGATGGGCGTATTGCATAAAGCCGTACCCATGACAGTCGGTCTGTGCCTTGGTGTTGCTGCGAAAGTTGAGGGTACGCTGGCCTGGGATTTAACCAAGTCAATGCGTCTCGGGAAGGTGGAGGAGAGCGAGTTCATCAGAATCAAACATCCGAGCGGCATCGTAGAAGTGGGAGCAGATTTTGCAGCAGATGGTGAGGTCTTGAAAGCGAAAGTAGTTAGAACGGGAAGGAGAATCATGAAGGGGGTTGTATGGTGGTAGATGTAAATATTAAGAGGAGAGCCTAGGAGCTTACGGTTTATGTTTATCCGCACTTAAGTCTTATGCATGCTTGCATAGCGCACCAAATTGATGATTTGCCTTCGATGCCCTGCTACGTACCTCAGCGTAGCCAGCAACTGCAAAAAGTGGTTCAGCTGAGGATCGAACTCAGAACCTTCTGTGTGTGAGACAGAAATCATAACCATTAGACCACTGAACCGTTGTTGCGTGTCCCCACCTTGACAAAATGAGGTAAGAAGTACTTGTAATAACCAAAATCATAACTACATTAACGCCTGCTCCCTAGTGTAAACTGACCTCTATTTCTTCGACTTGTCAGGTCCAAAGAAATTTAAAAGACCTCCACGTTTCGGTGCCTTCCCAGACTTGGCTTTAGTCCCGCGTAAAGAGTTCGTCTCCTTGATCTTTGAATTAGCCTGTACCGGCTTGTCCCCCGCCTCATCCTTGGACTTCGATTCTGCCTTTTTCTTACTTTTGGTCTTCTTCGCATCATCACGCGCAACTTCCACAGCTTCATCTTCACTAACAGATTCATACGAGGAGTATTCTTCTGTATCTGGAAAAAACCTGATGAGAAATGGTGCGTTTATCACTTTGGGATGATAAACATACGGGTATAGCCTTTGGCATCAGTGATAGTGCGATTTTTGATGACACGACGTTTCTTCAAACCATTGCGTCCGACGGGAACCACTTTCCTTGATTTCCTCTTTTTCGGTTCCTCGGGCACGGCTTCCTCTTCACTGACGGATTCATACGAAGAATAATCCTCCGTTTCTGAGAAAACATTATGAGAATAGCACATTTATCATCTGGGAATTGTGAGCATACGCATGTAGCCTTTGGCATCGGTGGTGGTGCGACTTTTTAAGATGCGACGTTTCTTCAAACCATTGCGCCCGACGGGGATTACTTTCTTAGATTTCCTCTTCTTAGCTTGGGGCTTGACGTCCTCCTCCTCTTCCTCGCCGAGACTAGATATCAGGGCGTCTACGTCAGTTTGGTCGACCTCGTCACCAGTATCGTCTACCTCAACATCGGGGCGATGAGAGGACAAGCGGGATGCCCTGACAACTTGGTCTGCTGGCTGATTAGCATAACATCAGGAATAGTCTGTGACAACGGACCATCGTCAATATCCATCATTGCCGCAAGACTCCTCTCAGAGTCTGAAGTGGACCGAGTGATATTTTTGTGTAACTTGCTCGGGGCTTCCTCATCCTCGTCATCCGACACTACGACACCTCTTTTCACTCTTGCATGATTCATTGCGGAAGGCATCGCCTTCCCGTCTTTGGGCATTGGCTTGTGTTCGACATCTACATCTGAATCTGATGGATCAGGCGATTTACGCTTAGTAGTTCGCTGGAGTCAAGTAACGATTGATTATAGACCTCCCTAGAAATATTATTACTGACGTACCTTTGGTTCGACTGCAGGTACCTTTGAGATAGGCTTCTTCATCGATTGCAAACCCATATCACTATTACCCGACGGTTTATCAGCCAATTTTGCCGAAGACGACGAAATTTTAGTATCTTGTCTAGATCGAGGCTCGGCCTTATCCTTGACGCGTGGTCCTGATGTGATCTCCTGCTCCTTACTCTTGCCTTTGCTCCAATCTAGTTTACCAGTCGGCTTGGGTTGCTCTTTTGTTGTAGCAAGTGGTTTTGCATGCACATTGTCCTTTGACACTTCGTTCCGCTTACCCTTGTCTGTCGTCTGCTCTGATTTTTGCGGTAAAATATGTGGTTGGGGCATGACTGGCTTTCGCGCATCTAACGTTGTCTTTGACGATGATGCTGCAGAGACATTTTTGGGCAGTCCATTCCTGATCTGTGTCTGTGTGAGATGGTGAAGAGGAACCAAGATATTGGATAAAGACCTTCACGTGTGCACTGATTATCTTCCCATTGAGCGCGGCATTGCCCTTTGTGTCTGCATTCCGGACATTGACAGTCGGTTGGCAAATCAAGCCGGCATCCTGGACAAACATGAGTCTGTTTGGTCTGACCTTTCATGAAGCACCTACGCGTAAGACTGAGGGTGACAAGCTGTATATATAAACGGAATGAATACGGGTGAATTGAGCTTTCGCGTCTGTGGCACACCGCTCTCGTTAGCGTCAAGACGCGTAGAAGAGAAAAAAACACGACCTTGCAGACCATCGCAGTCTACCAAAACTATCTTCGAGCGCGTTACAGATTGGTGTGCATTGTCATCATCGCTGACGTCCATTGCATCAAGCAGGCTTCCATTGGTGTGCAGTGGAGCGATTTGACCAGAGACCATGTACGTTGCGAATGATGGCGTGTCGGTGTTTGCAGTGTCCGCTAGATACGCGGCAAGCTCACTGTGTAAATGTAGTACTCCATTCAATATGAAGTTATCAGGGTGCCTTACTTTTTGGCGTCATTGACGTGAATATCGAGCTCGCGACTCAAAGACCGGAATGTGACCTGGCAATTATAATTACGTCGATGTTCAACGTTCAGAGTGCGCGTCCCTCATACCACATTTTTCTTAATAAACAGTTCTTTAGTGAGGAAGTCTTTGGCTCGCTTGGATGTCATGGAAGACGTGAAGTAATGAGTCGTGAGAATAATTAACACGGACGCGCGCTAAGTTCTAACAGAAACCAGCAGACCCAATAGCTGAGCAATGGCTTCTCTCGCTTGTCGACATAGCCCTACTCTAATAAATATCAATAACCTGAAGCTTAGCCTAAAGCTTATAACGTTTTAAATATGGGTCGCTTATCGTGGTATCCTCACACACAAATACCAAATAAATCCTATCATCATCCATCCATGCATCCTGCAACCACCCACCACTGGTGATCTTCCTATTTGATACTACCTCGACGTAAGGCATAGAGGATTCAATGGTCGAGTGCCAATGGGTGATATTATTCCATGATTTATCGGACCACTTGGAATTGGAGTCACTCGTGGTGGTCGATCGCTCTTTCACCATTCGTCCTAGACCCCGCCTATTCGCCACGGCCAGCGGGCTGAAGTCCATCATACACAACTTGTACATCTTTGACGTTATCTTGTCCACCAGCAAAACCCGATTCCTGCAGAGGTGAATTTTTGTTTTGTTTCTTGCTTTATACCTCAAAACACGAACATGTCCAGGGCCCCACTGAGTCCATGGTATTACCGCTGCTTGGTCGATGTCGAAGAAAATCTTCGTGGAGATGACAAAGATCTTTCGAACATCATCAATTAACGAGTAAACACATATCAGTCTGTGTTCAGGGTCTGAGGTGTACACCGACTGGGCTTGCGTCTGCATCTTCGGCTGTGAGCTATGATTACTCTCCAAGTTTACCAATGGGAAAGGCAACAGGAAACATGCCAGCAATTGCGGCGTCTTGGACGTATCCTCGATCGAATACAGCTTCAAATCTCAGGTGAAAACAACCAATCTGTCGTTTCCGAGAAAACAAAAACTGGCACTGGTGTACGTGCTGCCGCTGAGGGCGCTCTAAATTCAAAATCAATCGTCAATTCAAATCATTCCTGACTCAAGCTTGAAGACTCATGCTGGATGTTGTTGAGTGCTGCCAGTCCCAAATTTGCAGATTCCACGTCTGCGAAAACCTCGAAGTCTCACAGTCGTGCCACAAAGTGATATGCCTCCCATAACACTTGAGCTTCACATCAAATGCATACACGGACAGTTCCAGGTCCAGCGCTGGCCCAGCAGCGTGAGGGTGGACATGACCATCATCCAGAGTTGTTAGGTAAATGCAATAGGCCATGTTGTCAACAATATACATGATGCTGAACAGATTTTGTGCTGGGTCCATCAATATACACTTCACTCTCGGAGGAAATATTAATGGACACAATGTTCTTGGTGACCACTCGTGTTCGATTGTTTTTTGTGGAAGTTTGGATGGTATTGGGCTGATGGTGACCAAGTCGCTATGGTGGATCCACAAGTAGAGATGTTCACCAGTGAAGCATCTTGAGTTGATTGGTAGGGTGCCTGTTTGGTGTGCGTAGGCATTAAACTTGAACCATGTGTGGGCTTTATCTCTCAGGCGTTGTAAGCGCTTGGAAATAGGGGTGTGGTCGTCCATATTGGAGACGGGGAGCAAGCATTGGCCACTGAGTTCGACAATGTACTGGAGCTCTGAAGAGGACATGTATGTCTGGCGAAGGGCCTTACATACCTGTGAAAACCAGTGACTCAGTATAAGATTCTGTACAGGACGACGACAACGACCCACAGATGCGCAACAAAGGATATCTCTGCAAGAAAGGCAGCCTAGAATGTAAAACCGGAGTTCTTCAGCAAGGGACAGGAATAGTGATTTAGGCATTATTTCATGGTCCCCTCTCTTGACAGCGGGTCAACCATTCGGATTTGAGCGAGGGAGGTCAATTGAACAGTTGCGAGCCATTAGCAGCATAAGATTTCCAATTGGGTCAGCACCCCTGAGGCCTCCTCAAGTACTGATCTTGACATTCAACCTACTATGTGTGTAGCGGCCTATCGGTAATACTCACTCTGAAAGACAAATCGTGAATCGCTCACCAAATGGATGCATCATAGCGCTACGTTGAGTTAGCTTCCGAAAACACATTTAATTGACTGACTAAAATATTCGAATAGCTTTAGGCAAGCGTGCACCATTACCGATATTATGTAATTGTAGCTGAGACACTTCGCACTGGCACATCAGATGCATCATGCACAACTAGTTGCTTATTCAAGCTCAAGTTTCACCTACTAGTATAACAAAATGAAGCCCTGAACAGGATTCCTGTCTCTTGCTGAAGAAATCCTGTCTTACATTCTGAGTTTCCTTCCTTACTGAGATATTCTTCGGTGTACATCTGTGGGTCGCCATCATTCATGTTATCGTCATTTTAGAATCTAGATAGACATTCATAGACTGCTATTCTGATGATCCTCTTGCAGGTATGTAGAACCCTTCGCCAGATGTACTTGTCCTCCTCCGAACTTCAGTACATTGTTGAAATAGGTGGACAACGGTTGCTCGTTATCTCCAACATGGACAATAGCATACCTATTTCTAAGCGTCTGTGGCTTTTGAGAGACAAAGCTCACGCATGGTTCAAGGTTGACACCCGCCCTTCCGAAATAGTCCCTGTACTAAGAAGGGCAATGCTATCTCGAGACAACATTGTTACTGGTGGGCATTTCTGCTCGTGGAACCCACCAGGAGACACAGCCATGATCTTTCCAGTACTTCCAAAGCCCTCGCAACAGTCAATCCAGCGAAACTGGCTCCCAGAAACGTTGTGTTCGGTTCCATACTCACACAACCTTGATGTATTTATGGACCCAGCACAGAACCTGATCGCTGTTGCCTATGTTGTTGATCACAAGACAGTCTATATTAACCTTGGAGCCCTGGATGGTGATCGTGTTCACCCTCAGGCTGCTGGAGAGAGGCTTCTGTCAGACGATTCAGAAAACCGCTTTGGAACGTCAATTGCAAAGCTCAAAGGTTTTGGGAGGCATATCGCTTTGTTGTGTCGCTGGGACAATGAATATCAGATTTCGTTGGTCCTGGTGTGGCAGCTGCAGATTTGGGACTGGAAATACTCGACAACATCCAGTGTGAGCTTTGGTTTGAAATAGTTGAAAGACTTGATGGTTGATTCTGAATTTAGAGCGTCCTCAGTGGTGCAGTACTCAACAGATCCCCCTTTCCAGTTGATTTTTGTTTCCTTGGGAACAATTGATTGCTGGTTATAACCAATAACTTGAATCTCTATTCAATTGAGAACATGTCCCACACGCCAGAATTGCTGGCGTGTTTCCTGATGCCCATCCCATTGGAGTTACGGTGCCTCTCTCTGATAGATGATATTGGGTATGGCTCACAGCCGCACATGCAGGCCCAAGCGACGATGTGCACCTCAGACCCTACACATCGACTCATATGCCTTACTGTGCTTACTCGAGTTAGTACTCAAGTCTTCATCATTTCCACGAGGATTTTCTTCGGCCTTAACGGGATGGTAGCAGCAGCGCCAATACCATGGCAACATTGGGGCCCCTCAAATACTTGTATCTTTCAGTACCCATTTCATATCAAAATTCACATTAATGGAAACCGAGTCTTGTACATACTCCCCCGTTCGAATGAGTGAGTGGGAGGTCATTGAAAAGTTGCGAGACATTATAAGCATGAAATTTCCAATTGGGTCAGCGCCCCTGAGGCTTAGGGGAACAGCGTGATCCTGACATTGCATGTGACGGCCTATCGGTAACAATCAGTCCGAAAAGACAAATCGTGAATCGCTCACCAAATGGATGGCATCGTAGCGCTACGTTGAGTAAGCTTCTGAAAACACATTGAATTAATTGATTGACTATGCTACAAAATATAATCTGATCAGAAATGCACAAGTACTACATACACAACGGGACTGCGAAGTTCGAGGGTTAATTACAAGAATACCAATTATGACGAACCCTTCATGTCTGCGACTGGGATCGCCTCCATAAAGATTCCGTCGGTTCAGATGTGCAAAAAGCACGCGTGGTCTTCGCCCAATCCTCACGCTTCTGTCTGCAGGAAGCAAGATAGCTAAGCTGCGCAGGCGTGGGATGATGGGCGTGGAGAATAAACATATAGTCTGACATGTCGCTCTGTTGGACCACCGAAAATGCGTTTTCTCCGCTTCTGATAAATGCGGAGATATCAACGCAATTGTCTGGAGTAACCTGCCAAACAACTTCAGTGTGGTTTGCAAGTATATCGGTAACACTCACGAAAATGGGTGGAGCTAGTGGAATAATAAAATCCTTCCCATCCCGCTTTGTCTGCAGTGAAAGGTCCCCAGTCGCGGGCCACAAGCATTGCGAATCCATCGTAAGTTTCTCAAACGGAGTCGGCTGATCATCTTCCGGTGGATTTGGCAAGAGACTAGGGAGATGATAGCAAGCGAACGACACACAGACACTTTGTTCCAAATCTCTGTAAACCGCTGAATATGTGGATAAAGGCGAGAAAAGGACACATACGTTGGTGACGACTTGCGCTTAGCCCACCGAGCAATTTGGAGATAGAGTGTATGATCGAGATCGAACGTCAGGTTGATCGTCCCGCGAGGCGACTCGAGTCCTTGTCGAAACATCATCACAGCCATTTCCCCTCCAAATCTTGCACAAGCGACTTGCGGACAGGCATTATCTACTGGAGGTAACGATATCTCGTCTCCGTGGCTTTCTACACCCACATCTGAGGATATCGCAAGTGGCTGCCTTGGAGTTGGGGAATCTGTATTTTGTTTTGGCGACGGCGTGGTGAGCTCAGGAGCGACGTTTCCTGGCGTACCCGAGAGTGTTTCTGAACTTTGAGGCACATTTTCCGTTGGTGGGTCGGTCATAACAACATCAACTACAGCGGACGTGATTTCTTCTTCGTTGAGTTCTTTGGCAACTGTTGGTACTGAAATCTCGGAGAAAGGCAAGGTACTCGTCAGATCAACTGCATTCGCAGGAGCTGCAGGCTCGTTTATCGTCGTCAGTTCAGTAGATGCCGGTCGTGGAGGTATCCTCCCTGGCATGCGAGATGGCCGTATTTTCTCTACAGGGGGCTCCGTTACATCATTTGAAAATTTGAGCGCACTGGGTGGAACAACAGGACTTGAAGGCTTTGAATCAGGAGCAGCCGCATGTTGATGGTTTGCCTTGAACCATTCGAGGTCACGGTGTTTGAGGTGCTCAGATAGCGAAGATGCCACAGATTGGCGCTTTGGTTGAGGTTTTGGAAGGATTCTCGGGATGGAGGCACTGGCTGGGGGATCCGCGTGAATATCTGGGTGGGGTGTAGACGAGGTCGAAGGCTGCGCTGTAATCTATGAATTTATATGTTAGATCATGAATAAACAGCGCGTGTACATCTTACAGGTGATTGAACTGACTCCATTTGCGCATTGCTGGGAAACATTAGTTGTGTGCTTGGAGTCGCATCTCGGGTACTTGTGATGATTGAGGTAGCATCCCTAGACAAAATCATCATACTGATGCTCAGACTCAATAAATGCCAGCGTACTTGTATTCTTGAGTTGTGGCTTCGCTTTCAGCCCGGATAGGATATATAGAATTAGTCGAAATCTCAGAAGAACTTTGGATCAAGTCTTGGAGTCGGACTACATAAGACGATCGACACAGCTGGACACTTAGCGAGATTCAACACGTACGTTGCAGGTCCTCCTCTGTAAAAAACCGTAGGAAAGGAATTACGGCGCGAATTAAGGCCTGATATATATCTATCACAGCAAGTGCTGACGATTCTGTTGGGAGAAACCTTCTCGTAAAGGTCTGATGGGCAATCTGTCGAGTGCAAAATGAATGAATAGAGCAAGAATCGACGTGTCTACACACCTCGAGGAGCAAAACGATCTGATATTAGGGTTTGAAAGTAGTTTATTAAGCCTCGCTTCTGTCAAGCTGAACCAGGATTCCAACACTTACATTACGTAGAGCGTCAGGATAGTATGCTTTCTCGGAGCCCAACCAGTTCTTCAGCTTTTTTGCAGTGTTTATGTACTCGTTGAGGTCGTGTGATGCGAGCCTATTTGCAAAGACCGGGAAGATCTTCGCGTTGGCCACAACGGCGGTGTGTGGGCGAGAACTCATGATAAAGTCGTTGGACGCTGATGCATCTGTGAAATATTTAAAGGCTTAGACGGCCCACCAACCTTGTGGTGGTTTTATTGATTATCATACCAAAGGAATTCAAGTTGTGGGTGTCACAGCTGGGTGCTTGTAAGTTTAAAGCTATGACAGCTGCAGGACGCCGTATGTAAGTGGCAACAAAGGCAAACAAATTTATGTAAACGTCGTTGAAAATTCTGATATCTTCCTTGCTTCTTCGGTCCGTTCCACGAGACTACATGGTACTGAGGGTACGTTTCATTGCTCTGATGCACGCTACCTAGACACTGACGATTATATTACGATAGATCGATGTCTGTCTAGATTGAGCAGGCAACACCATGCTAGGCACATAGAATATATATAATTAGTGGAACACATCCCTATCTTCATTCAGGCGTGCTGCAGCTCTTGAAGCTCGTGCCTTCAGATGCGCTTCTCATATTCAGGTTGGTCGCGCAAATAGCTTCTATGTTTTACCAACGATCTGATTCTTATAAGTATGTAAAGAACCTATCGTAGACAGCGATTCATGTTGCAGCAGTTGTCTTGGTGGACATCGTGCGAAATGATCCTCATCTTGATATGCCCCACTCCTTCAATTGATGCGGCACATCGGTCATGCTAGTACCGCATGCGTATTTCCATGAGTGGTGCGTCACAAGACCTCGATATTCATCCTGTGTGCTCGTGGCTCATGTAAACGTTGCGTCTCGGATGACCGTCGTACGTACCTTTGACACGTCCGTCGGTTCCCAACGTTCAACGACATATTCAAATTGCCTGAAGTCCGGTGTGCGAATCGTGAGCACACGTATGGCTAGACTTCCTTGACGCAGTCGATGTTGATGCAGATGGAGTTAACAAACCGTGAGAAGAGCGGAAGAGTGCTGCGGAACCAATCTCTATCAGGCAGTGGTTTGATGAAAAAAATACCATACTGGATGCTTGCAGGTGGATTCGGAAGTTGATGCATCTGATGGCTCCCGCTTTTCATACTAAGCTAAGTATAACCACCAGTAAGCTGTGGGATTCTTTGGCATGCTGTATGATGAGTAAGCTGATCTCCGTCCTGGTAGCACTCTACATGAGTCAGAATAACATGGTTCTTTTCGTATATAACGGTGTAGATGCGGCAGCCAGTGGCAGAGTTGCCAACCCTGTCGTAACACCCTCCAGGCATAATCATACATGACCATTTCTGAGTTGTCAACGGGCATGCCACTGGATGCCGCTACTTTGATGTCGACAGTTTTGGAAGGCATCCTATATGGTGAGTATTACAATTGCTTACTCCATGGATCCTACGGTTACAAAACGCTGAGAGGTTTTCAGGCTTTTCAGTCCTTATGTTTATAGGTACCATATGGATATTCACCTACAAACGTCGCATGCGAGACGCCAGGCCTACTATTGTGGTTGCCACCCTGTTGTTCCTACTGAGTACTGTGGTTAGCCTCCCGCCGCTTGCAGACGATGTCATTTGCTGAGGTCTCCAAAGCACATGGTCGTATGCATCATTTACGTTGAAAACGGACTGGTGAAGTATCGCGACACGTTTCCGGGCGGTCCAGTGGCGTACTTCGCAGACCTTCTTCAAGCGATGTTTGTGGTGAAGAATGCGATACTTGTCTTGCAAACTCTTCTCGGCGACGGGGTAGTGGTGAGTTCGTTTTTTATCTACCGGCTGACACCCTTGTGGCTCATAGGAATCCCCATGAACGAAAAAGATATATCGATGTTACGTTGTTTGGCAATCTGCCCGCATTATCATCCTACCATGCATAATGTGGTGCGGTGTCGCAGGTTAGGTGGCAACTACAGCTAGGAAGCTGTACGTTCTAATTTTGTCTTCAAGTGTTTGGTGTCTGTATGGTCTACAGCATGTCCCAACCGGCTAACAATTCCACAAATTTTTTCCTTGGCGCGACCACACAATGGATCACGACATTCATTTCCTTCACAATGGCAACTAATTTGTTGAGTTCAGGTAAGCACACTTCTACATAATATCGAGTCCTCATACTAACTTGAATATATCCAGGGTTACTAGCATATCGCGTCTGGACGATCGAACGCAAAGTCTCTGCAACTCGTGCTACGAAAAACAACATACCCATACTGCGTGTGTTTGTGGATGCCGCTATTCTGTACTCTGCGGCGGTGTGCTCTTCGCTGATCTCTTTCGTTTGCTCGAGCAGTGGAATGTATGTTATGGCAGACCTGGTAATTCAGTCATTAATACCTGTTTTAAAAATGAACGAGCTTCAATCAACCACATAGGTCATCCCGATCATTCCGATCGCCTTCTATATGGTGTTTATTCGCATCGCGATCAGTCAAAACAATCCAACTTATGCCCCGACGGTCCGTGGTGGGATAACTGAGACGGAACGAAGAAATTCGCATTATCCTGTGCAGCCTTCGCACACTATCAAATTACACAAACAGAACAGTAATACTTCCTTGACCGATAGTACAAAAGTGCAAGGATAGTTCCACCTCTAGTGATAGCGAGGTGCGAACGCCATATCAAATACTTTGACGATTCCGACTTTGTACACCCTATTCTACGTAATTCTCTTTCCTTTTCCTATACTCTTTACCGTTTCACATTTTCACACATTTATTTATATCTCTCATCTCTCGTCCACCATCTCTAATCATGTATAAAAACCCGCATAAATTCTTCCAAAGTCTATCGATCCTACTCACCAAAGTTTCTCAAACTCTGGCCATCAGCTCTTTTCATTTGCGTTTCCCTTCAGACTTGCCGGCACTCGAGCGGTACGCGTTGTACTGTCCACTTTACAAAAGCTAGTGGAGTATACCAAGCTGGATGACTTCAGATATCTCTATAGGCGTAGTTATCCAGCTCAGTATACTTCTGTCGAGCTATTCTGACACTTCGAGTAAGCCTTCACGTAAACATTCGGGTCAGACACCTAGTACCCACCGAAATGACTGCCAAATCTGCCTTACTTCTGCAACCAACAGAAGTAACAAGCTTCAAATCCCATCGTCCACCACGCTTGATAGCAAATAAGTGATATTCCGATTGTCATAATAAGTACATCGTCCACATGTTTCCAACGTAGACCAGACCTCTCGCTGGTACCTGATATACATTACTTGGTATTGCACAAATAAACATAGCCCAGTCAGGCGGTGTTGAGTGTACAGGTCCCAACTTTCATCCGCAAAAAAGAAATTCAATATAGAATCGCATTTCCGCTACGCGGTATGATACGACACTTGAATGGCAACGGAAGGCTGTCAGGTTGTTATCAACAAAACATATAATAAGTGCATGAAATAGCTGCGAACCTCACAAAACTCGACGTATATTCAAGGACCACCTCTTCTTCGTTGCCGTCCTCTTTCAATGGCGGTCTGATTTCAAAAGTAGCCAGAAATTGACTGACGAATAAGAAGATCTGCAGGTTTGCAAGGCTCATTCCAGGACATATTCTTAACGTCTGCTCAGCAAATGCAAGACAACCATGATGTGTCGTTTGCCTACCTCTTTCCAAATCCAAACGTGAAGTCTCGGGGATCCTTCGCGCTGCTTTCATGCCCCAAAGGCAAATGACGCTCAGGCATAAATTGATGAGGGTCTCGGTAGATGCTCGCGTCGTGAGTCATTGCCCTAAATCAAGCATTGTGATTTCTTCCTCTCAGAGCCTAGTGGCTAACCTACCAAATGTTGAACATCACCCAGGTATCTTGGGGAATACGGTAGCCCTTGTACGAGTCGGTTTTCATGGGCGACCTTGGGATCATAGGTGTCACAGGATTAAAGCGATGAACTTCCCTTATTGCCGCATCGACGTATGGCAACGCAGCCATGTCAGACAGCAGGGGTAGTCTAGTAGACTCAGTGACGCTCGTAATCTCTCGGTAAGCCCTTTCTTGAACATCTTGGTGCGCCATCATCAATATCAAGAAGTCCATAAATACCGCGTATGTCTGTAAAAAGGTTCGCGCCGTTTCAAAATGTCAGATAACACAAACAACTTACAGTCTCTATTGCGGCTAGCTGTAGTGTTAGAGAATGTCTACTCCTTCATAACAAATTTACACACCTGTATAGATGCTTGATGCTGCAGAGATGAGCTCTTCTTCCTTATATTTTGACGTGCCTGCAATGATGTCGCTGAGTGCGTCGGGCACCATCCCCCTCATCTCAGTGCCGTCGAGCTGTGTTATGTTCGTTACAAGTAGGATACGATACAACAGATAAACGTACGATAGAACTGCGTGCCTGTCGGAAAGGTCGTGCAGTATACTCCATGAACTTTGTCCTAGCATCCCTCGCCCATGGTTTGAAAGCCATTCCAGGGAACCAGTCCGGTAAATACAATACTGATATATTCGATAAGACTGTGTGTGGTCAGAAAAATATGCTTTACCTAGAGGCACAGTATCAGCAAGCCAGCGTCCAGGCCGCAAAGCTTGTTGGGTGTGAAGAGAAATTTCGTCCCCCAGTTTGAGCTCATGATCTTCTACTTTTGTCCCGTATGTAAATCGAGTAATGAAAGACCCAAGATACCTTGGTATTCATAGAAAGACGTCAGTAAGTGACCGTGGTGTTAGATAGTATCCGCACCTTCGAATATGCTGCTTGAATAACTCCGGAGATTGTGCGATCTGCAGCATTAAGCTGGTAGTCTCTTCTTCAAGGACTGGACCCCAAGACCTTTGCGCCTTTGGATTGAAAGCACTTTGAAGGATCACCCGGGCCTTCTTCTGCCTGTCAGTATGATCCATGAATGCGATATTGTCTTGCCGTCCAGTGAGAGCCACCATTGACCAAGTCGGACGCCGGGCATAAAGTGTAGACTTCGTTTCCAACAGGTCCGTGGCCGCACTAGCTTCATTGACTATGAGGATGTCCCGACCAAAAGCATAAAGATATATTAATGGTCCTAAAAATAATGAGCTCGCAGTGTATCGGACGAGGAAGAGATCATACCAAATATTTTGGACCAGTTAACAAACTCTTTCCATGGATGCTCCCAAGGCAATATCTGCTCGTTTCCAAACCAAAACTTTCCTTGTGGACCTGCATCACTGGCGTCACTCTGTGCGTTCGGCACGGCACATTGAACAATCACCTGGGGGAAGAGGCAAGCGCCGGGATCTGGCAAAGGCCCAACTCGCCAAAGCCAGCGTACAAAAACACGAACAGAGACCTAATGTGAACATCTTCGATCTTCGGACATACGATAGCTTGAATGGGCCGCGTTCTTGTATTTATGCTCGGCGGTAGCCCGAGCGTGCCAGAATGTTTCGATCCTGGAACTTCCATCCGAGCGCGCTCGGGCTATGAGATTGATACGGCCGCATTGGTTTTAATTTGAGAGTAGTACCGGATTTGATGATGTGGCTGAACACTGAGCAACTGCAAGAGTACTCTACTAGGGTCCAGGGTCCATGATGGGTATACAGTATACTAGTTTCAGCAAACTTTTTTTTCTCCTCGGTCTCTGATTAGTCATTGCATGTCTGGACGGTCCTACTCGTCGAGCTCGTGGTCTTTGCACACAACATCCTCTGCCATTTTTTTTCGAGCTGTAGTGCCTATGGACGCTTTGGATCCTGCCTATAACCATTGACAGCAATCCCACTTCCGCTCTTTCCTAGGGCCTGCAGCCTGGCCATGCCGTAACCGCCGGTTGATCCTTTAAATTTTGGAACAACACTTCATCAAGACTGGGCGATACGTCCAGGCCAGGATCTATCGCCAGATCCTGATCACCGCGCTCGCAGTCAACCCTGCCTCGTTGTCTCTTCATCAACTCAGTCACCTCTATTGGTGCGCACTGCGGGTCTCATATTCTTTCTTCAGTGATTCCACTGCCATCCTATATCTACATATGGCATGTTCCTGCCATCGGTAGTCATAATTTTATTACATCCACATTAGGCGGCTTACACTCAGCAAATCAAAGACACGAAAATTTTAAGAAGTTGGTTCATGAAATATCGTCGAGGAGATGCTACACGTATTGGAGAGGGTGACAGACACGAGGAAGATGGTGAAAGCGCGCGGAGGAGTTGGGGGGGAGGAACTATTAATTTAGAGTGGCGATAAACGTTCAAGGGAGTGACTCCGCAAACGTGGCAAAACAGTTACACACAAGGGCGGTGAACTTCGGCGGCAACTTGCTTAACGAGCGGTGGTTGAACGATTTGGAGGTCATCATGTTGTCACCCTGTTGAGAGCCGATCTATGCACACTCCGGTACGTAGTGGCTTACTATTTTAGATCCAGATGTTTCTGATCAATCAGAGACGCGTAACCTTCTCTTGTTTCATCCACTCTTTTTGATCCTTATCGGACCGTCTGGGGGTACCGCGTGCACTGATTCGGAAGCTCAAACGCTCAAGCGCTCAAGATGCAAGCTGCTAGACTAGTACTGGTTCGTCGCCATCCATATCAGGTGATCTTTGATACTAGTCAACCAATATGACAAGTCAATATCATTCTAGAATCTAGTAATTGTAGGGTCGAGATCCTACCAGATCTTATCACGGAACTTGCCATCCTGTAGATGTTCTCATCAGACCAAGCATCACATCCCATGGCTATTTTGGTAATTGTGGGTTCACTAGCTCCGTGAACTGGGTCGGTATTTAGTGCCGCTGAAAGGCGTAGTTGGTCTTAGTCACACTGTAACTCAATCATCTCCGTGATCAAGATATTCTCGCGCAGATGCGCCCAATGATCATCGATCGATATCCAATCACGGTTCTAGCATTTCTCTCAGCGCCTGTCTCTCTATAAGAACGGCTTCGAGTCTCATTTCTCCTTACTAGCTGAACAATGCTGACCTCCGTCGATGGAATCAAAGGACAAGTCTTTGACTATATCATCATTGGTGCGCTCTGTATCAATTTCTGATGTAGAGTAACTCACCTTGCTTCCAGGTGGTGGAGTAAGAAGGATCATTCGCGGCTCTTAACTTGAAAACTGACCAATAGCGCCTAGACTACCGGTCTCGTTTTAGCGACACGTCTGTCAGAAAACCCATCGACTTCGGTGCTTGTCTTGGAGGCAGGCAGTGCTCATATCGATGATGCCAATCTACGTCAGTCTGTCAGAATACTCGTGAATTGTCCCTGACATCAAGTCTAGTGATACCTCAACAACGTTGGTTGTTTATGGGCAAAGCTGAATACGACTGGAACTTTAAAACTGTCAGTCTCTCCGACTGTAGGCTCGTGACCGCAACTAACCAGCGCAAAGGAAACACAACATCATGCCAAAGACAGAATATTCGCTTGGCCTAGGTCAGTTTGTCCTGCTTGACTCCGAAGAGTCATTGCTACTTTAACAAACGGCTCTTGTTTACAGGGGAAAAGGACTGGGAGGCAGTTCCGCAATCAATAATCTCCTCTGGAATAAGCCAGCGCGCCAGCACATTGAAGGCGAGCTTTATTTGCCTAGATCGACGCCTCCTTAACACACCAACAGCATGGGGTGCGCTTGGCAACGATGGTTGGACTTGGGAAAAATTTCAGGCATATTCCAAGAAATCTGAGAGGTCAACAATATCAATATGCTGAGGGCTGCGTCACTAATCACCTCCCAGGTTTGTGAAGCCGAACCATAACACGGATGTTTTGACGTATGATACAAAGCTTCACGGAGAGCATGGTGTGTCGCTTCGTTGATAGCATAATGAATCTTGCTCAACTTATCTCAGGCCCCATCGTCACGTCATTTCCTCCGCTTATTTCAAACCTTGAGGAAGATTTCAGGAAGGTATTGCTTGTATCCTAAGAATGACATATTCTATCTCACATCGCTGGCCAGGCAATGGAGGCTCACAATGTCCCGACTATTCAAGATGCGGTAAGTTCGTTGTAATGACACACTTGTACGTTCTGAAAGAAGTTTCGCATCCAGTTCTCCGGGGAGGTAAATACTTTATTCGCTTACGACCTTTTCCACCTAATCTTCACTCAGATCCGCGGAACATCTCCCACTCTGTCCAATTTGGACCCATCGACGCATCATCGATCTTATGCTACTAACGTGGGTGCCTCGAAGTTGTAATCAAAGTTGATACTGATCCGTCACAATCGCTCAGATGTATTATCAACCAGTTGCAGGCCGTACCAACCTAAAGGTCATCGTTGATGCCTATGTGACCGAGATCATTACAACGAAAGCCAATGGATTAATCACTGCCACTGGTGTCAAATTTGTCAAAAGCGACAATACCTACACGGCAAATGTCGCTGGCGAAGTGTGCCTAACGGCTGGGTAAGCCCTTTTTTACTATTTGAGTTGCTGCAACTAAAAACTTCCTCAGTACAATTATGTCTCCGAAGGTTTGAGTTCTTCATGTATAACTACCTTGATATGGAATAACTTTCTACTTAGATACTTGAAATGTCTGGCATCGGTGATCCCGCTGTTCTTCGACGGGCGGGTATTGATGTGAAACTTGACCTCCCTGGTGTTGGAACGAATGTTCAGGAACATCTATACACAGGAGTAACCTTCGGTGCGTCGCGGAATACCGACCCAGCGTATGGTCACTGACTCACCCTGACTCAGAGTTGACGGATCACTTTGCGGGCGAGCAGGAGGTCAATACCTTTGACTCTCTCGTCACCAATCTTGGCTTGCAACAAGAGCTGTTGTAAGCCGGTTCAATAGTCAATTGGATCGTACCGGCTGAACAGGTCATTGCTAGTGCATCTGGCAAAGGCACTTTGAACCTTAACACTGTCGAGATCGCATTCGTTGCGTTAGCTGATATCTCACCCGAACTCAATGCAAAAGTAATCGCATCCTTGCAAACTGAGGAGAAGGACGCAGGACTCGCCGCGCAGTACAAGATACAAGCAGAGCATCTTCGGGAGAAGGTCCCTAGTCTCGAAGTCATACTGGCTCCAGGACCCGCAAAGCGTATGTATCACTTGCGTCGTTGTATTTAGGCTGATTTTGATGCTTATTGCATTGCAGCACCCCTGCAGGGGTGGGATGCCTCGAAGAAGCATATTTCACTCTGTTTTGCAACCAACTGTCCGCTTTCTCGTGGAACCATAGTAAGTGGCAAATTCACCCATGAGTTCTTCGCCAATGCATTTGATAGCATGTTACATCCAAAGATTCGCTTGCGATTGACCCGCATGTTTTCGAGAATAGATTCGGTAAGGCACACTTTCCTCGTATCCGCACCACTCTAACACACCCTGTCGATCTTAAGACCTGGATACCATGGTTGAATTAGTCAAGTATTGCAGGAAGTTAGCTCAGACGCCTCCCTTGAAAGGAGAAGGAGAGGGCCGACTCAAAGGTAAGCGTTGTTTTCACACCTTGTGAAACAGACTCATACCGCATGCATTCCAGAAATTCATCCCGGACCGGACTGTCAAGATGATGCCGCCATCGCAGGTTCTGTCATGATTCAATTTTTGGAGTGAAATTGCTCACCTGAATTTAGAATGGATTTGCAACAATGTCAGCACGACCTTTCGTAAGTTCTCTCTGCATGGCTGCATACACAACGGTGCTTAATCATTGCATGTCAGATACTGCTGGTTCATGTTCCATGCTTCCGAAGGAATTGAACGGCGTCGTCGATCCTCAACTCAAGGTAATACTCGAACACAATCATTTGTCGTGTTTTAACCATGGACCTATAGGTATGGGGCACCCACAATATCAGAATCGCCGACTTGTCGATCATCCCACTCCATGTTGGCAGCCACACTCAATGTAAATTTATCGCTTATTGCTTCACTACACCTCCTAACATCATCTTTCCAGCTGTGGCATATGCTATAGCAGAACAAGGTATGCTCCGATTCTTTCTGAAACTTCTCGCTCTCATCGTGAACCGGTGATCTTAGCTGCGGACATCATCAAGGCGGCCCACAAGTAGTAGATGAACTCAGCTGGTTTATGTTGTACAATAACAATAGAATCGTAGTCACATGTACCAATAAGCATACGTCTTGAACAACCTTTTCAGAACTGTTCTATTTGGCACGTTCAAATAAATCGATTGTCATCAAGATGTCTTCAAGGCCAGCCTCATGCACCGTGGTCAGTCTTAAGTTCAGGCCCCGTGTATTTCTAGACACGACGGACACTATAGTATATCACAGATCACGATTCATAAGATAAGGATACACGGATCTACTCATGCTCTCGCTACAAGTTGCTGCGTCACTCACTGCCATTCTTGGACATCTCCCTAGCTCTGGCTTGGAGTTCTTCTGCGAGCTTCTCAGAACGGGGAAGTATACAAACGTGAAACGATTCAGGGAACCTTATCCATCTAGTCGTAAGTAAAACATTCAGGTAGTGCATGACCCAACTGACCTCATCATACCCTGTCTAAACGGCGCCCTCAAAAGAGAGTTCCTTCCATCCGATCCAACAGTCGGAGATATGACAAAGGTGGACACGAGACCAGTCACATATAAAAATACACTATTATCCGCAAAGAACCTGCCGGGACATATCCTTGAGGCAGATTGACATCAGAACATCAGATTAGTGTCGCCACTGCGCCACGCACCTCCTACCAAATCCAAAAGCGTATGAATATGGGTCCAATGCTGTCCTTTCGACGCAATCGTCAAGAAAACGCTCTGGTGCAAATTCGTCGGGAGAAATTCCGCTGATGTTATCCCTAGACATAGCCCTATAAAACGGAATGAGCACGCCGTAGAATCTATATGAGTTGCATAATGCTGACCAAACATTCGGAAAAACAATTGTTCCCTTAGGCACGCGGAACCCTTGGAAGAAATGACTCAATAGATGCCTGCTGATTCAAAGAATTGCGCGGACCTTGGTATACATCTTCCTTGCTTGTAAAATGAGGGAGACTTAGAGGAACCACTGGATTCCACCTCATTATTTCTTTGATGGCAGCATTCACATAAGGTAAGCGGGAGCGATCATCCAATGTCGGGAGTTGCCCATGGCCAACAACATGATCAAGCTCCATCCTTATCTTAGTTTGAATATCAGGGTACAAGGCCATGGCGAGAATGAAAGCCAATACTGTGCCCATGGTCTGCATCTCGAAACGTCAGAACATGTATGATCAATGCATTGAAATCTTGCCGTTTCACTACCAGCTAATGAGAGTCAATGTCAAATCGGAACGTCAAAGACTTCAACTCACCCCCGTACATCGAACCAGCAGCCCACCGTATTTGATGTTCCATGTCGGCAGCGCCTTCTACCTGAAGACAAGTAGCGGTGAAGGATGCGGTTGGTGAAGGCGACGAAAACTGTTGTTTCGCATATTCAAAGGGTAGTCCGACAACGCGAAGAAGGCGCGTGCGGCCCTCTGCAGCAATGGCATGAATGTTATTGAAGGGGACCCAAGAAGGGATATATCTGACTGGAACCATGCAGATGCTTCATATCAGCACTTCTGAGGACAGAATTTCACAAGATTTACTGACGCCATGGAAATATATCGACAGCGTATGCTCCTGGCATCATTCCTTTGCCTATAGTGGCCATCATAATCTCCAGTTCAGCAATAAACTAGAAGGGAGGTATAAGAATATTTGTAAGACAAAAGTCTATTGTTGACCAAGTAGAGCGCACAAACATTCATCGTCTCCGAGCTTTTGACTGGGAAACCATATGTCATGGACAACACAGCGCGGCCCGTAGCCCTTGAATTACCTTCTGTGAGCTGAAAGACGCTATGATGAAGTGCACCACTTACAACCGAAGCTGAGATATGAAGTCCCTTGGGTTCTCGACGAGACTGTCCAGAAACAACACGACAGCCTCCGTTTGCAGCTTGCTATATTCTTTGATTGCACCAGCATTCAAAGCCAAATGAGCAAACTTCCTCTGTTCTTTCCACGCAGCGCAATATCGAAGTAAAGCAAAGCTCTAGGCCACGCAACCAAGAGCGAAGTTAAAACACTAACAACGGCAGCATCCTAATACCACCTACTTGGCCAAGGCCCATGAGCTCTCCTAACATCATGGGTACCGGACGATCGGAATACGATTTCTTGGATAAAAGTTCGTTAGCATGTTCGAAGGAGCTCAACACCATGATCCGTTGTTGCAATGCCTCAATGTAGATGATGTCGCCTATGAGAAGAATGTTTGCCGAAAGTACTTTGTATGAAATGTCTGGACAACTAACCATACAAGCTTTTCCATTCTGCGAATACCTTTGCCATGTCAACTAATGGAATATCGAAGAGGTTTCCTATGATTGGCATTTTTTTGGGACCAGGAGGTAACGGTATGAACTGGTGTATGTCCTTTGGCTCGCATTGTCTGAGTCTTTTGCGAACGACTTGGCCCAAATAGACAGCGAATGCACCGGCCAAGCAGGTAAAACCTACTAGTATCAGCTTGGAATACATGTGAATGGAAGTAAAAGCTGAAACACTTTGAAACAGCTTGATGATCCCATTCAGCCTAAATATCACCGGTGCACCGCCGAAACCTAGGCTGTGCGGGTGTCATTAATATCGTTGAACGTTGGGAAAGAGTTGCTTTGGGGTTCCGAACAGCGAAGGCACTACGCGGAGTAACAATACTAGCCCAATTTGAGCCCAGTGATTCAATTACATATGGCATATGCATGTCCCAAAATGGGCCATGCCTAATCAATTACCAACTAAAAGGTATCACCGCTCATACAGGATCCACAAAATGGTGTTATGTGGGGCGCCGTGATCTGATACTGATGCAGCTGGACTCCGAGCCACATCAGCTGCGGTACACCGGGCGCAACTTTCTATTTTCAAAGTGTCTGGGTTCACACGAGCGCGCCTTCAAGTCACTGGAGTTTTTTCCAAGAGCGTTAGTATCGAGTCTCAAGCTCCAGTTCGAACACTGAGAGCGCAAAAGCTCCGAGTTGGAACAGGTAACATTAATTAAACAACACCGAGTACTAGTACCGGAACGAAGAACTACTAATCAGAAACCGAAGAGAAAAAAAGTATGCCGAAACTAGTATACCCGGGCCCATCAACCGGACATTACCAGTACTCTTGCAATTGCTCACTGCTGTTCAGCAACATCATCAAATCCGCCAATTGATTACAATATTAACGTTATCACCGTGACGGTGGTACTACTCTCAAAATCAATGCGGCCGTATCAATCTCATAACCTGAGCACGCTCGGGCTACAGCCGAACATAATATAAGAACGCGGCCCATTCAAGTTATCGTATGTCCGAAGACCGAAGATGTTCACATTAGGTCTCTGTTCGTGTTTTTGTACGCTGGCTTTGGCCAGTTGGGCCTTTGCCAGATCCCGGCGCTTGCCTCTTCCCCCAGGTGATTGTTCAATGTGCCGTGCCGAACGCACAGAGTGACGCCAGTGATGCAGGTCCACAAGGAACGTTTTGGTTTGGAAACGAGCAGATATTGCCTTGGGAGCATCCATGGAAAGAGTTTGTTAACTGGTCCAAAATATTTGGTATGATCTCTTCCTCGTCCGATACATTGCGAGCTCATTATTTTTAGGGCCATTAATATATCTTTATGCTTTTGGTCGGGACATCCTCATAGTCAATGAAGCTAGTGCAGCTACGGACCTATTGGAAACGAAGTCCACGCTTTATGCCCGGCGTCCGACTTGGTCAATGGTGGCTCTCACTGGACGGCAAGACAATATCGCATTCATGGATCATACTGACAGGCAGAAGAAGGCCCGGGTGATCCTTCAAAGTGCTTTCAATCCAAAGGCGCAAAGGTCTTGGGGTCCAGTCCTTGAAGAAGAGACTACCAGCTTAATGCTGCAGATCGCACAATCTCCGGAGTTATTCAAGCAGCATATTCGAAGGTGCGGATACTATCTAACACCACGGTCACTTACTGACGTCTTTCTATGAATACCAAGGTATCTTGGGTCTTTCATTACTCGATTTACATACGGGACAAAAGTAGAAGATCATGAGCTCAAACTGGGGGACGAAATTTCTCTTCACACCCAACAAGCTTTGCGGCCTGGACGCTGGCTTGCTGATATTGTGCCTCTAGGTAAAGCATATTTGCCTGACCACACACAGTCTTATTGAATATCTCAGTATTGTATTTACCGGACTGGTTCCCTGGAATGGCTTTCAAACCATGGGCGAGGGATGCTAGGACAAAGTTCATGGAGTATACTGCACGACCTTTCCGACAGGCACGCAGTTCTATCGTACGTTTATCTGTTATATCGTATCCTGCTTATAACGAACATAACACGAAGCTCGACGGTACTGAGATGCGGGGAATGGTGCCCGACGCACTCAGCGACATCATTGCAGGCACGTCAAAATATAAGGAGGAAGAGCTCATCTCTGCAGCATCAAGCATCTATACAGGTGTGTAAATTTGTTATAAAGGACGGGTCATTCTCTTACACTACAGCTAGCCGCAGTAGAGACTGTAAGTTGTTTGTGTTATCTGACATTTTGAAACGGCGCGAACCTTTTTACAGACATACGCGGTATTTATGGACTTCTTGATATTGATGATGGCGCACCAAGATGTCCAAGAAAGGGCTTACCGAGAGATTATGAGCGTCACTGAGTCTACTAGACAACCCCTGCTGTCTGACATGGCTGCGTTGCCATACGTCGATGCGGTAATAAGGGAAGTTCATCGCTTTAATCCCGTGACACCTATGATCCCGAGGTCGCCCATGGAAACCGACTCGTACAAGGGCTACCGTATTCCCCAAGATACCTGGGTGATGTTCAACATTTGGTAGGTTAGCCACTAAACTCTGAGAGGAAGAAATCACAATGTTGGATTTAGGGCAATGACTCACGACGCGAGCATCTACCGAGATCCTGATGAATTTATGCCTGAGCGTCATTTGCCTTTGGGGCATGAAAGCAGCGCGAAGGATCCCCGAGACTTCACGTTTGGATTTGGAAAGAGGTAGGCAAACGACACATCATGGTTGTCTTGCATTTGCTGAGCAGACGTTAAGAATATGCCCTGGAATGAGCCTTGCAAACCTGCAGATGTTCATATTCGTCAGTCAATTTCTGGCTACTTTTGAAATCAGACCGCCGTTGAAAGAGGACGGCAACGAAGAAGAGGTGGTCCTTGAATATACGTCGAGTTTTGTGAGGTTCGCGGCCGTTTTATGTACTTATTATTATGTTTTACTGATGACAACCTGACAGCCTTCCATTGCCATTCAAGTGTCGTATCATACCGCGTAGCGGAAATGCGATTCTATCTTGAATTACTTTGTTTGCGGATGAAAGTTGTGATCTGTACACTCAACACCGCCTGACTGGGCTGTATGTTTCTTAGTGCAAGACCAAGTAATGCACATCAGGTACCACCGAGGGGTCTGGTCTACGTTGGAAACATACTTATTATGACAATCGGAAAATCATTTATTTGCTATCAGAATAGCTCGACAGACGTATACTGAGCTGGATAACTACGCTTATAGATATCAACAGACGGCTGTCATCCAGCTTGGTATTGGTGGACGAGAGATGAGAGATATAAATAAACGTGTGAAAATGTGAAACGGTAAAGGGTGTACGAAGTCGGAATTGTCAAAGTGTTTGATTCATGCGGCGTTCGCACCGGTGAAACTTTTATCACCGCTCATACAGGATCCACAAAATGGTGTTATGTAGGAGCGCCGTGATCTGATACTGATGCGGCTGGACTCCGAATCACACCAGCTGCGGTACACCGGGCGCTACTTTCTATTTTCAAAGTGCCTGGGGCTCACACGTGCGCGCCTTCAAGTCACTGAAATACTTGGAGTTCTTTCCAAGAGCGTTAGTACCGAGTACACATCCACTTGACAGAAGTTCACGACGCCTACTAATCACGCGTCACATCTCAGACACTGATGAATTCCTCAGCCTGTACTTTGCCAGACAGTTTCGAGCAATTTTGCAGCGATCAATCAGCTTCTACGTTTTGTTGGAATGTCAAGGTTGATAGTGACTCAACCCTCTCAATTTCTGATAGAACGAGGGCAGACTTGATCAAGGACGCTACTGCAACTTCACAACGGTTCTTACATTCCGGCCCTTCACGAAGGCGATGCGGAGCACCACTAGTCAATGTATGTTTCTTCGCGCGCAGTGGCTATGATCTCTTTGTGGGGTTCCTCGCTGCCTTGCTAAACAGATGGACTGTGTGTCTAAACTTTCTTCTTACCTGCGAATAAAGTCTGATCATTCCAAGCCGACATTGATATCTGACAAGAATAGTCCTGAAGGTGTAATACACCTTGTTCGTGCCTCCGGTTCTCAGTGTCTTTTCGTTGACGCTACTCATCCCGACCTCGTCGATCTCGTACAACGCCAAGTCCCAAATCTTCAAATCATTCCTCTACAGGGCGATGATGGGACGACTCTACAAACCCCCGTCACTTACCCTCCCATCAATCAAGACCTGGACTTAGACCTAGATATGGTCGCGTATAATCTTCATACTTCAGGATCAACAGGTATGCGACATCGTCTCTCTATGTCAATCTAACCTTCGAGATATTGCAGGACACCCCAAACTGATACCAATTACTCACAGACAGTGGTACGACCAAACCATGCGATTGACACCATTTCCGGGCCGTGTAGTGTGCACTCCTATGCCTATGTTTCATGTAAATGCATCCATTGAGGTCTCATCGGTTTACTCATGCGCATCTGCAGACGGTGGGGCTTACTTGCTTAACCAAGTTCACTATCGGTGCAGGCTGCATACCGGTAGTGATTGAATCCACGCGACCTTGCACAGGAGAATTACTGTGTCATATTCTCAGCCGATTCAATGGTGCAATTTGTGCTACCCCTCCGTCCCTACTTGAACAGATCTCCTTGATGGGAGAAGGAGCAATACAAACACTCGGCTCTACACATATGGTCTTGTTTGCTGGCGCACCGCTACAAGAGCCTGTTGGTAACATATTAGCAAGTCATGGCGTGAATATCATTTCGGCCTTTGGAACGTTAGTGTCCTCTGCTAACCATCGATGGCGTTACTTTCTGATCTTTGAACACAGCACTGAGACCGGACAATTAACTGTGGCAGATATCAGCTCTGATGATCCCCTCGACTGGCCTTACATCCGATTCATCGATCCATCTGAAATAATATTGGTGGATGTACCAAATGCCAGTGATCTGCGACGTTTAGTTGTCAAGGTATTTCTTTTCAAAAAGTTTAACCTGGCTTAATTTGACCATACTGTCCAGCCAGGCCGTTTTGTGTCTTCTGACCTAGTCAATCATCACGATCCTATTGGCTTCAGCCCTGGAGACCTATGGCGGGAGCATCCAACAAGAAAAGGCATCCCAAATAATTTTCACGCAAGTTACTTCATTAACATGACTGTACAGGGCTCTGGAAACACGCAGGAAGAATGAGTAGTGTGGTTAGTTGAGCTTCTTTTTGAGGGAATGTAGCACGCTGATATCTCTTTTCTAAGACTGTGCTCTGTAATGGAGAGAAGACTGACAACGAACAGCTTGGTAGGGCGTTTCATGATCTCTTGAAAGGTCAGGTAGCAATTCTGAACTTCGATATAGAGTCACTTGTACTCAAGAATTCCATCGTGGAACGCGCGATTGTATTTGGCGAAGGGCGTTTGCAAAATGGGCTGCTTGTTCTTCCCAAGGCAATATCCTGGAGCAATCCTGATTTTGCCACATCCCTACGGTCAACCATTCAACACATGAATTCCGTCATTCCAAAGCATTCTCGCGTCGTACAAGCTCTCGTTATCCTTGGAGATCCGAAAAAACCTTTCGGTCTGACAGACAAAGGGACCATCCGACGCCACGAGACACTCGCTCTTTACTCTCAAGAGATCCAGGAAGCGTATGCAGCTCTGGACTCTGGGTCTCCTTTTAGACCTCTGCCATTAAAGGATGATTATAAGGGCGTTCTAATGTATATTCAGGCAATCGCAGCCCGTGTACTTGGGGTGGAGGTTGCTGTTGAAGATGACCTTTTCTCCCGTGGTTGGTATTCTTGCAATTTACATGATAGCTAGCTCATATCTTTCTAGGCATGGATTCCTTATCAGCGGCGAATTTTACAGCCTACCTAACGCCACTTTGGAAACTCGTTAGGGACACAGAATTACCTCGTAATATCGTCTACAAATATTCATCCATCGTTAGTCTGCATCAAGTAATCACCGGGAGAATATCGCACAACATGCATCGTAATAATGCAGAACACATAGATGCGATCATCAAGAAGTGGACGTTTCCGAACCCTGCTCCAGCCAGTCGTTTATCGTACTTGGAACACACATCCAGCAATATGGACGACGATCGCCTGATTGTGCTCCTCACAGGATCAACAGGCACGTTCGGCAGCCACGTTTTGTCAGAGCTCGTACGGAGGGAAGGAGTCCACGCTGTTTACTGCTTAGACCGCGCGAATCCTCGTTCGTCGGGTGCCCATACTCAGCGAATAAGATACGAGGCTGCGTCAGGCAAAGGAGACACGAAGGTCGAATCTTGGTCTATGAATCTTGGAGAAAGCGACTTTGGTTTAGATTCGGAAACCGTCCAGAAGGTCAGTATCTCGAATCTTGGGAATTTCAGCTCTGATAAGTTGCAACGCGTATCAGATCCATAGAGACGTTACCCACATCGTTCATTGCGCATGGGACGTGAATTTCAACCACGAGTTGGAACATTTTCTCGACCCCCATGTCCGTGCCCTACATACGATGCTCGAACTATCTGCTTCTAGCGTTCGCACAAAGGCACCACGCATCTTTTTCATCTCCAGCGTTTCTGCTGTTGCGAACTACTCGGGGCCCGAACATGCTGTCCCTGAAGTTCCTTTCAACTCGTCGAGTTTACCACTCGATCAGGGTTATGCGCAATCGAAGTATGTTGCAGAAAGGGTTCTAATTGATGCATCTCGAGCCGCAAATATACCAGTAACGATTGTGCGTGCTGGACAACTCGCTGGCAATACCACGCTAGGCGCATGGAATGTGATGGAACATATTCCTATTTTCATTCAGGCTTGTTTCTCTCTGAAGCTTATGCCCTCTCAGATTCCGGTTCGTCATTCAAATAACCTCCATACTCCATCAATGATCTGATTCCTATTATAGAACTTGTCATGGACGCCGATTGATGTTGCAACAGCCATCTTGGTGGACATCGTACTAAAGGACCCTCACAGTGATGTTACCAATCTTTTGGTGCGGCACATCGATAGTCCCAAAGAACTCGCCAGCTCGGATTTTCTACAATGGATGGTTGAGGCATCGGGGAATTCGATAGTTCTCGTATCCAACGAGAAATGGCTCAACTCAGTGCGAAATAGCCCGATGGTCTTGAAGGCGAAGCAGCTTCTACCATTCTTCGAACAATGGCTGTCCAATGCAGCTCAATGCAGGCATCGTGTACTCAGCGTACAAAACACGAAGCTTTTGTCTGAAAGCTTTTCTCGAACACACATAACCCCAGAACTCTTCGGACAGTACGTGAACTTCATTCTCAAGTCAAATGGTTCATCGAGTAGTGTATAAATAATGTACATCGGTCTGGACATGCAAATTTTCGAATTAGAATTTGATGATCTGGTATGAAATCCGGAAGAGCATTGTGATGTACATTTATGGCGATTTTCTGAACACTGGAGTGGATAGCACAGCTCATGAGAGCGAATGGCGAATGTCGAGTTTAGGCTGACAGGCCAGCCTGCAAGTACGGGATGGGAACGGCGGGCTAATGAGGGCACGCCTCACATCAGGGCATTCGCAATTTCGGTACAACAAAGGACACCGGGGTTCCAAGTAGAATAGCACGTATTGCCCTACACAGGATACCCTCCTCAATGGACACAAATGTAATATATATTAAAACAGTACGGGATGGACACACGTACTTGTTAATTACCACCGGCTATCTTTTAATGTTTCAGCCTGCGCTGTTTGAACAGGTATTTGTTTACGGTTGACAGGACTTCTAGGCTGTAGACACAGCACGTAACAGTGGTTATGCTGGGTAGCTAGGGGACGGACGATATGATAGGCCGGGGGGTGACGACTATAACAAGATATGATGAACCGACTAAAGTTGGGCGCCAGACAACGTGGTATATTCGGTATATTATAATAACGGACAATTGGGGCAATAAAACTAAAACTAAGGTCAATAGCTCGGAGTAAGTATCTACATATTATAAGTATGGACATTGGTATATAACCAAACAGTGACGGGAAAGAGTATTTTACATAGTGTCGTCAATGAACGTTTCATTCTTAAAGTAGATTTGAACTGCAGCATAATTGAAACCATGGAAGTGGTTATTTGAGGAAAGGGTCCTGATACTGGAGGTACCGCCAATAGCCTGGCAACATGTGCACTGCCGACAACCACACCTGACAAAATTTGAGCGCAGAGGCGATACGTAGGTGAGTTGGGACTAACGTTGTATAGAAGGAATGATGTTTGGTCCGCTGCCCTGCTTCTCAATAACAAGAATCGAACGCCGATCAGCACAGAGAAACACAGAAGCAGGATACTGTAAGCCCAAGTCAACTCCCACACGAAGCTGACAGCGATCGACCAAAATGCAAGAAGTGGCAAGACCGAGGCACGACCCAATTGTGGTGACACGATCGGTAAGGTCATTCTGCCGGTTAATCTGTCTCCTTCCTCGTCTTTGAAATCTTGGGTATGTATGGTGGTAGCAAACACTGCTGTGCTTATCGCGACAGACAGACATGCTGCAGCGTCCATGTGCGACGCATCACAGCCTTCAGTATTCATCAGCCAGTGTGTATCAGACCGGAAAATACATTACTCGCCTGCGATCAACGTTCCTCCTATTTCAAACGAAGCAAAACCTATAGCAGTTACAACGTTTTTTGTGAGCCAGTGACGGTGTGCTTGTAGTTCATTGTATAAGATAGTAAACAGCACGAGAGCCACGCTAGAAAATAACACAGGACCACCGTGTAAGATGGATATGATCCAACAAGCTGGTACTAAGCCCCAGCGAAGAATGATGGCATGCCTCAGCGAGATTAGACCGGCTGGCAGTGGGCGAATGGGCTTGTTTTTTGCGTCTTCTTCGACATCTTGTATTTGATTGGATGTGTCGAACTGCAGGAGATGCAAAAATATCCACCAAACCACTGGAACAATGCGATGCGGGGTGCAAAGGGGAGCTGAACTGACACTGAATATCGTCTGCAAGTAGGGTACAATGTGGGATTGATCAGTGTTGAACTTCACTACGAATTAATGATCTACGATAGGAATTAACGTAGTTTTTATGTCTGACTTGACAAACAGAAATATTGTCAAAAGCATGCCGAATAATGTATCACTTCGTGTAAAAGCGCTGGTCTGCATCGTGGCTAACCGACGGTTCAAGAACAAAGCATCAACAGTGCAGCTTAAAGTAATTTGTAGTAGCCATGAACAGGGCTGTACAACTACGCCTGTTCGCTTCTTTAGGCTGATAAGTTGCTAGTGACGACTCACCAATGCCATCACGATTATGGCAAAACCTTTTCCCCCACCTATTTGGCCGCATCTTGATCGACCGGGGTGTACCATGTGCAAAATAGCCGACTAGTTGCATGCCAGCCAGTGTGAAAGCTCGTGATAAAATTTATGCGACGGGTTGGCGCCGCTTGCAAGGGCGCCGGACCAACTTAAACGGATCAACGGTCACTTCGAAAAGCGAAGTGGCGAAGCACCTAGATAGAAAAGTGTGAGTATTCTTACGGTAGTAGGCTAGTACGAATATTGTAGGGATGAAATTTGACGTACCCTTTGACTCAGATAGTAAAAGACTGTGGAAAGTGGCGCGGGCGGGCCATAAGTGAAAACGGAATGTGCCAAAAACAGGAGTAAATATATGCAAAGCTACTCTCCGGCGTTTCGCAAACACAACATTCAGGCCTATTAACAGGCTAACATCGTTCTTGTGTTCTGTTTTTTTTTTTTTTTTGCAAAGGTACTTAAGCTATTTTTTGAAGCCTGCTTGCTTATTTCACGTATTGACGTTTAGCGAACAAAAATCGCATTCTGATGTGTGTATCGTCAGTATCGTAATGGCGAAATGACTTCGGGATCAACATGGTACTACCATCAGAACCCGATGGCATGATGACGAGAAGGAGAGCACTTGTACCGAGGAGTCCATTAGAGTGCGTTACGTCAATTGCAGCCTTCATGCACATGTATTGCTTTTACCAATGAAGATAGAAAGGAGATGGCCTCTGCAGATAAATGGTATATATGTAAGGCAATATAACTTTTTCACCAGTCCTCGGTGGAAACGAGTGGCCGGCCGCAGTTCTGCAGTCTGTGCTGATATGAATTTGAAACATCATCACTGGGGAGCTCAGAGATGGGACCGCGGATGTTCCTGTAAAGGTTTCAGCGACTATCCCCATGCTGAAAGTGAGCAGGTCACGGAGACGGTGAACCAGATACTTCTGGCGTAATTTTTGTCCTACCGAGAATATACTCCATGGAGGACAAATACATGACCCCCGGTGCCTTACGCATCTCTCAACTCATGAATGCCCTCGTACCCCCATCAGCCCTCCGTTCATGTTAGAGCGGATATAGGTAATCGCCATATAGGGGCTCCCCCTTGTAGAACGTTGTTTTGGAAATTCAGCTCACAGCATCGCGGCTCAGCGCTCAATTTCCTTCGCTGGTCCTTTTATTCTATTCTACTCCGACACAAGCGATACATCTATCTTAATCAAATCTTAGCCAAGAACACACTGAATTTCAAAGGACTTGCTACTAATGTAAGTGGGATAATTTTACCGAAAGAAACCCCATGGGAAATAAACTCTTACAGAGAATATAGAGCTTATCCCTCGACTCTGGTAGAGGTTTTCAGCTAGGCTGTCCATTAGGAACGTATGTACTGATAAAATTAAAAACTTCATCGACAACACTATGGAAACGTCCTTGGGAGCGAAATTGGTGCATTCATATTAAACAAGCGCAGGTGCAAACTGAGACCTGGCGTGTAATATCGGACCATAGCAGTGTTTCAAAAGATGATTAATCACCAGATTCTCCAAAGAAAAATCAGATGCAAACCGTTTCAGCACAATAGGGATGGGAATCATCAAGCAGGCAATACAGCCAAGTAAAGTCGAAGCCCATCGTGGATCAAGGGCAGTGTACATCTGGGACGCAAATAGCTGCAAGAGAATCATGTACCAACTGCCAGTGCTACAAAAGAAGAGACGTACAGGAAACACTGCGCCTGCAGCACTTCTAAAAACAGTGTTCGCAGCAAGGGCAGATGCAGCGGCAATAAGATAGACGTCTATACAAAACTGAGTAAATGAGGAAAGAAAGAGTTCTCATCGTACCGATGATATAGTTGAATAATGCAAGCTAGAAAGCGCAATCAACTCATTAATGTATCAAAATTGATATGAATGGAAGTTCTTACAAAGATCCAAATTGAAGAGAGTCCCATTAAAGCACCTGCCATCATTGGTGTCCAGTATGAAATGGATGGATAAGATGTCTATCTATAAAGAAATGCGAGTCTGCAAAACCATTTGGATGTCAACTGGGCTTACCTGAACCAAAAGAAGGTGACGGCGAATAGGGGTGCGCCAGACATAGCCAGATTAAGACATATCTCTGGAGAAACCAATCCTGCTTTGTGCTTATCCATCGCTGCCTCATACTGAGGGTGAAATATCAAGAGATACTAGGAAAAGTCAGATGAGGGTGAACGGCAAAAAATGCATGACTCCCTCCAAAAACGCCCGTTATGCTGCCCGTGACCAGAGGTAGGTAAGTCAACCCCAACACCCCTAAGGAACAGATTAATACAAATCGAGTCTTAAACGTAGCAAAATACCTGGCTGAAAGCCGTGTCCTACCGTGAACACTACAGGATATGCTTTGAACAGCAGGTATACACATCCATAGACGAACTACACGACAGTCAAGTCAAAGTAGATGGAAGAGATGAGAGCTTACACTCATGTAAGTGGTGACTGCGAATCGTCAATGCAGCTACCTCTTCGGAGAGCTTGAACTGAGCCATAAGTTGGGTAGCAATGCCAGAAGGGGCCGAGGAAGCAAATGTGCTAAATTACATCATTAATGTCATTTGTCGGGTTGCAGCGTTGAAGAGGAAGAACTCACACATTAAAGCCCAATAACCCCGCAAAATATGTCAGGTACCAACGTTTCCGTCTGCTCCAGTTCTGAAGTTGGTTGTTGAACATTTTTAGAGCTTGCACGAGGAAGCTTTAGATAGATGGCGGTACCTTTGGATTTTCCTTGTCGTCTGGTGCAAATTGTACCAAGTAGGGATCTACTGATGTGACGTTGCCTTGTGCCATGAATATGCGAGTTACTCGATGAGTCTAGTTGAGGCTGGGATATGAAAGGTACACCTGCCAGCCGTCAAAAGCTAGCGCTGAATACTGGTGGGTATGAGGCACTGAAAGAACGTTTGAAGTTTGAACAGCCCTGGCAGTATCATCATGGTATTACTAGTACTATTGCATTTCAATTCACAGCTTCGAAGCAAAAATAGTTTGTCATACTGCACCTTCTTGAAGAGATCAGCTATACAAAAGGAAACAGTAACACCGTCCCCGGGATGGGAGTGGCTTTTAGTCATGGTGCTTGTGAAATGTGGTACACAACACAACCGTTGTTGCCAGTGGGTCCATCACCGAAATTCTCGAAATCTGACGCTGCCTTATTTGGACAATTTCCTGCGCCACAAGCGTATGGGCAATGACATATCAAGTTTGTACTATGTCAGCGCAATAGGAAGTTTGTGAGACACACAACAGTTGATCCGTGTGCGTGTAAGGTCGCCATCAGTATGATGTACTTCAGGTAAGTTCAGACCATCTGCATGTCTCCCAGATATGTTCTGACCTCATATTCGCCTAATACTACATAAAAAAAGTCAAAGTGCAGCATATCCTTCCTGAGCGAGTATATCATTGTCAAGCTCCTCGTCCAAGTCTGCAATCACTGCATCTGGATCGTCTACTTCGTCCTCATCCGCCTCTACATCTGAATCATTCTCTTCCTCATCTTGATGTCCCTCTCCCTCTTCTAGGTTGTCCTCTCCATCCTCAAAGTCTAAACTAATGTTATCATCATCAGTTCCACTCTGCGCTGCAATGGTATTGGGTGCGCCGTCGGACAGCAAGAGCTCATCCCACTCTCGCATCACCTTGTGGCCTACACCGCCACCACGGAAGCGCATGAACATGTCACGATCTACGAACCTGTTAGTTTGAGTCAGCATAAGGTATCATTAGAATATAGATAAAACATACATATTAACATAGAAATATAACCAGTCTTCATCCCCCTCTTCTTCACGACGAGCAAATGATGGCCCAAGGTATTTCTCTGTGCGGCCATAAGCATATGCAGGGATTAGATGCACCCCACAAATAACTTGGTTGGGATCAATGAATCCAAAGCAACCAGAGTCTGAGTCGATGTCGTCAGGGAGGAAACCGAGGTGATGCAAATGTTTGCTTGAGAACCCGCCATTAAAATTCATGTCTCGTCCAAACCAGCGCACAAACAGGATGTCCATGCGCTTCGATGTCGATGGTGTATTCTCTTCACCCCAATACCAGATGTCGACATGGAATATGCATATAAGACGAGCATACCAATAAGGGTGACATTCGTCATTGTCTTCATGCGAGAGTACCATCAGATCAGCACGTGTTTGTGTTACAACCATTATCTCATACTTTTACATTCTTACAACATGCCTTCCTTTCTTGGACTTGTACTTACTATCTCACGATGACTTGGTCTGTGCGCACATATGGATCTATTTAAGCACATGTATTACGCTTGTATTCTTCACTTGAATCTTACTAGGTTTTACCTGGAACATCCTTCGCTTAAGACCTCCAATCTTAAGTCGTCTTTAGACCCGATTCTTAGTTAAAGCACTCCTTTAACTAAGTCCACAGAACTCTCTCTTGTCTGAGAGACTGAGAATCTCAACGACCGAAAACTCTGTCGAGTTGTCGTTGTTAGAACTATCCTAGTTCGTAACAAAAGATTCAAGTTGAAAGACACCACACATCTGTGCGTGTCCGATACCAACAGAACAAAGAAGACAAACCGAAAACAAGAAGAATTGCTGAGCAAGACGGCCAGCACGAACAGCAGACCTGACATCACTCACCCCAAGACTACAGGCCTTGAACCTTGGTACTTCAGTACCCCCGCTCAATATGTCGACATCAAACACTAGCAGCGGCAAAGAATTCGAATACAAGATAAACCACCCTCCCATATTCAATGGAGATAGGGATCTGTCTAGATCATTCCTCCTGTCCTGTAACACTTACATGGATATCAACGATAAACTCTACAAAGAAGACAAACATCGCATCATCTTCATCACGTCGTTTATGAACGAAGGAAATGCCAGATTATGGAAAGAAGAATTTCTGGAGGACGCTCAATTCATTGACTCCTCCGGACAAAAGAAAGGATATGGTACCATGAAAGATTTCTTAGAAGCTTTCAATAAAGCATTCTCCGCAATCGATCCCTCCGGAACGGCAATGACCAAGCTGGGAGCCCTCAAAAAAACCGGAGATCTCCAGACCTATATTGCCGATTATCAGAGGTTGATCGCGCAGGCAAAAGTCAAAGAAGAAACCGCCAAAATCTTTCACTTCCAACAAGGACTCAACATAGGAATCCTTATCAAGATGTTCAATGCTGGAAACGTCCCAAAGAACTTCGATGACTACATCGCCGCAGTAGTCGACATCGATAACTGCCACACACAGTTACAATCCATCAGATCCCGCTTCCCTATACAACAGAAGAAGAAAAGATTTGGGGATCAAAGATTTGTACCCACTAGAGATCGCGATGCTATGGTGATTGATCGACTCACGGATGAAAGTCGCCAAGAACACATGCGTGTTGGAAAGTGCTTCACTTGCCACCAGATCGGACACTGTGCTCGGGAATGTCCGCAGAACAAAAAGGGACCCCCCTTTGTCCGCAAAGTAGAAGAAGAGGAAGAAGAAACTAGGCGCATTCAAGAGGATTTTTGAAACGGAGAAACATATCGACGATGGAATCTCCAATAGAACCTGTACGTTTGATACGAGCTGTCAATGATAAAAAAGAACTTCGCATTCCCATTACTCTCATATCTCGAAAACAGGAAAATGTCGAAACGAGCGCAGTAATCGATTCTGGCGCTTCTGGAACCTATATCTCCGAAAGCTTTGTGAAAAAGCTCGGGATAAGAACCCAAAAACTAAAAAAACCATTCAATATCCGAACCGCAGATGGAAGCTATTTCAGCAGCGGACCAGTAAATCGGTACTGCACCCTTATCATCAAAATTGATGAATGAACCATGATAGGAAAATTCAACATTACCAACTTAGGAACACGAGACCAAATTCTCTTGGGAATTCCGTGGCTCCAAAAGATGAATCCCTCTATCAACTGGGCAGAACGAACTCTCTCACTTCCTTGTACCCCAAAGTCTATCGAAATCTCGGAAAGAATTCGAAAACTCAGCATCCCTCCTGAACAACGAAAGTGGACAAATTCTAAACTAAAGAAACGACCATCCAACTTCTCTGCTTCCATCGAGGAAATCCCCGAAGATGTACCGCCGTTACTACCAATGGAGGATGACAATCTTTTTGACACTCAAGAAGATGTTTGGTGCGCCCCACCGGTGCAAGATGTCTCTACCTATAAGCTAGATGACGGAGAATTCATTTGAATCATACAAGAGATTTCACTCGACACTCCTCTCACAAAGGATGGAACATCCTTTTCAGAACAAATTCCGATTATCACCCCTCTCAAAATTAGCAACAAAGCGCAAGAGTTTGCAACGGAAGAAAAGGAAAAACAGAAGAAACCCTTCGAAGAACTCGTGCCCGCTTACCTCCATGAGTATGCGGATGTATTTGCCAAAGATGGACTAAAGCAACTTCCCCTGGAATGACCAGGAATAGACCACCGCATAGAAACAAAACCTGGGTTCCTTCCAAGGACGTCTAAAGTGTACCCTCTCTCACCAAAAGAAAGGCTTGCGGTGAAGAAATTCATTGACGAAAATTTGGAAAAAGGTTTTATCACCCCGTCAAAATCCCCACAAGCCAGTGGCTTCTTTTTCATAGGAAAGAAAAGTGGAGAGCTTCGTCCCTGTCAAGATTATTGAGGCATTAATGATCAAACGATAAAGAACTCTTATCCCCTTCCACTTCCGGCAACTCTTATCGAACGACTACACGGGGCAAACTTCTTCACAAAAATGGATATTAGATCAGGATATAACAACATCCGCATCCACCCGGATGATCGATGGAAAGCCGCGTTTACCACGGAGCACGGATTATTTGAACCAAACGTAATGTTCTTTGGGCTATGCAACTCACCTGCCACCTTTCAAGCATTCATGGATAATGAATTCCATCAGGAAATCAACGAAGGATGGCTGGTAATATACATGGACGATATCCTTATCTTTTCAAAGACACTTGAAGAACATCATGAACGAACAAAACGGATCTTAACAAAGATTAGAGCGGAAAAACTATTTCTGAAACCAGAAAAGTGCACGTTTGACTCTCAAGAAGTCGAATTTCTTGGCATGATCATTAAGCCAGGATCCGTAGAAATGGACAAAGCAAAAACCAACGGCATCAAGGAATGGCCCGTCCCTACTTCTGTTAAAGAAGTTCGGTCATTTTTAGGATTCTGCAATTTCTACCGATCATTTGTCGCTCACTACTCGGATATCGCTCGCCCTCTTATCGATCTGACCAAAAAGGATACCATTTTCTCTTGGAACGCTCAACATCAGGAAACGTTCGACCAGTTGAAAACCCGTTTTACCACCCATCCGGTACTCCGCAACCCAGACCCCTTAAAACAATTCGCTATTGCCACAGACACTTCTTTAGTGGCAACAGGAGGAGTTCTATTACAAACAGATGAAAACGGTGTCTATCATCCCTGTGCCTATCTATCGCAATCATTCAACCCAGCCGAACGAAATTATCCAATCTTTGACCGAGAACTCCTTGCCATAATTCGTGCGCTAACCGAATGGCGACATTATCTTGAAGGACATCCCTCCCCGATTATAGTTTTCACAGATCACATGAACTTGCTCTACTTTAAGAAAGCTGAACACTTATCTCGCTGACAAGCACGATGGCAGATGCTTCTAACTGACTTCGACCTGGAGCTACATCATGTTCCTGGCTCTAAATTAGCTGTACCTGACGCCCTATCTCGGCGATCAGACCATGATACCGGATCCTCCGATAACGATAACACCATCCTACTTCCCGATTCCATGTTTGTCCGACTCATTGATGACGACCTTCGCGCTACCCTTGCCAGCTCAAATGCACTTAACGACCCACTATTCGCCACTGCCGTAGACGCCCTCAATGGTGTCTGTCTTCCCCCCATGAAATCTGCTTTAAGTGATTGGAAAGTAGATTCAGGGATATTGTCTTACAAGAACCGCGCGTATATTGCTCCTGAACACCGCAAAACTATGTTGGCTCGATACCATGACCATCCAACTGCTGGTCACCCTGGACGTTTTAAAACCGAGGAATTGGTCAAACGCGAAGCGTGGTGGCCTGGTATGGGAGCCTTCATCCGGAAATACGTTGAAGGATGTGCCACCTGCCAGCAAATGAAGGCTGATACACATCCCGTTACGCCACCTCTCATCCCCATTTCCTCCCTTGCCACCCGCCCTTTTTCACAGATCTCAGTCGATCTTATCACGGATCTTCCCATTTCCTCTGGTTTTGATTCCGTCATGGTCGTGGTAGACCATGGGCTTAGTAAGGGGGTGATAATTACTCCTTGCCATAAAAATATTACCTCTGAAGGGGTAGCCAAACTGTTCCTGAAACACATATTCAAACGCTTCGGATTACACGACAAAGTAATCTCTGACCGAGGACCCCAATTTCTCTCAAAATTCTCCGTGGAATTAGCTCGACTCCTCGATTATTCTATCGCCCCTTCCACCACCTATCATCCGCAGACTGATGGACAGACTGAACGACTCAATCAAGAACTAGAAACATACCTACGGATCTATTGCAGCAACGACCCAACTAATTGGGTAGAACACCTTCCCATGGCAGAGTTTGTTCACAATCATAGAAAGCATGACGCCTGAAATGCTTCACCTTTCTACATCATGATGGGTTATGAGCCTAAAGGAATTCCCCATGTCTTGGCAGATTCAACAGTACCAGCCGTGGAGGAACGAGTTCGACTTCTTCAAAAGATCAGAGAAGAAGCGATAGCCTGTCACAACATCGCTATGCAACGAATGGTGGAAAGATCCTTCGGCCAGAAGTACCAACCATGGAAAGTAGGCAATAAGGTGTGGTTATCTGCAACCAATCTCCGTCTAAAACTCCCATCGCGGAAACTCGCCCCGAAAAGATATGGCCCCTTTCCTATTTCTGCCGTACTATCTCCGATCATGTTCACACTCCAACTACCTCCGCAATGGAAAATACATCCTACGTTCCATGCTTCCCTATTATCGTCCTATAGCGAAAATGATGTTCACGGTCCAAACTTCTTGGAACCACCACCTGACATTCTGGAAGAAGAAGAAGAATACGAAATAGAAGCTATACTGGCTCACAAAGGTACCAGCAAACGTCGCCATTATCTTGTATCATGGAAAGGATATTCCTCTGCTAGCAACGAGTGGATCCCGGAAGAGAACCTGGAAAATGCCGGAGAAACCCTTTCGATCTATAAAAGAAAACACTCACTGTGATATCTCCCCATCAACATAAAAAAATATGTCCTTCCCAGTCTCTTACACTCTCCCCTATGAATCCACGTTCACCCCAATCGACCTATCCTCCGACAAAGGAAGATTTGAATCCTTCATCTCAGAAATCAAAGACCTCACTCTCATCGAAGCCGCAATCCTTTGTCCCCAACATGCCATTGAAATCAATAAAATCCTTATCAACCGAAACACCTTCTCCGTCAATCTCCTCGTTAACGTCATCAGATCCGCCGAGCTCATTGAAAGACTTGTACGACATGTGGAGGAACCACGTGTTCAGCATGGCATCATGCATTTACAGAAACGCATTCGTGCTTACACTCTGCGTCTTATCCCTCAGGAGGTTAGGGCAGATATCCAGGAAGCTATTCACATCGTTGCTGAACGAGTCACCGGAGTCGCTCGCCCACCATCTCCACAACCAGTTGAACGAACGACTGCGACTCCACCACCTTCCTATGACGGTGGAATTCCCATTCCTCCTCCTCGTGTGTCTGACGAGCTATTGGCTGCTGTTAACAGCCTCATGGAGATTACCAACGCCATGATCGTTAACCTGCAAGAAGAAACCCAACTTGCGTTACAACTAGCCTCCACGTCATCTGCAACCACGTCTGATACGGTTGTTGCTCCAGAAGAAACTGTAGAGCACCCGGAAAACCTTTACACTGCCTTCTCTTCTACGCATGAAGAGATAACCATGGAACAGTCGATTCCTTCTCCCGACAAAACCATCGCGCTTGCTGAAGCACTCAAAGCGCTACACATCCATCCACCAATGACTATCCCATCCACGCTTACTCCTCCAACATTCGTAGATTGCCTTGTCCCAATACAAGCCCTTGGACCTACCGCCCCTGCAGAGTACGCTGAGCTAATCGCGGAAGCAGAACGAATCCCCATGCCATTATCCTCCATCTACGTACTCGCTAAAGAAGACGTAGCCCAAATTAAAGAATCTACTCGCAGAAGAAGAAGGTCCCCTAAACATGGATACCGAGGCAAGGGAAAGAAAAGAGCCTCTAGCGATGATGAAGCATTCAGTCACCATCCCGCTCCTCCCGTCATGCGCCCTTCATCCTCGAACCCAGACGAAAACCGTGTCTGCAGATACTGCAAAACCCTTGGCCATCGCCAAACCCACTGTCCCGATTATTATTGCAGGATATGTAGGGAACTCTCCCCTGGACATCTATCCCTGTATTGCCACCAATTCACTGGAAGCTCCCCCACTACGCTTACTTGGAAAGACGAAGGATTCTACCAAGAACTCTCTCATTGGGAGAAAAGTTTAGACGAAGCCTACGTCCATCAGTGCCAGGAAGAAGAAGCCCTCTGACAGGCGGAGTACCTTACTGGAGGAGGAGACGATCAGCTTGACTATTCTGACGATCCTATCTATTGGGAAAACCAAGATATGTAAAGTCGGTGACTTCACGCTTAGTAAGGGGGTAATGTTACAACTGTTATCTCATACTTTTACATTCTTACAACATGCCTTCCTTTCTTGGACTTGTACTTACTATCTCACGATGACTTGGTCTGTGCGCACATATGGATCTATTTAAGCACATGTATTACGCTTGTATTCTTCACTTGAATCTTACTAGGTTTTACCTGGAACATCCTTCGCTTAAGACCTCCAATCTTAAGTCGTCTTTAGACCCGATTCTTAGTTAAAGCACTCCTTTAACTAAGTCCACAGAACTCTCTCTTGTCTGAGAGACTGAGAATCTCAACGACCGAAAACTCTGTCGAGTTGTCGTTGTTAGAACTATCCTAGTTCATAACAGTTTGCGGATTTATACAATCTTGCTCTCTCCTGAGATCGCACATCATGTAGTTTACTCGAAGGATGCTGTGTTCGTGTATCTTATTATTGGCAATGATAATGAGGTCTCGTTCAACATCTGAAAATGTGTGTTCATCGCCTGAGTAGTCAAGGCCACGAAGCCGTGCAAGTAGATGGTCCTTCAGACGGGGAATAAAGTTCTGATGTGTGTGCCTTTAGTATATATGATTACATTGAGGGAAAAAGACTGACCCTCTTGGCCAAATCATCATCTTCGATGTCGGTCAACCAGGAGGTTAGGTCGAATGATGCCCTCGGATGCTTTGCAACATGATAATGGTCGGAGGGAGATGTCCGTTGGCGACGGCATGTATTCCTGAGTGCAAATCGTGCAGCAAGGGTGCTCTTTAGTTGCACATTAATCTTTATAAAAATATGGGACCGCGACTCTTGAACGGCCATATTCTTCAGCAAGGTTTTCCTATTCTTGGGTGTCCTCGGATACCAACGTTTGGAACGTCGATGCTCCAACTCACCCTGTTAGGGCATCAAGCATCAATTTTAAAATTAAATTGTGTACGCACCGCTTGCGTCGTGTAGTTGTCGGTTGTCCCCATGCGTCGAATGGTATTTGGGTAGTCCCCAAGTGCATGGTATTTGTACATATGAAGATTCAACTTTTTAACCTTTTTGCCGGAGGTCCTTTCCTTTCCCTTGGACGACTCACCCTGCTTTGCACTCAAAGCAGCTTTGCGACGCCCTCGAGTAGTGTGCTCCTGCGGAAGCTCAGTAGTATGATAGTGCTCACATGTAGTCTTGCTGAATTGCCGAACTGTCTGTCTGAGAATGACTGTAGCACTGTCAAAGAGGGAGAGAGTGTCGTCTGTGTGCAAGCGAAGTTTAGCAAAAGCGTGCCAGGTCGCCAAGTCGAAGAGCAAATTCAAGACATTTGAATTATGAGTCTTGGGGAGGAGATCCTCGAATACCGGAAGTGCACACTAAAACTCAAGAGTATTAGCAGATGTACGACATGTTACGCTGACCGTCGGTCGGCGTGTGCGAACTAGGATAGGTCTTCTCAGCGACGACTCGAGTGAGTCTACTGAAGCTGAGCGTGGTCTGGCCTTGACGGAACGTCAAGGATTCCTCTGGCGATCTCGGTAAGACAGCGCTCGTCGAGATGCAGGGCTAGCGGATACGTGCTAAGTCGTATGGGGGCGACTTAGAAGTGCGGTCTCACACAAGGAAGCTGGTAAGCTTAGATGAGCAAGTTCTGGGGATGAACCTAGTAGATTAAAGTAAAGTCTAAGTACAATAATCTGTGTCTACTTATAGGGAAGTACTACAAGTATTCTAGCTCAGTCTGTAATCAATAGTATATCGTAAATCTATGATAACCAGACATGAGGTTCAGATAAGATACATGAGGCTTAACCTCTGATCAAGCATGCTGCGCCAAGGGCAGCTGCGCATAGGTACAGGAAGCGCCAAGCGCGCTCCGGATCTTCATGAAGCGACATGCGTTATGCATGCGCTGATCTAGGGTGTCCATGAGACGTACAGCCTCCATGGATCAGGTACAAGGCCTGTCTTGGCCAGGGGCGGGTCATAGCGTCAGGCGGGATCATAGCGCCAGGGGCGGGATCATAGCGCCAGGGGCGGGGTCACAGCGGTCCAGACCACTGTCTTTCTAGGCGCAGGCGGCGCACCGCCGCGCGGGGAGTCTAGCAGAGCGGGGGCAGGCATAGGCAGAGCTGGGGCTCTAGTAGGTGTTACAGATGCCTGTAACACGACACACATAGATCCAAAAACTCACCTGAAGGAGATCCTCGAAGTCTCGACCTGCCAATCTCTTCATCGCTGAAGCGTTCTTGTGAAATCGTCGGATAGTGCCACGTCCAAATGTTGGAACCACCTGGTAACTTCAAGGTGTCAAACCATTGAAATTTCTTGATATGATTACTCACCGTTTATTCAACTTTTGGATAACATTACCACCTTGGGCATAGAGGATGCACAACAGGTGGGTGAAAATCGCCTTCCACACGCCAAGTTCAAATTCGTGTAGCAGATCGACAACGAACAGAATAAACATGTTAAATCCAAATTTTCCGAGTTGATCTGAGAAAGTGTTCTATGCAGATGCATTAAGTATCCAATTTAGCTCAGTTTATGATGGAGCTTACTCGGATAGGGACATAAGACTCATCACTGAGAATCGCTTTGACGCGAACTCCATCAACAGATGCACCAAGCTCGAAAATGAGCCTTCAGGCATTCTCGATATCTTGACGGTGGTGTTCATTGTCCACACGTTTTTTGGTCTCTCAGCGCTTCATGTCGAGCTTGGTACCCATCTTTGGAACATTGCACTTTTTGACAAGGCAGCATGGGCAGAGACACCGCCCAAGGAACTTGATGCTCGCCAGAAGGACCCTTTAACACACTGTGAGCAAGCGAAAACAAACAACAGAATAATTCAATGCTCACTTTTCAGGGTAATCAGCAGAATACGAGAAAAAACGAGGGAACACATGACGTGTGATTCCATCGGCGCAACGAACAACCATTCCATGCTCATAGGCATGCATGAAATCTTCGTCAAGCAATAACTTCCAAATCGCTTGAACAAGTTCACGCTTACAGAACGTGTGGACCTTGTCTGTCATTGCTTCACCAAATATATCGCAATATATTTCCTGGATATTATCTGGAAGCTGTATATATGACCATCAAATCAGTAGTTACATTTATATTGTGACTGAATGTACCGTTGGAATATAAGCAACATGGTGGCTTGCAAAGGAGGTTGGCTTCCCTCGTGCATACTTGGACTGGTTACCAAAGAATAAATAGAACGGCCATAGTGAGGCGTCCCCAAAACTTGCGAGGTGTGTCGCGTCAGACCACATCATAAGAGGTGCTAAGACACGTTCAAGATCATCATCTGGTGCACAGGGAAGGGAATGTATCTCGGCATATGCATCGAGCATGGCTGGCGACGAGTACGATTCTGAGAAGACTTGCACAGTTTTCATCTCAGAGACCTTCCAATACTGAGAATATGGAGTCATGTGAAACGTGTTTGTGATGTCGTCCTCGAATGTCGACCGAATGACTGATGTGAGCGAGTGGTGATAAACTCCTGGCACTTTGAGTTCTGGTGCATGTTCTTCTGATTGCCATTTAGTTTGTTCTTTTGGCAGGCGAATTTTGACTGAAGACTGGCGCCACCTGAATTCTTCATGTAGAGGATTTGACTGATCTTGCAGATACTTATCTAATAGTTTAGCCTCACGAGCACAAGTAAAGCCAGTCAAATCCTTTGATCTGAAGCACGGGTGCTGGTGAATACCAGCTAGCCGATTGATTTCAGCATCCGACTTATCGTTCGTCCCAGTATAGCGCCAGGACATCAGCAATCCACATGTTGGATTGGTGAATGCATTGAATAGATGGTCATCGTCTACATCCGGTGGTGCGAGTCCAGTAGTAGACACGAGTGGGCCTGGTCCTGTTGCAGGTCGTCCTTCAAGTGTTGGCGCATCTGTGAGATCAATGAGGGAATTATCATTGGGAGGTATGAAGGTGGGACGAGCTGGATAGACTCGATAAAGACCCATTGAATCTGGGTCTGTCTGAAAAGGATCAGGAGGAGGCGGCTCAATGGATAATGGATCCTCATCAGAAGACTCTGACGGAGTTGGTTCTCGCTGAGGAGGTGCACAGCATAGAGGTTTCTTGACTGGCATGTGAGCCAGGGGTATTGAGGAACCAGGAAGGTAGTCAACAAAATGCCGGGGCATTCGAATAGAACGCCCTGAACGCTTTGAGAGAAATTGTGGGGGCGGAGTGGGTGATCTTGCTGGCAGTGGAGTGGGTGGATTTGCTGGTGGTGATGGCAGGCGAGACAGTCCAGCAATGTTCATGTCCTAGAAACAAAATAGTAGTACAAATAGATAAACAAAATTAAACAAAAGCCTACCTCGAGATTGAGATCTACATAGTCAAGCTGGTCTTCAGCAAAAGTTTCTTCTTCCGCCTGCTGACGGGGCTTCTTCATGTCACGGAGCAGATCTCGTCCTTGAGACTTGCGTTTTTTGGCCTGTTTTGAAAAAACAACGTCCAAGGTCAGTGCCTTGTTCTTTTTGCACTTCAAGGCATGCGTAGAGAGTTGTCTCTGCGACTTAAAGCCCCGACCACAGCCAATACAATTGACTGTATTATCCATAATGTGAAGATGGTGGATGTGCGTTGACAACAGAGAACAGGAACCGCTCACTTTTTATCAGTATTGTAGCATGCTGATCGTTTAAGGTGCTTGCAGGCTCGGAGTGAGGCATGCGGTGATCCGCCATATGGTGAGTCTCAAGTCACACCACAATGCCGGTTATTTGGAAATAGTTATGATTATGGTGCGTACAGTACGTGAAAGGGAATATGAAAAGACATTGAATGGTGACAAAAGGTTAAGAAGAACTAGGATTACCTCCGGCAGGGCAACCTTGGCAAAATGCTTGGACTCCAGTTTGGGTGGCCATCAACAAGATGCATGCAAATGGAGAGTGCGGGCTCCGGGGGTAGCAAGTGCGATGTTGAAAAAGATGGTTGGCATGCCGAAATCGGAGGGTGAAGATGCATGCCTGAAGTTCAGGCAAGTCCTAGAACAAAATAAGTATGCTGACTTCTGCAGGGTCACAGAGCTCGCACGGAGACCTCCAGCCATAGCAGGGCTCTCACCTGCAGAAGTCAGAGGGCATCAAATAGTAAAATACTGAAATGAAATCTTGGTTTCGAAAGCCAACTTGAGTTGTAGAGTGAAGGAGAGAGAAATTCAAAAACTCACCAAAGTCGGCTGCGTTAGGGCGACACAAGTGGAGGGTGGGGGCATGCAAGGGCATTGCGGAACACACAAGGTTGGTGAGAGCCATAACATGGTCTAGATGGCTGCACCGCTCAGCTTGGGGCAAACGGCCGTACCAGCCTCGCGGTGAGGAGGGAGCCAATACACACCTGATCACAGGTGCTCGCGCGCTGACCTACAGCACTGCCAGCACCTCCCAGGTGCATAGGGCAAAAATAACCTAGATAGTAAAATACTGAAAAGAGACAGAAAGGAAAAGTTCGAAACCTTGGCTCCGAAAATCACGTGACCTTTTAAAGTCAGCCGGAAAATGCCAGTAATGCAAAGAGACGCGACTACGCGTCAACTACGCGTTTCTCATAATCGTTTTTATAATCGTCTACTACTATGTCAGCCCAGTCTATTCTCGTTAACGGTACCGACCAGGTCATCATCCATGACAATGTCATTGTCATGGAGATTGAAAACCTCCTAACTGGTTGGCCAACTTATGAGATTAACTTTATGCCCGAGAACCCGGGCCCATTGGTATGTAATCTCGATCTTTTCATATTACCTACTGACATTTATCTAGAAACTAATCATCTGCCTCAAAGACCCTGTCAAAATGGTTCACATCAAAGATTCTACAGATAGTGAGGTGAACTTGTTGATCCCAGGCAATCACAAAAGGAAAAAGTGAGTACCTTTTGGTTCTCCTCTCACAATAAGATTGCTAACTTAAACTACAGGACCTCGTTGACCAATCACGAGAGCAAGAAGATCAAAATGTGAGTGGATCTTGTGAGTCATATCCACTAACATTAAAATTTTCAGGTTTTCAGCCGATACCATCAGGATCACGGAAGATCTTGGACGCCTCAAGATCACGTCCCAGAGTTCCAGGTGAGTTTTTCTTATATTTACTGGATCGTCACGCTGACAAATTTTGATTTACAGAATTAACTCTGTCAAAGCAAAGCCAGTGCGCTTGTTGGGAGCCCGCAAAAATCCTCCGTCACACAAACTCAAATTCAAGAGTAGCACCGATTGGCCACCCCAACGCCATCACCGTTTCAGGGATGTGGTAGATAAGGATTCCGTTGCTGATTTAGATTTTTTGCAAGCTTTGCCTGCTCCTGTTGCCGCAGACTTAGATTAGATTTTCCTGCACTGTTCGTTTTTGCTGTCACATTGCTCTCATGTTATCTTGCACTCTGTATACGCTAATCAAATGTTTCATATTGTAATTGTAGAATTAAATGTATTTCTTGTTGCGCTTTAATACCATGATCACACGTTAAATGGAACAAAACCAAACATGTATATACAGCATTTATCGGTGTGTATCTCACTCATCAGCGCGTTGTTCCCATCCTAATCCCTACCACCATCATGACACGTCCTCGTCCTCGTTCCTCCTCTGCAAGCCTGTCAGATTCAGAATCAGTATTCTCTCAAGTTTCATCACACGAATCTTCCCAAAGCCCTCGAGAAGAGGTAGAGAAATCTCCTCCAAGCGCCCGGCCCCTGAAAAATGTAAAACGTAAGCAGAAGTCCCTGGATAATGATGGCGAGACCAAAACTAGGGCTTCAAAATGGCCGAAATCGTAAGTGAGGTATTTTTTGAGCACATATATTCGCTCATTGTCGTGTTTTAGCCATTCAAAAGATATCAGCAAGGACAAGTAAGTACATGCAACACTTGATGAGCTTCATACTGACCATTGACACGTGTTTTCACGTGTAAAGGAAAGATACAAAGCCTCGCGAACAATGTCTGCAGTTCGCTCGTTGGATCCCTCAAGGAATAGATATGTTTTGCATACTAAAAGATGTTTTCCGCATTGCACCATTGGTCGAGATTGCATGCAGCACTAATGTAGAGGACTCTGACGCGTCAGATGATGAGTGCAGCGCGCGCAATGCAATCCTTGCTAATATGTAAGTCGTCTCTTTTGTGGATGAGTATATTATTTATTGACTGTGTACTAGATCCAACGATGCGCAAGATCAACTACTTCGTACATATAAGAAGGTTCTTGCCGGCGCACCTTACCTCCTTGAACTCGTCAAAGGAGGTAAAAAAAGGGCAGCTGAACTCAAAGACATTCTTGATAATGTACGTATGCATATATTGGGTTGCATTTTACTAACAATTGCTATTCAGATGCAGTATATGATTGGCCAAGTACGGTCTGAAGATGCCATGCACCTGAAGAAGAGCATCTTGCATTACGCTTCTTATGACTCCAATGGTCTCGAGCCAGCCATCTTTCCTGACAGCAAAGAATCTCGCACAAAAATGGGCCTTAACCACCCTCAGCTTGCGCGCATGCTGTGTCCTGTCAAGCACCTTGTGGAGTATCAAAAGTCGCCCTCGCAGTACGCACCTTTTTTAAAAAAAACAAACAATTGATGACGCATTGACTTGGTAGAACTAAAAGCAAGATTGAATCTGGCGAGATTAAGATGGATGCCCACGCCCGGCCTGCTCTTCTATACAACGGTAAAGTAGCTGGAGAATCTTTCGACCAACAGAACATGCAGGATGGCCTTTTTGAAGGTTACATTGTTGAATGTGTAGTGTTTTCCTTTTTCAATTGCGCATTGGTGTTGCTAATTAACATATTTTGTTCAAGGTGTTGAAGCATATCCTGACTGGTCCTTCATCTGCACTCGCGGGCGATGATTTTCATATCTCGAACACTTGCAATGCTTCACTCCACGGGATGATGTCTTTTGAAGCTGAACACATCACCTACGGGGCTATACAGGTGAGCTTAGTTATGATGAGCAAATAGGGACTAACGTCTCATAGGCATGGTCCTCTATATCTTCTCGCGACAAATGGTCCGAGAATGACGGTACCTTCTCGTACCGGAAATTTTACTACCGGATCATAGATGTCATTCGTAACCCTCCAGACGAGGCATGGGCTACAGCAATTTTGCAACATTATAACTTGTATGTATCAAGTGTGTGAATGTACAGTATCTGATTGTTTCGTTTATTTAGGAAAGTATTCAAAGATAAAGCTGGACATGCAGCTGCGCTTTCAACAACGACTGTTTCTGATTCTGGAGATGCGGATGATGACGACGACGATATTGCGGTGATGCGAAAGCAATCTGCGCTGTGTTCTGCTAACATTTCAAGGTCACCTGCATCTATTACTACCCCCCCTCCTGTTCAGCCACACAGTGCCAGTGCCCAACGTCCATCACTTCCTGTGCCTACAACACCCACTTGATCACCCACTCCAGCTCGTCGATCTCCTTCTTGATCACCTACACCACCTCCCAGACACCCTTCTCCATCACGTCCACCTCCTACTAGATCTGGTGCAGATATAGCACTGCAACCATCCTCACCTCCTCGCAAGAAAATGAAGGCAGTGGCATTCGAAAGCCCACTGACACAAGATGAGTCTGATAAGGAACATGAGCCTCAGCCTGGAACATCGCTGCGCAAAGGTCGCAAAGCTGCTGCCAGCAGCGCCACTGCCTCTAGGGCGAAGACCTCCACATCAAAGAGGAGGAGGGTCGAAAGTCCAGCGGTGTCTGAAGGCGAGCCTGACGAGGAGCATGAGCATCAGGTTCGGAGATCACCACGCAAAAGTGCCAAACCTGCCACTGCCTCCAAGGTGAAGACAACTCAAGCTGCACCAAAGAAAAGGAGGGGAAGGAAATGAATGTAACGGCAAGTCTCGTCCTTTACTAATTTGAAAACGACGATTTAATCTAATGCATGTCTTCAGCTGTAATCCACTTTCTGACGCTACTCACCAATGCTCTGATTCCTGAAGTTCACTCACCATTTTTTCATTACTGCTCTCGTGGTCGGATTCATTCACTGTCTCGTTATCTACATGCTGTCGTCGCCTGTTCCTCACCCACATTTCTCATCCTCAATGTCTGAACCATGCTTAGATGTACCCATATGACTGCTCGTACCGTGTAATACATTAGTGCAATGACAATGTCTTATCAGCTTTTAACATCGGATCAGAATGAATCAGCACTCCTAAGGTCAAAAGTTCTGCTAAGGTCCAATACAGCTACCCAACATTGGCGTACTGAGCAACAATCCTGCTTCTAGTTCTGGTCTGATAGGCCGCTCCTCCACCTTCTGTTTGCTGATGTGTCTGGCACGCCTTTTGTGACCTTACCTGACCTGCCCTGCCCTTATCTGTTTTGAGGAATTTCGGTGATGTCATGCAATCATGCATGGATGTATTACACTTACCTAATTCGTCGAAGGTCTAATCCAATTATATTATGATAAGTTGTTTACATGTTATAATATTCGTTAAATAATTAAACGACCAGATCTGGCTTTATTTTAACATCAACCTGACAGTGACTAGTGATCCGGGCCCTGAGGAGGAACAGGAATGATGACCCGCTAGCATTATAACCGTAGTGTCCCACAAGGCAAGTATCGTGACCGTATGGTCACTGGCTGATCACATCAAGGGATATATCGGCCTATAAGACGTCTCGCATGATTCAAACACCCCGGCCGGATATCACCTACACACATGTTGCGCCTTCTACTACTCCTTTCTGGACTAGCATTCCAGAGTTCTGTTACAGCGACGCTGTATACTGATCCAACTCAATTGCCAACGAGGGAGTACGACTTTGTCGTGGTTGGAGGTGACGATTTTTCTTTGTTTACTCGTTTTGATGCTAAATTGTTCCGCATCCCGCCGCCCATCATGATATCAGCGGGAACAGCAGGCAGTGTCATTGCAGCAAGGCTATCAGAGAATCCTGCTTTTTCTGTCCTCGTGATAGAAGCTGGTCCAAGGTAGGTCTATTTGATAATTAATTTTGCTGTGTTTTACTCACTGATATTTTCCAAGTAACCAAAACATTCTAGCCGCTGAAGTGCCATTCTTGGGTTCCACTCTCTCCCCAAACTCCGCTGTTACATGGAATTACACGACCGCGCCTCAAATCGGTCTCAATAACAGGACTATACCATATCCAAGAGGATATGTCCTCGGGGGCTCAAGTACAATCAGTAAGTCCGCTAATCTTATAATACAACTTCACAAGATCTAATAAGGTTCCAGATTTTGAGGTATGGACCAGAGGCTCGATAGATGATTATAATCGATTCGCGAATGTGACCTGTGATTCTGGTTGGTCGTGGGATGAAATGGTTCATTACATGAAGAAAGTAAATACCCCCATCTTGCTGACCTAGCTCAATTCTAACTGACTGGTAGAGCGAACATTTGGTGCCTTCTACGGACAATCGTTCTGTATTCGGAGAGGTGGATCCCTCTGTACATGGTAAGAAGGGGCCAGTGCAAGTAAGCCTGGGTGGCTTCGTCAGTGGCGTGGATCGCCGTGTTATTGACACAACGAGAGAACTTGACTGCGAGTTCCCTTACAACGTAGACATGAATTCAGGCTATACTCTGGGACTTGGTCAGGCAATGCTATTAACACCAGGAACAACCGCTCATTATTCTTAGGATGGACGCAGAACTCCGTGAGCTCGAAAGGTTTTCGGAGCAGCTCAGCTACAGCATATTTGGCACCTGCGATGGAAAGAGACAACCTGGATGTCCTCATCCAAACTCGCGTCACCAAACTTGTAGCGGTTTCGCAGGAAAATGGTGTTCCGACATTCGGCCAAGTAGAGGTGGCTCAAACTGCAACAGGTGACTGTAGCGTTTCTGAGTCCCAGTGTTCTCAACTCACATGCCCTTGTAAGGTCCACGGTTGTTGTTCAATGCAACCAAAGAAGTCGTTCTATCCGGCGGATCGATCAATACACCCCAGCTTTTACAGCTGAGCGGTGTCGGCGACTCGGCATTGCTTGCGCCGTTGAATATCACTACCATTCTTAATCTTGGAGACGTTGGCAAGAATCTTTCCGACCATCCTTTCTTGGCCAATCACTGGCTCGTCAATTCCACTTCCACGTTGGAAAAAGTTGCTCGAAATGCCACTCTGGCTGCTGATCTGCTCGCACAATGGAATGCAACCGGCACAGGCCTTTTCTCGGACCCCGGTGCCAACCAAATTGGCTGGAAGCGACTTCCATCAAACTCAAGTATCTTCCAACAATATCCTGACCCATCTGCTGGCCCGACATCTGCTCACTATGAACTTCTGCCGGTCGTAAGTCTTTCTTGTTCATTTCTTTCGTGTAATCTGATGACGTGCGTTATAGAACGGATTCGTGTCATTCGTTGAAAGTACCCCAGCGACAGGGTTTTTCTCGACTATTGTAACAAATGTAGCTTCTCCACTATCCCGTGCGTAATTTGCGTGTATCGCGTGCTCAGTCACTGATTGATCTCAAGGTGGTTCGGTGACGTTGGCGTCGAGCGATCCTTTTGACAATCCAATCATCGATCCTGCATTGCTGGGAAGCCCGTTCGACATTTATGTAATGGTGGAAGCCATTAAATCTGCCAAGCGATTCGTCGAGGCGCCCGCATGGAAAGGTTACATTATCCAAGCTCTTGGTGCTCTCAATTCCACTATAGACGAAGACTTAGCAGAGTATGCTCGGAACTCAACGACTACGGTTTTCCATCCAGTTGGAACCGCTCGGATGACGTCCTACTCTAACCAGGATGGTGTGGTCAACCCAGATTTACTTGTCAAAGGGGCTTCTGGATTGCGAATCGTCGACGCATCTGTTTTAGTGAGTCGCAGCTTGGCGTTACGTGATCAATGTTTCTGACATCTGTTCAGCCGTATATACCGGCTGCACATACTCAAGCATGTGTTTATGCCTTGGCTGAAAGAGCAGCGGATTTGATCAAAGCTGCATGGTCCTGAGTCTCGGATCGAGCTGGTTGGAAGCATAATGTCCCGTGGACTCATCACATACATGTTTTCTTATCTCTGTACGTGCGAGGTTGCAGCCACTTAATTACATAGACTTTAATCAGAAGGCTGCGGCTGCCATGAGAACTTTGTGTTCAAAAGTAATCTTCTCGGCACTGACGGTGATGACATATCAAAATAGGGTGTAAAAACCCGCATAAATTCTTCCAAAGCCTATCGATCCTACTCACCAAATTTTCTCAAGCTCTGGCCATCAGCTCTTGTCATTTGTGGTACGCGTTGTACTATCCACTTTATAAAAGCTAGTCAAGTATACCAAGCTCGATGACTGCCATCTGTTGATATCTATAAGCGTAGTGATCCAGCTCAGTATACTTCTGTCAAGCTATTCTGATACTTCGAAGAAGCCGTCACATAAACATTCGGGTCAGACTCCTACTAGTACCCACCGAAATGACTGCCAAATCAGCCTTACTTCTGCAACCAACAGAAGTAACAAACTCCAAATCCCATTTTCCACCACGCTTGATAGCAAATAAATGATTTTCCGATTGTCATAATAAGTATGTTTCCAACGTAGACCAGACTTCTCGGTGGTACCTGATGTGCATTACTTGGTATTGCACTAAGAAACATACAGCCCAGTCAGGCGGTGTTGAGTGTACAGATCCCAACTTTCATCCGCAAAAAAAGAAATTCAATATAGAATCGCATTTCCGCTACGCGGTATGATACGACACTTGAATGGCAATGGAAGGCTGTCAGGTTGTCATCAGTAAAACATAGTAATAAGTACATGAAACGGCTGCGAACCTCACAAAACTCGACGTGTATTCAAGGACTACCTCTTCTTCGTTGCCGTCGTCTTTCAACGGCGGTCTGATTTCAAAAGTAGCCAGAAATTGACTGACGAATAAGAACATCTGTACGTTTGCAAGGTTCAATCCAGGGCATATTCTTGACGTCTGCTTAGCAAATGCAAGACAACCATGATGTGTGGTTTGCCTACCTCTTTCCAAATCCAAACGCGAAATCTCGGGGATCCTTCGCGCTGCTTTCATGCCCCAAAGGCAAATGACGCTCAGGCATAAATTGATGAGGATCTTGGTATATGCTTGCGTCGTGAGTCATTGCCCTAAATAAAACATTGCGTTCAACGATTACTTCCTCTCAGAGCCTAGTGGCTAACCTACCAAATGTTGAATATCACCCAGGTATCTTGGGGAATACGGTAGCCCTTGTACGAGTCGGTTTGAACGGGAGACCTTGGGAGCATAGGTGCCACGGGATTAAAGCGATGAACTTCCCTTATTATCGCATCGATGTATGGCAACGCAGCCATGTCAGACAGCAGGGGTTGTCTAGTAGACTCAGTGACGCTCATAATCTCTCGGTAAGCCCTTTCTTGAACATCTTGGTGCGCCATCATCAATATCAAGAAGCTCATAGTTATCGCGTATGTCTGTAAAAAGGTTCGCGCTGTTTCAAAATGTCAGACAACACAAACAACTTACAGTCTCTACTGCGGCTAGCTGTAGTGTAAGAGAATGACCCGTCCTTTATAACAAATTTACACACCTGTATAGATGCTTGATGCTGCAGAGATGAGCTCTTCCTCCTTATATTTTGACGTGCCTGCAATGATGTCGTTGAGTGTGTCGGGCACCATCCCCCGCATCTCAGTGCCGTCGAGCTTTGTGTTATGTTTGTTATAAGTAGGATACGATACAACAGATAAACGTACGATAGAACTGCGTGCCTGTTGGAAAGGTCGTGCAGTATACTCCATGAACTTTGTTCTAGCATCCCTCGCCCATCGTTTGAAAGCCATTCCAGGGAACCAGTCCGGAAAATACAATACTGAGATATTCGATAAGACTGTGTGTGGTCAGAAAAATATGCTTTACCTAGAGGCACAGCGTCAGCAAGCCAGCGTCCAGGCCGCAGAGCTTGTTGAGTGTGAACAGAAATTTCGTCCCCCAGGTCGAGTACATGATCTTCTACTTTTGTCCCGTATGTAAATTGAGTAATGAAAGACCCAAGATACCTTGGCATTCAAAGAAAAACGTCACTAAGTGACCGTGGTATTAGATAGTATCCGCACCTTCGAATATGCTGCTTGAATAACTCCGGAGATTGTGCGATCTGCAGCATTAAGCTGGTCGTATCTTCTTCAAGGATTGGGCCCCAAGACCTTTGCGCCTTTGGATTGAAAGCAGCTTGAAGGAGCATCCGGGCCTTCTTCTGCCTGTCAGTATGATCCATGAATACGATATTGTCTTGCCGTCCAGTGAGAGCCACCATTGACCAAGTCGGACGACGGGCATAAAGCGTGGACTTCGTTTCCAATAGGTCCGTAGCTGCACTAGCTTCATTGACGATGAGGATGTCCCGACCATAAGCATGAAGATATATTAATGGCCCTAAAAACAATGAGCTCGCAATATATCGGACGAGGAAGAGATCATACCAAATGTTTTGGACCAGTTAACAAACTCTTTCCATGGATGCTCCCAAGGCAATATCTCTTCGTTTCCAAACCAAAACTTTCCTTGTGGACCTGTATCACTGGCGTCACTTTGGGCGTTCGGCACGGCACATTCAACAATCACCTGGGGGAAGAGGCAAGCGCCGGGATCTGGCAAAGGCCCAACTCGCCAAAGCCAGCGTACAAAAACACGAACAGAGACCTAATGTGAACATTTTTGATCTTCGGACATACGATAACTTGAATGGGCTTCTTATCTTTATGCTCGGCGGTAGCCCGAGCGCACTAGAATATTTCGATCCTGGAACATCCGAGCGCGCTCTGGCTGTGAGATTGATGCGCCCGCATTGATTTCGATTCCAATTTGAGAGTAGTACGGAAATATTATAAGCAATTGGGATTTGATGATGTGGCTAAACACTGAGCGCTGAGCAACTGCAAGAGTAAATACTAGTGATGCTGTTGGATCCAGGGTATACTAGACTTAGCTAGTTTCGGCATACCTTTTTTTCTCGGTCTCTGATTAGTAATTAGTACATGTCCTCGTCGAGCTCGCGGTCTTTGCGCACAACATCCTCTGCCTTTTTTTTTCCAACTGTAGTGCTCGTGAAGGCTTCGGATCCTGCCACAACCCTTGACACCAATCCCACTTCCGCTCTTTCCTAGGACCTGCAGCCTAGCCATGCCGTAACCGCCGGTTGATCCCTTTTGGAACAAATTTGAAACACTCATCAAGACTGGGCGGTACGTCCACGCCAGGATCTATCGCCAGATCCTGATTGCCGCGCTCGCAGTCAACTCTGCCTCGTTAACTCTTCATCAAGTCAGTTACCTCTATTGGTGCGGGTCTCATTCTTTCTTCAGTGATTCCACTGCTATCCTGGATTTTCCTTCTGCTAGCTTCACCTCCTCAGGCTACCCTACTATGTCAATATCTACATATGGCATGTTCCTGCCATCGGTAGTCATAATTTTATATTACATCCACATTAGGCGGCCTACACGGCAAATCAAAGACACGAGAATTTTAAGAAGTTGATTCATGATTCATATGAAACATTGTCGAGGAGATGCTACACCCAAGTTCCATACGGGGAAGGGTGGCAGACACGAGGAAGATGGTGAAAGGGCGCGGAGTTGAACAATTTAAAGCAACTACCCTGTTCAAGGGAGTGACGCAAACGTGGCAGAATAGGTACGCACGAGGACGGTGAACTTCGGCGGCGACTTAACGAGCGGTGGTTGAACGATTTGGAGGTTATTGTCACCCTGTTAAGAGCCGATCTATGCACACTCCGGTACGTAGTGGCTTATTATTTTAGATCCAGATGCTTCTGATCAATCAGAGACGCGTGACCTACTGGAAGGAGCTTCCCCTGTTTCATCCACTCCTTTTTGATCCTTGTCGGGCCGTCTGGGGTACTGCGTGCACTGATTCGGAAGCTCAGGCCTCAGGCATAAGCGGTTAGATCAGCACTGGTTCGTCGTCATGTCGAGGCTCCATAGCAGGTGATCTTTGATACCAAGCATGCTAAATATGACAAGTCGAGATCATTCTAGAATCTAGTAATTGTAGGGTCGAGATCCTACCAGATCTTATCATGCAACTTGCCATCCTGTGGATGTTCTCATCAGACCAAGCATCACATCATCCATGGCTATTTTGGTGATTGTGGGTTCACTAGTTCCGTGAACTGGGTCGGTGTTTAGCGCCCCTGAAAGGCGTAGTTGGTCTTAGTCACATCATGGTTCAATCATCTCCGTGACCAAGATATTCTCGCGCAGATGCGCCCAATGATCATCGATTGATATCCAGTCACGGTTCTAGCATCTCTCTCAGCGCCTGTCTCTCTCTATAAGAACGGCTTGAAGTCTCATTTCTCCTTACTAGCCGAACAATGCTGACCTCCGTCGATGGAATCAAAGGACAAGTCTTCGACTATATCATCATCGGTGCGCTCTGTATAAATTTCTGATGTAGAGTAACTCACCTTGCTTCCAGGTGGTGGAGTAAGAAGGAGCATTCGCGGCTCTTGACTTGAAAACTGACTGATAGCGCCTAGACTACCGGTCTCGTTTTAGCGACACGTTTGTCAGAAAACCCAACGAATTCAGTGCTTGTTTTGGAAGCAGGCAGTGCTCATATCGATGATGCCACTCTACGTCAGTCTTTCAGAATACTCGTGAATTATCCCTGACATCAAGTCTAGTGATACCTCAACAACGTTGGTTGTATATGGGCAATGCTGAATACGACTGGAACTTTGAAACTGTTAGTATCTCCGACTGTAGGCTCGTAGTCGCAACTAAGCAGCGTAAAGGAAACACAACATCACGCCAAAGACAGAACATTCACTTGGCCTAGGTCAGTTTGTGCTGCTTGACTCCGAAGAGTCATTGCTACTTTAACTAACGGCTCTTGTTTACAGGGGAAAAGGACTGGGAGGCAGTTCCGCAATCAATAATCTCCTCTGGAATAAGCCAGCGCGCCAGCACATTGAAGGCGAGCTTTATTTGCCTACATCGACGCCTCCTTAACACACCAACAGCATGGGGTGCGCTTGGCAACGATGGTTGGACTTGGGAAAAATTTCAGGCATATTCCAAGAAATCTGAGAGGTCAACAATATCAATATGCTGAGGGCTGCGTCACTAATTACCTCTCAGGTTTGTGGAACCGAACCATAACACGGATGTCTTGACGTATGATACAAAACTTCACGGAGAGCATGGTGTGTCACTCCGCTAATAGCATAATGAATCTTGCTCAACTTATCTCAGGCCCCATCGTCACATCCTTTCCTCCGCTTATTTCAAACCTTGAGGGAGATTTCAGGAAGGTATTGCTTGTATCCTAATGATGTCGCATTCTACCTCACATCGCTGGCCAGGCAATGGAGGCCCACAATGTCCCGACTATTCAAGATCCAGTAAGTTCGTTGTAATGACACACTTGTACGTTCTGAAAGGAGTTTTGCATCCAGTTCTCCGGGGAGGTAAATACTTTATTCGCTTACGACCTTTTCCACCTAATCTTCACTCAGATCCGCGGAACATCTCCCTCTCTGTCCAATTTGGACCCATCGACGCATCATCGAGCTTACGCTACTAACGTGGGTGCCTCGAAGTTGTAATCTCACTTGATACTGATCCGTCACAATCGCTCAGATGTATTATCAACCTGTCGCAGGCCGTACCAACCTCAAGGTCATCGTTAATGCCCATGTGACGGAGATCATTACAACGGAAGTCGATGGATTAATCACTGCCACTGGTGTCAAATTTGTCAAAAGTGACAATACCTACACGGCAAATGTCGCTGGCGAAGTGTGCCTAACGGCTGGGTAAGCCCTTTTTTACTATCTGAGTTGCTACAGCTAAAAACTTCCTCAGTACAATTATGTCTCCGAAGGTTTGAATTCTTCACATATCACGACCTCGATATGGAATAACTTTCTACTTAGATACTTGAAATGTCTGGCATCGGTGATCCCGCTGTTCTTCGACGGGCGGGTATTGATGTGAAACTTGACCTCCCTGGTGTCGGAACGAATGTTCAGGAACATCTATACACAGGAGTAACCTTCGGTGCGTCGCGGAATACCGACCCAGCGTATGGTCGCTGACTCACCCTGACTTCAGAGTTGACGGATCACTTTGCGGGCGAGCAGGAGGTCAATACCATCGATTGTCTCGTCACAAATCTTGGCTTGCAACAAGAGCTGTTGTAAGTCAGATCAATAGTCAATTTGATCCTGCCGGCTGAACAGGACATTGCTAGTGCATCTGGCAAAGGCACTTTGAACCTCAACGCTGTCGATATCGCGTTCGTTGCGTTAGCTGATATTTCACCCGAACTCAATGCAAAAGTAATCGCATCCTTGCAAACCGAGGAGAAGGACGCAGGACTTGCTGCGCAGTACAAGATACAAGCAGAGCATCTTCGGGAGAAGGTCCCTGGTCTCGAAATCATACTGGCTCCAGGACCCACAAAGGGTATGTATCACATTTGTCGTTGTATTTAGGCTGATTTTGATGCTTATTGCATTGCAGCACCCTCGCAGGGGTGGGATGCCTCGAAGAAGCATATTTCACTCTGTTTTGCTTCCAACTGTCCGCTTTCTCGTGGCACCATAGTAAGCAGCAAATTCACCCATGAGTTCTTCGCCAATGCATTTGATAGCATGTTACATCCAAAGATTCGCTTGCGATTGACCCGCATGTTTTCGAGAATAGATTCGGTAAGGCAAACTTTTCTTGTATCCGCACCACTCTAACACACCCTGTCGATCTTAAGACCTAGACACCATGGTTGAATTAGTCAAGTATTGCAGGAAGTTAGCTCAGACGCCTCCCCTGAAGGGAGAAGGAGAGGGCCGACTCAAAGGTAAGCGTTGTTTTCACACCTTGTGAAACAGACTCATACCGCATGCATTCCAGAAATTCATCCCGGACCGGACTGTCAAGATGATGCCGCCATCGCAGGTTCTGTCATGATTCAATTTTTGGAGTGAAATTGCTCACCTGAATTTAGAATGGATTTGCGATAATGTCAGCACGACCTTTCGTAAGTTCTTTCTGCACGTCTGCATACACAACGGTGCTAGATCATTACATATCAGATACTGCTGGTTCATGTTCCATGCTTCCGAAGGAATTGAACGGCGTCGTCGATCCTCAACTCAAGGTAATACTCAAACACAATCATTTGTCGCGTTTTAACCATCGACCTATAGGTATGGGGCACCCACAATATCAGAGTTGCCGACTTGTCGGTCATTCCGCTCCATGTTGGCAGCCACACTCAATGTAAATTTATCGCTTATTGCTTCACTACACCCTAACATCATCTTTCCAGCTGTGGCATATGCTCTAGCAGAACAAGGTATGCTTCGATTCTTTCTGAAACTAATCACTCTCATCGTGGGCCGGTGATCTTAGCTGCGGACATCATCAAGGCGGCCCACGAGAAGTAGTTGAACTCGGCTGGTTTATGTTGTACAATAACAATGGGATCGTAGTCACATGTACCAATAGCATACTTCTTGAACAGCATTTTCATGACTGTTCCATTTGTCACGTTGAATTCAAAGCGTTTTCAAGGCCAGCTTTATGCACATTGATCAGTCTTAAGTTCAGGCCCCGTGTATTTTTAGACACGACGGACACACTAGTATATCACAGATCATGATTCATAAGATAAGGATACACGGATCTACTCATCCTCTCTCTACAAGTTGCCGCGTCACTCACTACCATTCTTGGACATCTCCCTAGCTCTGCCTTGGAGTTCTTCTGCGAGCTGCTCAGAGCGGGGAAGTATACAAACGTGAAACGATTCAGGGAACCTTACCAATTTAGTTGTGAGTAAAACATCCAGGTAGTGCATGATCTAGCTGACCTCATCATACCCTGTCTAAACTTGTAAGTGAGACAGGTAGAGATTCGAAGCTAGGGAGGAGAGCCCTGGTCATCATGGGTCCTACCAAATCCAAAAGCGTATGAATATGGGTCCAATGCTGTCCTTTCGACGCAATCGTCAAGAAAACGCTCTGGTGCAAATTCGTCGGGAGAAATTCCGCTGATGTCGTCCCTAGACATCGCCCTATAAAACGAATGAGCACGCCGTAGAACCTACATAAGTTGCATAACGCTGACCAAATATTCGGAAAAACAATTGTTCCCTTAGGCACGCGGAGCCCTTGGAAGAAATGACTCAATAGATGCCTGCTGATTCAAAGAATTGCGCGGACCTTGGTATACGTCTTCCTTGCTTGTAAAATGAGGAAGACTCAGAGGAACCACTGGATTCCACCGCATCGTTTCTTTGATGACAGCATTCATGTAAGGTAAGCGGGAGCGATCATCTAATGTCGGGAGTTGCCCATGGCCAACAACGCGATCAAGCTCCATCCTCATCTTGGTTTGAATATCAGGATGCAAGGCCATGGCGAGAATGAAAGCCAAAGTTGTGCCCATGATCTGCATCTCGAAACGTCAGAACAACGTGTATGATCAACGTGTTGAAATCTCGCCGTTTCACTACCAGCTAATGAGAGTCAATATCAAATCGGAACGTCAAAGACTTCAACTCACCCCCGTACATCGAACCAGCAGCCCACCGTATGTGATGTTCCATGTCGGCAGCGCCTTCTACCTGGAGACAAGTAGCAGTGAAGGATGCGGTTGGTGAAGGCGATAAAACTTGTTGCTTCGCATATTCAAAGGGTAGTCCGACAACGCGAAGAAGGTGCGTGCGGCCTTCTGTGGCAATGGCATGGATGTTATTGAAGGAGACCCAAGAAGGGATATATCTGACTGGAATCATGCAGATTCTTCATATCAGCATTTCTTCTGAGGACATAATTTCACGGGATTTACTCACGCTATGGAAACATATCGACAGCGTATGCGCCTGGCATCATTCCTTTACCTATGGTGGCCATCATAATCTCCAGTTCAGCAATAAACTAGATCGAGGAAAGAAGGGGGGTATAAGAATGTAAGACAAAAGTCTATCGTTGGCCAAGTAAAACGCACAGACATTCATCGTCTCTGGGCTTTTGACTCCATATGTCATGGACAGCACAATGCGGCCTGCAGCTCTTGAATGACCTTATGTGAGCTGAAAGACGCTATTATGAAGCGCACCACTTACAACCGAAGCTGAGATATGAAGTCGCTTGGGTTCTCGATGAGACTGTCTAGAAATAACACGACAGCCTCCGTTTGCAACTTGCTATATTCTTTGATTGCGCCAGCATTCAAAGCCAAATGAGCAAGCTTCCTCTGTTGTTTCCATGCAGCGCAATATCGAAGTAAAGAAAAGCTCTAGGCCACGCAACCAAGAGCGAAGTTAAACCACCAACAACGGCAGCATCCCGATACCCCCTACTTGGCCAAGGCCCATGAGCTCACCCAGCATTATGGGTACCGGACGATCAGAATACGATTTCTATAAAAGTTCGTTAGCATGTTCGAAGGAGTTCAACACCATGATTCGTCGTTGCAATGCCTGAAGATAGATGATGTCGCCTATCAGAAGAATGTTTACCGAAAGTACTTTGTATAAAATATCTGGACAACTAACCATACAAGCTTTTCCACTCTGTGAATACTTTTGCCATGTCAACTAATGGAATATCGAAGAGGTTTCCTATGATTGGCATTTTTTTAGGACCAGGCGCTAACAGTATGAACTGATGTATGTCCTTTGGCTCGCATTGTCTGAGTCTTTTGCGAATGACTTGACCCAAATAGACGACGAATGGCGGCCACCGGCCAAGCACGCAAAACCTATCAGCTTGGAATACATGTAAAAACTGAAGCACTTTGAAGCACCTTGATGATCACATTCAGCCTAAATATCACCGGTGCACCGCCGAAACCTAGGCTGTGCGGGTGTCATTGTTAAACGTTAACGGGGAAAAGAGTTGCCTTGGGGTACTACTAAATCCGAACAGCGAAGGCACAGTATTGCGGCTACTAGTATAGATACACGGAGTAATAATACTAGCCTATTCCGAAATTACATATGCATGTCCCAATATGGGCCATGATTCATATGCATCAAACCTTAGGCCTTACCAACTTGAACTAAGGTATCACCGCTCATACAGGATCACTGTTATGTAGGGCGCCATGATCTGATACTGATGCGACTGGACTTCGAGTCACATCAACTGCGGTGCACTGCGCAACTTTCTATTTTCAAAGTGCCTGGGGCTCACACGTGCGCGCCTTCAAGTCACTGAAATACTTAGAGTTCTTTCCAAGAGCGTTAGTATCGAGTACACATCCACTTGACACAAGTTCACGACTCCTACTACTAATCATGTCTCAGACACTGATGAATTCCTCAGCCTGTACTTTGCCAGACAGTTTCGTGCAATTCTGCAACGATCAACCAGCTTCTACGTTTTGTTGGAATGTCAAGGTTGATAGTGATTCAACCCTCTCAATTTCTGATAGAACGAGGGCAGACTTTATCCAGGACGCTACTGCAACTGCACATCGGTTCTTGCATTCCGGTCTTTCACGAAGGCAATGCGGAGCACCACTAGTCAATGTATGCTTCTTCGCGCGCAGTGGCTATGATCTCTTTGTGGGGTTCCTCGCTGCCTTGATAAACAGATGGACTGTGTGTCTAAACTTTCTTCTTACCTGCGAATAAAGTCTGATCATTCCAAGCCGACATTGATATCTGACAAGAATAGTCCTGAAGGTGTAATACACCTTGTTCGTGCCTCCGGTTCTCAGTGTCTTTTCGTGGACGCTACTCATCCCGACCTCGTCGATCTCGTACAACGCCAAGTCCCAAATCTTCAAATTATTCCTCTGCAGGGCGATGATGGGACGACTCTACAAACCCCCGTCACTTACCCTCCCATCAATCAAGATCACGACTTAGACCTAGATGTGGTCGCGTATAATCTTCATACGTCAGGATCAACAGGTATGCGATATCGTCTCTCTATGTCAATCTAACCTTCGAAATATTGCAGGACACCCCAAACTGATACCAATCACTCACAGACAGTGCTACGACCAAACCATGCGATTGGCATCATTTCCGAGCCGTGTAGTGTGTACCCCTATGCCTATGTTTCATGTAAATGCATCCATTGAGGTCTCATCGGTTTACTCATGCGCATCTGCAGACGGTGGGGCTTACTTGCTTAACCAAGTTAACTATTGGCGCAGGCTGCATACCGGTAGTCATTGAATCCACGCGACCTTGCACAGGAGAATTGCTATGTCATATTCTCAGCCGCTTCAATGGTGCAATTTGTGTTACCCCTCCGTCCCTACTTGAACAGATTTCCTTGATGGGAGAAGGAGCAATACAAACACTGGGCTCCACACATATGGTTTTTTTCGTTGGTGCACCCCTGCAGGAGTCTGTTGGTAACAAATTAGCAAGTCATGGCGTGAATATCATTTCGGCCTTTGGAACGTTAGTGTCCTCTGCTAACCATCGATGACGTTACTTTCTGATCTTTGAACACAGCACTGAGACCGGACAATTAACTGTGGCAGATATCAGCTCTGATGATCCCCTCGACTGGCCTTATATCCGATTCATCGATCCATCTGAAATAATATTGGTGGATGTACCAAATGCCAGTGATCTGCGACGTTTAGTTGTCAAGGTATTTCTTTTCAAAAAGTTTAACCTGGCTTAATTTGACCATACTGTCCAGCCAGGCCGTTTTGTGTCTTCTGACCTAGTCAATCATCACGATCCTATTGGCTTCAGCCCTGGAGACCTATGGCGGGAGCATCCAACAAGAAAAGGCATCCCAAATAATTTTCACGCAAGTTACTTCATTAACATGACTGTACAGGGCTTTGGAAGCACGCAGGAAGGATCAGTAGTGTGGTTAGTCGAGTTGCTTTTTGAGGGAATGTAGCAAGCTAATATCTCTTTTCTAAGACTGTGCTCTGTAATGGAGAGAAGACTGACAACGAACAGCTTGGTAGGGCGTTTCATGGTTCTTTCAAAGGTCAGGTAGCAATTCTGAGCTTCGATACAGAGTCACTTGTACTCAAGAATTCCTTCGTGGAACGCGCGATTGTATTTGGCGAAGGGCGTTTGCAGAATGGGCTGCTTGTTCTTCCCAAGGCAATATCCTGGAGCAATGCTGATTTTGTGACATCCTTACAGTCAACCATTCAACACATGAATTCCGTTATTCCAAAGCATTCTCGCGTCGTACAAGCTCTCGTTATCCTTGGAGATCCGAAAAAACCTTTCGGTCTGACAGACAAAGGGACCATCCGACGCCACGAGACACTCGCTCTTTACTCTCAAGAGATCCAGGAAGCGTATGCAGCTCTGGACTCTGGGTCTCCTTTTAGACCTCTGCCATTAAAGGATGATTATAAGGGCGTTCTAATGTACATTCAGGCAATCGCAGCCCGTGTACTTGGGGTGGAGGTTGCTGTTGAAGATGACCTTTTCTCCCGTGGTTGGTATTCTTGCAATTTACATGATAGCTAGCTCATATCTTTCTAGGCATGGATTCCTTATCAGCGGCGAATTTTACAGCCTACCTAACGCCACTTTGGAAACTCGTTAGGGACACAGAATTACCTCGTAATATCGTCTACAAATATTCATCCATCGATAGTCTGCATCAAGTAATCACCGGGAGAATATCGCACAACATGCATCGTAATAATGCAGAACACATAGATGCGATCATCAAGAAGTGGACGTTTCCGAACCCTGCTCCGGGTAGTCGTTTATCGTACTTGGAACACACATCCAGCAATATGGACGACGATCACCTGATTGTGCTCCTCACGGGATCAACAGGCACGTTCGGTCGCCACGTTTTGTCAGAGCTCGTACGGAGGGAAGGAGTTCACGCTGTTTACTGCTTAGACCGCGCGAATCCTCGTTCGTTGGGTGCTCATACTCAGCGAATAAGATACGAGGCTGCGTCAGGCAAAGGAGACACGAAGGTCGAGTCTTGGTCTATGAATCTCGGAGAAAGCAACTTTGGTTTAGATTCAGAGATCGTTCAGAAGGTCAGTATCTCGAATCTTGGAAATTTCAGCTCTGATAAGTTGCAACGCGCATCAGATCCATAGAGACGTTACCCACATCGTTCATTGCGCATGGGATGTGAATTTCAACCACGAGTTGGAACATTTTCTCGACCCCCATGTTCGTGCCCTACATACGATGCTCGAACTATCTGCTTCTAGCGTTCGCACAAAGGTACCACGCATCTTTTTCATCTCCAGCGTTTCTGCTGTTGCAAACTACTCGGGGCCCGAACATGCTATCCATGAAGTTCCTTTCAACTCGTCGAGTTTACCACTCGATCAGGGTTATGCGCAATCGAAGTATGTTGCAGAAAGGGTTCTAATTGATGCATCTCGAGCCGCAAATATACCAGTAACGATTGTGCGTGCTGGACAACTCGCTGGCAATACCACGCTAGGCGCATGGAATGTGACGGAACATATTCCTATTTTCATTCAGGCTTGTTTCTCTCTGAAGCTTATGCCCTCTCAGATTCCGGTTCGTCATCCAAATAACCCCCATACCCCACCAATGATCTGATTTTCATTTCACAGAACCTATCATGGACACCGATTGATGTTGCATCAGCCATCTTGGTCGACATCGTACTAAAGGACCCTCACAGTGATGTGACCAATCTTTTGGTGCGGCACATCGATAGTCCCAAAGAACTCGCCAGCTCGGATTTTCTACAATGGATGGTTGAGGCATCGGGGAATTCGATAGTCCTCGTATCCAACGAGAAATGGCTCGCCTCAGTGCGAAATAGCCCGATGGTCTTGAAGGCGAAGCAGCTTCTACCATTCTTCGAAGAATGGCTGTCCAATGCAGCTCAATACAGGCATCGTGTACTCAGCGTACAAGACACGAAGCTTTTGTCTGAAAGCTTTTCCCGAGCACACATAAGCCCAGAAATCTTCGGACAGTACGTGAACTTCATTCTTAAGTCAAATAGTTCATCGAGTAGTGTGTAAATGATGTACATCGGTCTGGACATGCAAAATTTTGAATTAGAATTTGATGATCTGGTATGAAGTCCGGAAGAACATTGTGATGTACATTTATGGCGATTTTCTGGATACTGGAGTTGACAGCACAGTTCATGAGGGCGAATGTTGAGTCTGGGCTGAGGCCAGTGAGTACGGGATGGACACACGTACTTGTTTAATTACCGCCAGCTATCTTTTACACAATGTTACAGCCTGTGCTGATTGAACAAGCAATTGTTTACGGTCGACAGGACTTCCAGGCTGTGGATACAGCAATTGTAAGTAGCAGTAGTTATGCTGGGTAGATAGGAGACGGACGATATAAGACCGAGAGGTGACGACTATAACAAGACATGATGAGCCGACTAAAGTTGGGCGCCAGACAACACGATCTATTCTAATAACGGACAACTGGGGCAATAAAGGTCAATAGCTCGGAATATCATTATAAGTACAGACATTGGCATATAACCAAACAGTGACGGGAAAGAGTATAATTTACACAGTGTCGTCAATGAAAGTTTCATTCTTAAAGTAGATTTCAACTGGAGCGGATGTCGTTATTTGAGGAAAGGGTCGTGATATCAGAGGTACCGCCAATAGCCTGGTAACATGTGCACTGCCGACAACCACACCTGACAAAATTTGAGCGCAGAGGCGATACATAGGTGAGTTGGGACTAACGTTGTATAGAAGGAATGATGTTTGGTCTGCTGCCCTGCTTCTCAATAATAAGAATCGAACGCCGATCAGCACAGAGAAACACAGAAGCAGGGTACTGTAAGCCCAAGTCAACTCCCACACGAAGCTGACAGCGATCGACCAAAATGCAAGAAGTGGCAAGACCGAGGCACGACCCAATTGTGGTGACACGATCGGTAAGGTCATTCTGCCGGTTAATCTGTCTCCTTCCTCGTCTTTGAAATCTTGGGTATGTATGGTGGTAGCAAACACTGCTGTGCTTATCGCGACAGACAGACATGCTGCAGCGTCCATGTGCGACGCATCACAACCTTCAGTATTCATCAGCCAATCTGTATCAGACGGGAAAATACATCACTCGCCTGCGATCAACGTTCCTCCTATTTCAAACGAAGCAAAACCTATAGCAGTTACAACGTTTTTTGTGAGCCAGTGACGGTGTGCTTGTAATTCATTGTATAAGATAGTAAACAGCACGAGAGCCACGCTAGAAAATAGCACGGGACCACCGTGTAAGATGGATATGATCCAACAAGCTGGTACTAAGCCCCAGCGAAGAATGATGGCATGCCTCAGTGAGATTCGACCGGCTGGCAATGGGCGAATGGGCTTATTTTTTGCATCTTCTTCGACATCTTGTATTTGATTGGATGTGTCGAACTGCAGGAGATGCAAAAATATCCACCAAACCACTGGAACAATGCGATGCGGGGTGCAAAGGGGTGCTGAACTGACACTAAATATTGTCTGCAAATAGGGTACGATGTAAGATTGATCAGTACTTGACTTCGCCACGAATTAATGACCTACGATAGGAATTAACGTAGTTTTTATGTCTGACTTGACAAACAGAAATATTGTCAAAAGCATGCCGAATAATGTATCACTTCGTGTGAAAGCGCTGGTCTGCATCGTGGCTAATTGACGGTTCAAGAACAAAATATCGGCGGTGCAGCTCGAAGTAATTGTAGTAGCTACGAGCAGGGCTGTACAACTACGCTTGTTCACTTCTTTAGGCTGATAAGTTGCTAGTGGCGACTCGCCATCATGATTGTGGCAAAACATTTGATTCCTAGGCCTGACCGGTCGACCGATCTGGCCCCATCTTGATCGACCGGGATGTACCATGTGCAGCATGCAAAATCTTTAAAAGGTTCTGCGCGTCAGCGCCATACTGCCATCCGGTAGGATATATTCATGCTACCAATTACATACCCCTGCATGACGGCCAGCGTGAAGACTCGTGATGAACTTCATGCGACGGGGTTTTTTTTAATCCAGATTATTGTCACTGAGAGATTATCTTCCATGTTAGATGGGTTACAAGGGCGCTGGACCGACTTAAACGGATCAACGGTCACTTTGAAAAGTGGAGTGGCAAAGTACCTAGATACAAAAGTGTGAGTATTCCTACGGTAGTAGGCTAGTACGAATATTGTAGCGAGTGATGAAATGATTTGAGTCTTGACGTACCCTCTGACTCAGATGAAAAGTAGCACGGGTGGGCCATACATCAGAGAACCGATGTATGCATTAGACCCAGTGAAAACGGAAATGTGCCAAAACAGAAGTAAATATATACAAAGCTACTCTCCGGCGTTTTGCAAACACAGCATTCAGGCTACATCATCTGTTTCATTTTATTTTTGAAGCCTGCTTGATATTGGCTTGAAGGAGAGTACTTACACCGAGGAGTCCATTAGGGTGCGTTACGTCAATTGCAGGGCCTTCATGCATTGCTTTTACCGATGAAAGATGCTCCGCAGATATTGTCATATGGTAATGGCATATATGTAAGACAATATAACTTTTTCTCTTAGTAGTCCTCGGTGGAAACGAGTGGCCGGGATATGAATTTGAAAATTCATCAGGGAGCTCAGAGATTGGACCCACGGTGGATGTTCCTGTATATTGGGAAAGGTTTGGAACACGGTAGCGACTATCCCCATGTGAGTCAAGTCACGGAGTCAGATATTTAAAGTAGTGACCAGATACTTCTGGCGTCCTACCGAGAATATACACCATGGAGGACAAATACATGACCCCCGGTGTCCCTACGCATCTCCCAATTCATGAATGCCATCGTACCCCCATCAGTTCTCCGTTCCCGCCGGCCACGTTAGAACGGATATAAACTAATCGCCATGTAGGGGCTCCCCTGTAGAACGTTGTTTTGGAAATGTACATAACTCGCAGCATCGCGGCTCAACTTCCTTACCTGGTCCTTAGTATTTGATCCTCCGGTGTCATATAGTCACCCGGAGAAAACTCCTGGCACAAATACCGATACATCTATCTTCAAATCTTAGTCACAGAACACACTGAATTTGGAAGGACTTGCTACTAGTGGGATAATTCTACCGAAAGAAACCCCATGGGAAATAAACTCTTACAGGAGAAAATAGAGCTTATCCCTCGACTCTGGTAGAGGTTTTGAGCTAGACTGTCCATTAGATATGTATCACTGATAAAATTAAAACTTCATCGACAACACTATGGAAACGTCCTTGGGAGCGAAATCGGTGCATTCATATTAAACAAGCGCAGGTGCAAACCGAGACCTGGCGCGTAATATCGGACCATAGCTGTGTTTCAAAAGACAATTAATCGCCAGATTCTCCTGAGAAAAATCAGATGCAAACCGTTTCAGCACAATAGGGATGGGAATCATCAAGCAGGCAATACAGCCAAGTAAAGTTGAAGCCCATCGTGGATCAAGGGCAGTGTACATCTGGGACGCAAATAGCTGCAAGAGAATCATGTACCAACTGCCAGTGCTACAAAAGAAGAGACGTACAGGAAACACTGCGCCTGCAGCACTTCTAAAAACAGTGTTCGCAGCAAGGGCAGATGCAGCGGCAATAAGATACACGTCTATACAAAACTGAGTAAATGAGGAAAGAAAGAGTTCTCATCGTACCGATGATATAGTTGAATAATGCAAGCTAGAAAGCGCAATTGACTCATTAATGTATCAAAATTGATATGAAAGGAAGTTCTTACAAAGATCCAAATTGAAGAGAGTCCCATTAAAGCACCTGCCATCATCGGTGCCCAGTATGAAATGGATGGATAAGATGTCCATCTACAAAGAAATGTGAGTTTACAAGACCACTTGGGTATCAATTGGGCTTTACCCGAACCAAAAGAAGGTGATGGCGAATAGGGGCGCCCCAGACATAGCCAGATTAAGACGTATCTCTGGAGAAACCAGTCCTGCTTTGTGCCTATTCATCGCTGCCTCGTACTGAGGGTGAAATATCAAGAGATACTAGGAAAAGTCAGATGAGGGTGAACGGCGAAAAATGCATGACTTACTCCAAAAACGCCCGTTATGCTGCCCGCGACCAGAGGTAAGTAAGTCAACCCCAACAGCCCTAAGGAAAAGGTTAATACAAATTGAATCTTAAACGTAGCAAAATACCTGGCTGAAAGCCGTGTCCTACCGTGAACACTACAGGATATGCTTCAAACAGCAGGTACACACATCCATAGATGAACTACACGACAGTCAAGTCAAAGTAGATGGAAGATATGAGAACTTACACTCATGTAAGCGGTGACTGCGATGAGCATCGGTTCGCAAATAAGAATTTTAGAAGGCCTGGTGAGGCTCTCTTCAAGTCGCTTGTGTAGCTGCTTTGCTTGGACTAGCTCCAGAGGAGCATGATATCGGTGATCCCCCGTTTTCAAACGAAGCTGTTCCGCTTTGTGCAGAAGGATAATGGGACTGAGTGTACAAAGTCAGCATGATATACATTGGCAATTGTATCAACTAACGCATATGTTTCTGGTAGAGTGAAGTAGATGAACACAAAACACACTGTAGCCTATGAAAGGTCAATGAATACGCTCGTTCCTCGTTAAGCGACTTACGAATGCGGTGAGAACCCAGAACAACCAAGGCCATGGCGTCCCAGACTGTGCAATGTAGCCCCCAACCAGTGGTCCACTAGAGAAAAATTCCATGTAAGTCATTCTTATCAGGTGAATCATGCGCCCGCTTACAAGGCTGGTCCAACGAAAGGTGCAAGAGTGAATAGAGCCAACGCTTTTCCTCGAGTTTTTGCGTCCCAGCTATGAGACTTTTAGCCAGAGCAAGGAGAGGGCTAAACTATACATACACGTCTGATATCAGCGCACTATTGGGGGCTATTGGTCAAGAAAAGTTGAATCGACAAATTGAGCTCATACCCGCTGTTGGTCAACGGCGCGGCAGCGAACAGACCGCCGAGCAGACGGAATATAATAATAGATGCTGTGTTCTTCGATAGTGCACAACCAACTTGGAAACACTGATGTGTTGTAAGTGTCAGACGTTTTAATGCTTAGAGTGCGATCCCCACTTACAGCATATACCGGAAACGTGACAAGGAATATCAACCTTCTGCCATACTAATAACTTGTCAAGAAATTCTTGTTTCGAAATGCAAAGTTGGTGTACCTGCTCCGATAACGGGCCCCAGAAAAGGGGTCCAACGCAATACCCCGCCACAAAAACTGAGATCGTCAATGCAGCTACCTCTTCAGAGAGCTTGAACTGAGCCATAAGTTGGGTAGCAATGCCAGAAGGGGCCGAGGAAGCAAACGTGCTAAATTACATCATTAATGTCATTTGTCGAGTTGCAGCGTTGAAGAGGAAGAACTCACGCATTAAAGCCCAATAACCCCGCAAAATATGTCAGGTACCAACGTTTCCGTCTGCTCCAGTTCTGAAGTTGGTTGGCGAACGTTTTTAGAGCTTGCAAGACGAGGCTTTAGATAGACGGCGGTACCTTTGGATTTTCCTTGTCGTCCGGTGCAAATTGTACCAAGTAGGGATCTACTGACGTGACGTTGTCTTGTGCCATGAATATGCGAGTTACTCGATGAGGCTGGGATATGAAAGGTACACCTGCCAGCCGTCAAAAGCTAGCGCTGACTGCTGATAGGTATGAGGCACTGAGAGAGCAATTTTGAACGCTTGAACAGCCCCGGGAGTATTAGTATGGTACTAGTACTATTGTATTTCAATTCACAGCTTCGAAGCAAAAATAGTTTGTCATACCGAAGAGATTGGCTATACAAAAGGAAACAGTAACACCGCCCCTGGGATGGGAGCGGCTTTTAGTCATGGGAGCTTGTGAAATGTAGTACACAACGTTGCCAGCCGGGGTCATGCAATCATGCAGCATGGATGCAGCGTGCCAATATTACACTTACCTAATAATTCGCCAAAGGTCATATTACTATGATAAGTTGTTTACATGTTATAATATTCGTTAAATAATTGAACGACCAGATCTGGTTTTATTTTGTAACGTCCGACAACGTCCGCAGCTGACCGCCGAGGCCTGACAGTGACTAGTGATGGGCCCTGAGGAGGTACAGGAATGATGACGCTAGCATTATAACCGTAGTGTCCCACAAGGCAAGTATCCACCGCATGGTCACCAGCTGATCACATCAATGGATCTATCGGCCTATAAGATGCATGATTCAAACACCCCGGGTATCACCTACATCCGACATGTTGCGCCTTCTACTCCTTTCTGGACTGGCATTCCAGAGTTTTGTTACAGCGACGCTGTATACTGATCCAACTCAGTTGCCAACGATGGAGTACGACTTTGTCGTGGTTGGAGGTGACCAGTTTTTCTTTGTTTACTCGTTAATGCTAAATTGTTCCGCCCATCTCGCCGCCCATCATGATATCAGCGGGAACAGCAGGCAGTGTCATTGCAGCAAGGCTATCAGAGAATCCTGCTTTTTCTGTCCTCGTGATAGAAGCTGGTCCAAGGTAGGTCTATTTGATAATTAATTTTGCTGTCTTTTACTCACTAATATTTTCCAAGTAACCAAAACATTCTAGCCGCTGAAGTGCCATTCTTGGGTTCCACTCTCTCCCCGAACTCCGCTGTTACATGGAATTACACGACCGCGCCTCAAATCGGTCTCAATAACAGGACTATACCATATCCAAGAGGATATGTCCTTGGGGGCTCAAGTACAATCAGTAAGTCCGCTATTCTTATAATACAACTTTACAAGATCTAATAAGGTTCCAGATTTTGAGGTATGGACTAGAGGCTCGAGAGATGATTATAATCGATTCGCGAATGTGACCTGTGATTCTGGTTGGTCGTGGGATGAAATGGTTCATTACATGAAGAAAGTAAATACCCCATCTTGCCGACCTAGCTCAATTCTAACTGACTGGTAGAGCGAACATTTGGTGCCTCCTACGGACAATCGTTCTGTAGTCGGAGAGGTGGATCCCTCTGTACATGGTAAGAAGGGGCCAGTGCAAGTAAGCCTGGGTGGCTTCGTCAGTGGCGTGGATCGGCGTGTTATTGACACAACGAGAGAACTTGACTGCGAGTTCCCTTACAACGTAGACATGAATTCAGGCTATACTCTGGGACTTGGTCAGGCAATGCTATTAACACCAGGAACAACCGCTCATTATTCTTAGGATGGACGCAGAACTCCGTGAGCTCGAAAGGTTTTCGGAGCAGCTCAGCTACAGCATATTTGGCACCTGCGATGGAAAGAGACAACCTGGATGTCCTCATCCAAACTCGCGTCACCAAACTTGTAGCGGTTTCGCAGGAAAATGGTGTTCCGACATTCGGCCAAGTAGAGGTGGCTCAAACTGCAACAGGTGACTGTAGCGTTTCTGAGTCCCAGTGTTCTCAACTCACATGCCCTTGTAAGGTCCACGGTTGTTGTTCAATGCAACCAAAGAAGTCGTTCTATCCGGCGGATCGATCAATACACCCCAGCTTTTACAGCTGAGCGGTGTCGGCGACTCGGCATTGCTTGCGCCGTTGAATATCACTACCATTCTTAATCTTGGAGACGTTGGCAAGAATCTTTCCGACCATCCTTTCTTGGCCAATCACTGGCTCGTCAATTCCACTTCCACGTTGGAAAAAGTTGCTCGAAATGCCACTCTGGCTGCTGATCTGCTCGCACAATGGAATGCAACCGGCACAGGCCTTTTCTCGGACCCCGGTGCCAACCAAATTGGCTGGAAGCGACTTCCATCAAACTCAAGTATCTTCCAACAATATCCTGACCCATCTGCTGGCCCGACATCTGCTCACTATGAACTTCTGCCGGTCGTAAGTCTTTCTTGTTCATTTCTTTCGTGTAATCTGATGACGTGCGTTATAGAACGGATTCGTGTCATTCGTTGAAAGTACCCCAGCGACAGGGTTTTTCTCGACTATTGTAACAAATGTAGCTTCTCCACTATCCCGTGCGTAATTTGCGTGTATCGCGTGCTCAGTCACTGATTGATCTCAAGGTGGTTCGGTGACGTTGGCGTCGAGCGATCCTTTTGACAATCCAATCATCGATCCTGCATTGCTGGGAAGCCCATTCGACATTTATGTAATGGTGGAAGCCATTAAATCTGCCAAGCGATTCGTCGAGGCGCCCGCATGGAAAGGTTACATTATCCAAGCTCTTGGTGCTCTCAATTCCACTATAGACGAAGACTTGGCAGAGTATGCTCGGAACTCAACGACTACGGTTTTCCATCCAGTTGGAACCGCTCGGATGACGTCCTACTCTAACCAGGATGGTGTGGTCAACCCAGATTTACTTGTCAAAGGGGCTTCTGGATTGCGAATCGTCGACGCATCTGTTTTAGTAAGTCGCAGCTTGGCGTTACGTGATCAATGTTTCTGACATCTGTTCAGCCGTATATACCGGCTGCACATACTCAAGCATGTGTTTATGCCTTGGCTGAAAGAGCAGCGGATTTGATCAAAGCTGCATGGTCCTGAGTCTCGGATCGAGCTGGTTGGAAGCATAATGTCCCGTGGACTCATCACATACATGTTTTCTTATCTCTGTACGTGCGAGGTTGCAGCCACTTAATCACATAGACTTTAATCAGAAGGCTGCGGCTGCCATGAGAACTTTGTGTTTAAAAGTAATCTTCTCGGCACTGACGGTGATGGCATCTCAAAACAGGAACACCGAAGTGCCTGTAACACCTATACGACATCTGCATGAATTTCCAAGAGCGCAAATACGTTTCCGATGAAATTGGTTTTCGGTACGTGTTCTTACGAGTCAGCAGCAACATTTGAGTTTAGCCCAGTCTGCTTTTCAGGGCATCGTTCAGTTTGACAACTGCAAACTCAGGCTCGGTAGGTATGAAATCAAAGAATCAAATGGCACACTCGATATTGCAGCAGTGCTCACAAGTTTTACATAATAACCAGGGTAGGACGCAAGTTTGTTTGCTTCATGTGGACCTCTCGTATCTTTGATGGCTGACTATTCGGATCTGGCGTCATGTCGACGCAATGAACATTTGTTGAGTGACCTTAGATGAACTGTTATGCTCCCTGGGGCTGTGTTGGCGAGACGAAGAGAAAAGATGTGACAGGCTTTTTGACGGTCGCACCATGATCGGTATGTGTCAAATAGATGAAGTATCATTTGCATTGATGGACTTATACACACGTGTAGCAAAAACATTACGAGCAAGGTGTAAGTAGTTAAGACTGTCGTCCCTTAACAGTAGGCAGTGATAAACAAAGTACGCTTTGTTTATCGCGGACAGTATTTATGCTGATTATGGGAACTCAGGTAAGTAACGAGCTTACACAAGGCGGCAAATGCTGTTCAAGCACTAGTGTTTCACTCGCGCAAATGTTTCACCACCAACATCCAAAAATATCTACTTTGGAAAATCAAAGCAGTAACGGTCTCAACCCTCAATGTTTCAGTGATCCAAGCTGTGATGGTTATATCACTAGCATGAATGCTATCGTCATACGCCCACCAAGTTAGCTTTTCACCCACACTCATTCACTACCAACATGACCATAGTCTTGAATGATCCCGCTTTGTTCCCGTTCATCAACGCAGAACGTGTTTATAGCTATTTTGCAGGTTCGTGGCCTAAGAGCAATCAGACGTTGAAGCTGCTATCTTAATCTAACCTTGGCTGCGGTTTCACAGTTGCCACCTTGGTTGGGGCAACGTATGATTGGGGTCAGCATGGTCATATTAAAGGACTGTTGATATCTTACAAGTATTTTCAGCACTTACACTCGGACAAGAGGTACGTCAATGCTACGACTGGAACAGCCATTTCGCTAAGAATGCTTTCGTAGATTGAATTGGTCTGGGTGAGTAGAGTCCATGTCAGAGAACCAACGATGAAAATACACTTAATTATAGAGGCAACCCTGGTCTCTCATGACAGTCATGTATCTCGGTGTATGTAGCAGGTTGTTTGTTGCAGGCAACATATTGTGCTGACTTAAAAGTATCCTAGGCGCGCTACGTTATATTAATATTTTGGGCTGCGTATGTTCAGAAGGCTAAATAATCGGTGTTGTGCTAATGGTCTGTCTCATAATCAGCCCGTCCATACTGAGTATGTCTCCTTAGTACATTCACTGTCTTCGGGTCTTCTGACCAACGACATACAGACAGTGTTCAGACCATCCCGCTAACAGATGCAGTGAGTCTTTCGCACAGATGCCTACTATTCCCTCCAATTAACTGTGGTGCCCTGTAGGAGTGGGTGCGGCTCTTTACTAACTTCCTGGTTCACTAATGACTGCCACGCTATACGACCACAGATGTGAGTCTGTTTGGAGTGTGTACTGCCCGAGGCTGGTCACTGACTGGATTCATCAGGTTCTCTTATATACGTCGTACGGAGTTCGGCGAGTGCTTTGGCGTTAGCGATGTTGTGTGGTGAGCTTGGCACTTGCGAGACCTCAGTGATATTGACTTGATTTTGAAACATGCTGCAAGTCATCATCGCCACTCGGTTATATGCCATGTATCAACGATCCAGAAGAATTCTGATCTTTCTCGTTGTCACCTTCCTGGTTGTCTACATTTTCACCGCAGTGGTAGTCGTACTAGTAGCGGTGTATAGTTCAGGAGGTACGCATAATTGTGGATGAAACCAAAATGAGGCTCATTAATGAATGCCAGAGGAACTCATCATCTTCGGCAATCATCAGTGCTCGTATGACTTTGCGAAAGATATCACACTTCTGGTTTCCATTGCTTGGATATTCAGCCTCGTATGGGAAGTCCTTGCACTATGTCTCGCAACCTGGATTACTGTAAAACACTTCCGTGAGTTGCGACTCGGAAATGCAAGAGGGATCATCGGGGACTCTTTCACGGTGTTGATAAAAACTCAGGTGATTTATCTTGCGAGGTAGGTTCATATTATAATCATGGTTCCTTTTTCCACTGAAGGGTCGGACATGCTAGTTTTGTTGCTGCTTCCTGCCTCTTCGTTATTCTCGATTTGTTTCCGACACTCTTAACGGTATGTCAATGTTTCACTGACCTCTCTGCATGCAACCATGGTTCATCATTTATAGAATTCGTTGGAGGAACAGATTTTTTATGGCTTGCTTGATATTTTTATGGTCGTGCAGAGGTCTGTGCTGGGACCACGCCTGATCCTTAGCATTCGAGAATATCATGCCAAGCTCGTGGTAGATTCCGACGCGGCAACTGATATGGCCTCGATCGCTTTCCAGGAGCGCGTGCATATATCAACCAGCAGTAGTGTGTAATGCTCGGTGAAGTTGACAGCTGACTGGTGCTCTACAAAGAGCAGGGGAATTTTCTTTTATTTATTCCTACTTTCGTAATGGTATTGATCTAAGTTATTTGGTGTTCCGAAGAAGGTTTCAAGGAGATATACTCTGGGCAAAGTTTTCGTCGTAGTATTTAGTTATAATAAATGGTTTACTCCTACGATTACTTGGGTAAATGAGCGTGCGATCGAGTGACAGTGTACTGCTTCAGTTCCTCAGCAATCTGCCCAGTGACGTGCATGGCCCGGCTTCAGGCTGTGGGCCAGACCAGGCCAGAATAGGTCAGGCCAAGCCAGGCCACTGTCAGTTCAGAACGTTCTTAGCCTGACCACGGCTTTGACTTGGCCTGACATCAACCTGACATGCTGAAAAGCCAAGCCAGCGGCCCAGGCTGCGGCTTTTGTACTTAGTAAGCACGGTTAGTTCTAACTTCCGATTTCTCAACACCTATTTTTGTTTCTCCAAAGTTTCCGTTGCTGCCCTCCAGCGATTCGCCCGATTCATCCACTTGCCTCATTCAACATCACATCCATGTCTTCTCACCTCACTCGCACCAACTGGCTTACAGAACGAGATAGGCATTAGGTGATGCATTGAGTGTATGTAGCACGAATTTATGTCTTGTTTTGTATGTCAGATCGAGAAATAGCATATGGATTAGATTCGTGTTTTTATATCGCATTTGCTCCTATATTCCGTGCAGAAGTTAGTGACTCGGAGGAAAAACGTCCATCTCATCAACTTCGACATAGATTTCGCCTTCACTGGTTCCTCTCCTCCATTGCACACGGCTGAGTTCTGCGTGGTTAAGCAACCATGCAGGATCGACATGGTGAGTTGCAGCCAATGAGCGAATGCTCAGCATCGCGCGACAGACGGAGACGACTGTGGTCCCTACTGCCAATCTGGGAAATATTTCCCATGAGCTTTCAGTGAACAGCATGGTTGGCATGACCTTACCCTCCCCCAAGGGCTGGATAGTAGACCTGGAACCGAATTTCAGATTGTAGTGTTGGCAGCCACGGTTATAATAAAACTTACAGATATGTGATCTAGTTCAGTCATAGAAAGGCTGATGATTTCGTACAGCAGCGTTCCTATCATTTGCTTCAGAATCTGTCATGTAAGAATAATCGAGGTGTACGCACCGGCAGCAAAAGCATACATAAACATCCCTCTAACCAAACATTAGTAACTAGTTTGCGACCGACAGAGGAGCCTACTCTTTTAAGAACCGGTGGATAATCCCATGTTCTTGCAAAGCTCCTGAGCTGGCTCTAAAGCGATACATGGTTAGTGAGAACATGACCGTATGAACGATCAAGGATGGCAAGTAGATTATGAATATCACTGGAGGACTCTTGTTCGAATTCACAGAAGAGTTGGTGATCTCGTAAGCACTCTTGACGGCGTCAAAACTGACGCCACCGACAATTGCACTTCCTATCATGGAACCGATGAACACGACGGCCGCAAACCATCTAATCAAGCGCCTCCGATGGAATAGATGCCATACTCGTAGTGTGACGACACCTGTAGACTCGCTGTTAGTAAAGGCAATTGGATACGATAGTCAAGCGGGAGTAAGCCGCGGTGAGAAGGGCTATGTTCGACATGGGGTCTTCGACCCAAAGGACGATAGATAACGAATTTTTAAAAAGGCAATTGGATCGATGAGAAAGTGAAAGACAAACATTGGCAGAGCACCATGACCACGAATGCAAGGAGGTAAACCAAGACAAAAAGCTGGCCAGCGCTAGTATTTTAATGTGAGCTAGTCTTGCTGGGGCCCTATCAGCTGTACCAACTCACGCCTGTGGAAGGTTGTATGTAAGTCCCCGATGACGATATGCGCAACTTAAAAATGCCTACAAGAAAATTGAGGTTCTTGGTATCTGCTATTCGGATATTAGTTTCCAGAACCACTACAAGGAATACTCAAGCTGACGGACCAAAAAGGACCAAGCTATGGAATCGATTGTCAACAGGTGCAGCCTTACGAGACGGAGTAAAAACGCACAACACTTGTGTCACAGCGAGGTATCGGATCTGTGAACCTACGATTAATCACAGACAATAAAATGGGATCTGTCCACGGCATTACACTGAGATATAGTATCCTCGAAGTTGACCATGGCCCAGACCAGAAGAAATCTATCTAAAATGATAACGGCAAATCGAAAGATGACTCAGATTTATGAAGGCGAGAATATTTACTTACCTCTTCAGCAAACGTAATAGCGTGGTCGTACAGCACAAGGGTGAATGATACCAAAGCCAATTCATTAGATGAAAAGTGGGCCCATAGTAACTGCGTCTGTGTGGACATGACCTCGAGGAGTGCTCTACTGAGTGGGAATTAGGGGATTAATGCGGGTGTACCTCTTATTTGTTAACTTAAGTACATCATTGATCAGACGACTGGGAAGCTGATGGCGTCTCAATGATATGATATGCTTACCTTGTTTCGACCTGCTCAAATAGGAAATGCGTCACCGATCAGAGCGTTTCGTGTTTGGGCCTGGCGATATAAAATCAGAATTGCAGTACGACAGTAGCCTTTGTTGGGTGACATGGCATGAGACCTGATGACTTGGAGCGCGCCGCGCGCGGACAATCCAGATGCTGTGCACGGCACTCCTGCATCATTGCTGAGTTTCTTTTTCCCATCCATGTCCTAAGTTGTTCCAGAAATACTCCCCCGCAGACAGCTAGAAGTGGTCAAGACAAATGATGCATTCAAGTTGATGTGTTCAATGTTTTATGTAATCATGTGGCTTGAGCTTGAGCGTATGTAACCAATAACACTAGTACCGATTTGTTATTCTAATTTCACATTGTTCACGTTAGATCTCATCATATGGTACTATCTGCCAATGATCATGCCGCACACGGACTTAAATAGCCTGATGGCCTGACGAATAGAGAACTGCACATGCGTATTCTTATTGTTGTTCTCGTAATGGTCAGGGCAGTGTTATTTCGACCGCCTCCTTGTTACCCTTGGATATATTAACATGCACCCAACACCCAAGCTGGCAGGGCCAGGTTAAGTTCACTCGAGTTACCCGAGAGGCTAGCAGGCTGCCAAGTATCGAGTGGCACATGGTCGCTTAAGCGCTTACTTCCAGTCGTAACTATATTTAGACCACGCACGTCGCAACTCTTGGTTTGTCACGCGATGTCGGAATTCGAAGAATCCTTACGAAAAGAGTATCAAAACACGTTGAAGACACGAGGTTTTGACCACTCTACGATTCACGAAGTGACCGTAGGGGATGGTATAACAAAAAGTAGACACGAACAATGATTCTAAACGTAAGTTGATTGCATAGCTGTGCTTAGACGCTTAAACTGAGCTTACTTCCAAGTTGAGATCTGAGATAGGTCTACAGACTCGGCATATTGAAAATCCAGTGTGATACTGGAAGTTCCGAGTCGACGCCGAAGCCGCAGTTCCCATTACCAATCTCGTCAATTGGCTGGCTTCCTTGGTGATATAAATCGTGGGCTTGCACTTGCCAACACTTACTGAGTCCGAGTCAGCACAATGGCAGACACTGTAGTACAACTGTAAGTAGTACGAATCCTTCTCTCATGTACTAACTCTTCTACTCACGGATTATAGAACAGGTCCTTTGGTGAGCTTATTCGGCTGACTTGAAGGTTATCAAGCCTCATGGATTTGTAGGTACTAGGGTATCAGTTTAATTGGGGCCTCTATGGTGTTTTGGCAACTCAGCTTTGTGAGTAACAATTAAATATACCTTGTGACGGAATTGTAACTCTGTACAAGACACCTATCACCAAGCAGGTTTTCGGGACAATCGATTGATCAAGTCCATCGTATACGGACTTTTCATCCTTGAAACTCTACAGCTCATTATGGCGACCCACGACTCTTTTCACACTCTCGCATTGGGATGGGGAAATGAAGGAGACTTGTTGGACGTTTGGCTCTCTTGGTTTGATCTTCCGTTTCTAACGGGCATCAGTGCGTTTTCTCTGACCTCTACCGAACGAGAGAGACCGTATACTCATGTGTGACATCTTACGTATAGCCAGCGCTACGATCCAATGTTTCTATGCGTGGCGCATCTACATCCTCAGCAAGTCACTTGTGTTAGCAATAACGATCGCAGCTGTGAGACCAAGTCAAATATGTTTCGTTAAATACTGACTGCTTCCGGACCAGATCGCATTAGTGCAGGGCTCCGCAGCAATGGCTGAAGGTCTCCAAATATTAATATCACAGAACGTGCCGGGAACCCAGGTTAACACCTTCAAAACGACTGCGGTATGTGTTCTCACCATGCTAGGAGGTTATATTCTTACTCGTCCACAGGTGTGGCTTGGGGGAACTGCCTTGTGCGATATCATAATCTGCTGCGCCATGTTCTATTTTGTAAGTTCATAATACATCTCAAGTGCTATATCTGACTTTGCCGGAAGCTCTCAACAAGTCGCACTGGGTTTCGTGCCACGGACTCGCTGCTCAACAAATTGATTAGGATAACTATAGAGACCGGCATGCTCACTTGTGTGTATACAACTTTTTTTTTCATGTCTGTATTACTCACCGCTGACGATATAGCCGTAATTGCTATTATCGAGCTCACCCTGTTTTTGACATTCGAGCATAATTTCTACCATGTGGTACCAGCATTTATGCTTTCGAAATTGTACAGCAATTCCTTCCTTGTCCTTCTTAATAGCCGCAACAGCAATAGGAATAGTAAACAGACAACAACCTCGCAGACCCTTCATTCACTGCCGGAGTTTTCCGCTTCAAGGGAGGCTAATAGGACTGGCGCAATGAAAGTAGACCTCGCTCACCGGACCTCGGACGATATTGGAATGGTTAGCTTCTCAGAGACCGAAGTACGAACTCCAGATTACCTTCCCCTTACACTAACTTACGCATTTCTATAGAATCTCAATAAGCAGGGAAACCCACCTCCTGACTCGGATCGCGTGCTCTGCGATGTGTGATCAAACACGCCACGCCTAAAATTATATCTGGTCCTTTCCAGTCCGTTACAATATTACTTGAAACGAATGATACAGAGATCCATGCAGCGCTTATAGTACTGGCATCTCCATTCCGTATTGCTTTCGTCGTTTATTTAGTCAGTGTTTAACGTTTATTGTCCATTATGACAATGCGTTTGTATTACGTGCGTCGTTATCGGTGTATCTTTGACCTAAATTATGGCCTGCATCAAGGTCTGATTTGCGAAAATACGCGTGATATTCGCTTAATGTCCACAGTTTTAAAAATAAGTGCGTTATTTTATTTTATTATGGTATCAGCTCTACACGGCACACAAAGATCGCTAGCATCGTCGGAGACAACAGGCCTGAGTGCAATGCGTTCATCGTAAAACCTGCTATCTCCATGAGCATCGGCAGCAGTGCTTCCGCATCGCTGGCTCGGCCCACGGAACGTATAGGCTAATCCAAGGTTGAAGAGGCACCTCCAAATCAACGGTCGCCTCATGCGTACCCCTCGCTCTCTGCCCCGGTCATCGGGCTATAATGCCACAAGGGTGCGACGGACAGTATGACCCGTGTTTCAATATACGGGACACGCATAAGGAGCAAAGATAGGTTTGCTCTTCGAAATATCATTATTCGGCGGAAAGGTATGGGGGCCGTTGGAACCGGTTGGATAACAGAGGCCCGATCCCAGGGAATTTGCAAGGTCTTAGTAAGGCGGCCTCGTCCCAATGTAGCCATGTGGATCAAGGAAAGGCATAGCAGGTATGATATATGATATATGATATTTGAAGTCGGGCTAACTTTATAATCGGATCATTCCTAGCTAGTTGTCAGATTGCTGAGCTAGATTACATGTACAGCAAATGAAAGAAACTCACAAGCCCAAAGCACCACAATTTCGTAGTATTATTAGCGTTTCCAGTGCGGTGATGATTGCCTATAAATAAGGATTGGGGCTCCGTGCTGAGAGTGTCCAATGTCCGAACGTCGGCTCTCTCTGGAGTCGTCCGGAAGGACCATCCAAAGACTACCCCGAGTTACTTGGATTGATCAGTCTAAGCGTTATCCCCAGAGAGAATCATGATGGAGGGCACCGCCCGAGGTCGGCGCTGTCAGAAAAAAAAGGCTCAGGCTCCAAGGTCCCAGAAGTGACGACTCTGTTTCAGGTTTTCAGATTATCCAAGTCGAACAATGAGTACCACAGCCTATACCAGGCAACTTCCGGGGTAATTGATGATCAACGTTTCAACCACCACTCCAGGCTGCCAGCCTGCTGGAGTCTGGACAGAGTTTGATTGTGATGTAGTACTTAGCTGGCTGTGCAGCGCGTCGCTTACGTAATACGCCTTTTCCGTCTCAACCTCGAGAATCGTCACCGATCCTGATCCTCACAGTAACTGTACTCTTCCTTTCCTTGTTATGGGTATGTCTGTCTGGTAAGGTTGATGTATATGCTCACATTTATCCAATCTCTAGGAATCCCCAAGGTTCGCGCTTCTTTTATCTGTGAAATATGCACTCAACCCTTCTGAATGTCCTTCGTGTTGTAGTTTTTCCGTTATATCTCGTGAGCCAGTCGTCCATTATTCGACCACAGAAGCTGATTTCTCGGTAGTGAGCGGTATCCGCTTACCTCGCAGTTGATCGAGGAGAACAAGATTCCAGAATTTGGTGAGTTATTAGACTTACTTAGTATTCTTGCGCTGAAGTCTTCGAATAGATAATCTCTATCTCGATTTCAATGGAATCATTCATAACTGTAAGTACTAGTACCTGGAGATACGGTGTAAACTGGCGTTCAAATTTCATTCTAGGCTCGCATCCAAATGATGAAGATGCGCACTTCAGAATGTCCGAAGAGCAAATATTCACGGCAATATTCGCATATGTGGACTTGCTATTCGGTAAGATAAAGCCAAAGAAACTTTTTTTTATGGCAGTGGATGGCGTGGCTCCTCGGGCAAAGATGAACCAGCAACGAAGTCGACGGTTTCGCACTGCCAAGGAAGCGAAAGAAGTCAGGGAGAAGGCAGAGTCGAAAGGAGAAAAACTACCAGAAGAGAAAGCGTTTGATAGTAATTGCATTACGCCAGGTGCGTGCTACGTTGTTTCATATGGCATCATGTTGATTATTCTGTCTCAGGTACTCCTTTCATGGTCAGGCTATCCGCACAGCTACGATATTTTATCAACAAGAAGATTACCGAAGATGCTAATTGGCGTGGCGTGCAAGTTGTATTGTCCGGTCACGAAGTGCCGGGTGAAGGTGAACACAAGATCATGGAATACATTCGACTATCGAGAGCCCAACCTGATTATAACCCGAACGTGCGGCATTGCTTGTACGGTCTTGATGCCGACCTCATCATGCTTGGCCTTCTGAGTCATGATCCCCACTTCTGTCTCCTGCGAGAGGAAGTAAAGTTCGGGCCGGCTGCGAAGAAGAAGGGTAACATCAGGTATTTCGTAGTTTTCGTGCATAGGCAGATTTACTGAACGCCAGCGCAAGCCTGGAGAACCTCAACTTCTACCTCCTACATCTCTCGTTAATGCGTGAATACCTGGACCTTGAGTTTCGTGATATAGAAGACACTCTCGCATTTGCTTACAGCCTAGAGCGAGTCATTGATGACTTCATTCTACTGGCAGTCTTCGTCGGAAACGATTTCCTACCTAATCTTCCGGACTTGCACATCCACGAGAACGGACTGGAGCGCCTGTTCGACGTGTACAAGAAGGTTTTACCGTCACTGGGTAAGTCCTGAACTTCGTTATGTCGCACATTGGCTCATCGTTTCAGATGGTTATATAAATGAGGGCGGGGTCATTAATACCCAGCGACTGCAGGTCGTCCTGGACGAAATGACCATATGGGAGCGAGAGATCTACGAGAAAGAATACGCGGACTCGAATTGGTTCAAGGGAAAACGGAGCAAACAAGTCCAAGAAATGGAACTTGCGCGCAAGCGTGCTAAGCTTGGTACAGTTCTCTACTCCTCGTGTCAACAACCAACAATTAATTCATGTTAGTTCTTACGCGCCCCGAACGGGACATTTTCGATCAAGTACAACAGTTTGTCTTGCAAAATCGCAGGAAATCGACGCAGCACCGAACTACAACCCTAACAATGCCTAATACGTTTCCCGCCCGGGAACGGAAGTTCATCAGCACCCTGGCGGAGGAGTTGCATCTGTCTGTTACTTGGGATGAGTACGATGAGGAGGACCAGAATCTTGTTACGTGGCGAATTCCCGGAGTTTCGGACGAACCATCAGCAGAACCTGATGTCGAGCGATCTAACGGAGACGAAAATACTGAGGATGAGTGGGAAGACGTAGACGAGGAAGATGAAGAAGGCAGGGCTGCAGTGGATCGAGTGTTGAAGAAATTCGACAAGGCACCTGTGGTGGATGATGATGAAGGTGGGGGTTTCGACGCTCGACACGAACAATCCATCAATGACAAAATGGCGGAATGGAAGAGAGGATATTACAAGGTGCGTTCCCGCATCACATACTGTTCTTCAAACCAACCGTTTGCACCATAGGAGAAACTCGAAATCTCCTTTGACGATCCCGAAGATATGCACGACTTGATATACCGCTATGTAGAGGGCCTACAATGGGTTATGCACTACTATTACAGCGGGATCGCCTCATGGGGTTGGTTTTACAACTACCATTACGCACCACGGATATCTGGTACTTTTTGCAGTCTTTGTCCTCATTACACTACGCTCACGATTTCTCCAAGATCTACGCGGCCTTGGCGACATGTTGTTCTCATTCGAGCTGGGTAAACCTTTCCATCCTTTCGAACAACTGATGGGCGTCCTCCCGTCCGCAAGCATGGATCACATACCGTTAGCATATCAAGTATGTTCAGTGGCCCTGTGCCGTGCATTAAACTAATCACTCATAGGATCTAATGTACGATCCAAATTCACCAATATTGGATTTCTACCCCCTCGAATTCGAGCAAGATCTAAATGGGAAGAAGCAAGAATGGGAAGCGATCGTTAAGATCCCCTTCATTGATGAGCAGCGGCTGTTACAAGCAATGCATTGTGAGTGGCAAGTTCCGCTTTTTGGCTGTAGTTCGTCATCGCTCCATGTGTGCAGCCCGAGAACACAGGTTGACTCCAGAAGAACGCCGCCGCAATGACTTTGGAACCAGTACTAAATTCTTCTTCAATCCTGGAGAACCCACAGTCTACCCTTCATCGTTGCCAGACTTCTTCCCTCCCATATATCGTTGCACGTGCAAGATGGAATCCTTCGATTTGCCAACTCTTGACGGACTCCATCTCGTGCCTGGACTATGTGAAGGTGTATGCCTCGGTGCGAAGGCCCTCGCTGGATTCCCCTCGCTGGATACATTACCCCACACAGCGCAACTAGGATTTCATGGTGTCAATGTACACAATTCCGAAAGCCGCAATAAGTCGATGGTAGTTCACATACAAAATCCTCACGAAAACCGCAAGGTAGAGGACATTGCTATGGAAATGGTTGGCAAACGCACTTTCATCGGTTGGCCCTTTTTGCAAGAGGGGCTAGTCACTGCCGTGTCCGATTCGTTGTTCAGTTATGAGAAGTTGGTAATCGTACCTGGCACCCCGGAAAAGGTTGTTTCAAATCCACATTCCCACCAGGGCTTAAGCCATTGGAGAGGCAAGGCTGAGCGGATTGAGTCGATATATTCAAAGAAATGTGGAGTGATCACTGGTGACGTCGATGTCCTAGTGCACGTCCGTCCGCTAAAAGGTGCGTGCTGGTATTTTATGGACGTTCATTTTTACACATTCGTGCAGGTTTGAAACGCTTGGAATCAGGCGCATTAGTTAAGGACTACGAAGGACCCGAAAAAGAACTCGAACAAGCCGTCCAGATGGTCATCTCAGAAGTTGCATCTGAAGATCCCAGATTCCTCGAGAAGGATGCTCCACCTCTGTCGGAGGAATTTCCCGACGGAACGAACATTTTCTTCCTAGGCGAACATGCGTATGGTGCGGCTGCCCAGGTGTCTTCAACTACCGACAGTGCTTTGTCTGTTATCTTGGCGGTATGTTACAACGTCTACCACGATTTATCTTTCTAAATGACCTCGTAGTTCTTTCCTTCAGATAAAACGGAGAACAACAAATTCAAGACTATTGTCGACAGCCGTGTTTCTCAGCACTACTTGCCATCGTTCAAAGCAGCTTCTGCAATCGGCATATCACCCAGAGCGCTCTCTAAGATCACATCTAGCTTCATGGTTCTCACCTCCGATCATCAGAAGAACAATCTCGGATTAAGCATCAAGTTCGAGGCTAAGAGCTTGAAGGTTATTGATTACTCGCTGAAGACCGGTCGCTATTGGGAGTTTAGCGAGAAGGCAGTTGACCTCATTCGTGAATATAAGGTTGGTTCTATTGAAATCGCATTTGAATTGGAACTCAGTTCTTTGCAGGATAAATTCCCAGAAATCTTCGCGATTCTGGACCAAGGAGGCGACGGTAAGATGTTAGACTAGCTTAACCATTCCTTGATCTCAACTCCAGGATGACAGATATGGCCCGTGATACAGACATCTTTAACTCTCACGCTGATGCCAGGGTCAAGGAAGTAAAGTCGTGGCTCAAATTGAAGGGGGTCCGAGATCTCGAACCAGTTTCCCTCTTCTCGGACAACCTAGCGAAGGTATATCAGAATCACCATTTACACCGAATCGTGTTTCACTCAAAGCTGCCTTTAGAGCACTGTCAAAGAAATCGAACAGGTTGCTGATGACATCAATAAGAACAGGTCTAAAGCGACAATCAAGAAAGCCATTGTGAAGAACATCCCTCGCCACGCAGTTCTGAAACCGTCGCACGCTATCTATCGACTTCAGAACCAGCACTTTGCTTTGGGAGACAGGGTGACTATGGTTCAAGATTCAGGTGGAGTTCCGTTGTCTGCGAAGGGCGTTGTCGTTGGCTTGAACACAAAGTCGATGGATGTCGTGTGGGACGTGCCATTTATGTCCGGTACGACGCTTGGGGACAGGTTAGTGGAACACTTCTTCTGGCCTGAGACACTTAAACTTGTAATTCGTAGATGTTCTCAGTATCGAGGTTCGACTGTAGAGTTCAACTCATGTCTAAACCTAAGCAACCCCCAATTCATCGCTTCTACCTCCCCTGGTTCAACTTATCCTCCTCGCCCAAACGTTCCTTTCAAACCTCGATCTGGTCCGTATCCAGCCATCCAGCCTGCTCCTGGGCATCACGCTGTTGCTGGATTCCGTTCTGCTGCACAGAGGTGAAGTCCCTGTGCTCGCGGGTTATATACGGTGCTAACTTTCGCACAGCCAACACCAACCACCCGTAGCAATTATGTCCAATCCGAACCGGGGTCGTGGAGGGCTTGTCCCTCGCGTACCTCGTGGAGGCCCTCCCTTTAATGGCTACGCAGGATCGCCAAATGGGCGTGGTGGACCTGCAATAAACGGTCGTCCTACATCAACAACGGAAGGCACCTCAGGAGGCGAAGCTTCTGGATCGATATCGCAACCTTCCATGAACACTAACAACCAGCCTTCCTCTCATGAAAATGGTGCACCAAGCAGAGGCGGTGCAGTCCATCGCCCTTATCCACATCCTAGAGGTGGTTTTCGAGGACGAGGATATATGTCGCATCTTGATCGCGGGAGAGGAAGGGGTTACCGAGGAAGGGGACGAGGTGTCGTTCACCCCGACTCTTCATGAGCTCCGTGTATTTTTACCTACCTATCTGTAGCCTTGCTTTCGTCCTCATGTAGTTTGATTTGCATGTTATTTGTTCGATGTCAGTCCTGGATGATACTCACTTGACCACATCAATCGCTCAAGGTCGTGTCCACCAGAGTTCGCGTTTTTGGCCCTGAGGACAATGGCCCCCCAATGTTTGCACGGAAAAATGTTATGTTGCGACGGATGAATAGCCTGATATCTAGACACCCAGCAGGCTTTTGCCTCCTTGCCAAACAGCGAAACTGATGGCAGTCATGGGTATGATCTTCAAGTAGCCTATTCCTAATCCGACGTAGAAACCTCTCCACCCTCCGCTTGCGTACACAGCACGCACAGTCTCTCCCAACCGTAGCCACCTATCTGGTCTAGTCAAACCTCCGACTTGCATTCGCCGACGAACAACCTCAAAGGGATACGACACAGTCTGTGAAATTGCACCAGAAACAGCTCCAATGGCGAGATTTGCCATGGGGTGAGGTCGCTTGGAGTGGTCATCTATGACTGGGAAAAAATGCGCCCGCAAGAAATCCCAAGTGAGAAATGCCGTGCCGGCGTAGGGAATCATGCCCACCATGGTCACGGTAAAGCCACGGTAAAATTTTAGAACGGGAAAGCGTTCAAAGATTTGCGCCCCTGTGGTCCGCGTTGCAGGGGAAGACGTGGAACCTTCGTTATATATGACGCGCATAGCTCTGAGAAAGGAGGGACGCATCTGGTCGGAAGAGCTAGACAGTCGACTATGGAACGCCATGCGCACGCGGACCAACTCGAGTGGGTAGGTGAAAGTAACGGAGGTCATGCCTGTGGCGAATACGATTGAATGAAAATATATGACTGAGGGCCCGGCTCACCTGCAAGAGCGCCAGCAGTAAACCGTCTAAAATTTGTTTCTTTATCCCTATCAGGTATCACAAGCTGTATGGTACAGTAAGTAAGTGCGTACACATATGAAATAGTTGACGTACCGCTCTCCATTGGTCATAGGCCATAAACTTTATGGCTGCGTATGGAAATATGCGTAGAAGAGTCGCGGAGTGGCCTTGAAGCAATCCTCTGGCACCACCATCTCTATATATTGCGAGTCCGGCTCGATAAGCTCCAGTCCAAGTTCCTTTGAGGGATGAAGTCAGTCCGGAGGTAGATGCGGAGATACGCTGTCGACTATACATACCAGCATACTTCTGGAAATCAGGGTTTGAGGCTTGGAAAAGGATCTTGACTCTGTCAAGGGGGGCCACGGCCGTCTTTGCCTATATATGCGGTGTCAATGAGCCACAGAGAGCATGAGAAAAACGAAGCATACGATGCATCCTGCCAAACCACCAGCAATTCCAGATCGAATAGTAGAATCGAGTGAAAGTTTGTCTCGCTGGTGAGAGACAGTAGAATTCATGAATACCCCAGCTGTCGCTATGTACTGGACGACGCAGTCATACAGGAAGCGGAGGATGTTACTCCCCCGAAGCAAAGCCGAAATAGACAATCACAAGCGAATTTCTTCACGTGACTCCAGAAGGCAGAATCAACTGACCCGGATCATCGACATCGCTCCAACATCGCTCTCACAACTGACAATGGCAAGTAAAGCGAAAAGCTCAGATGTCAAGGTTCTCAAAGGTCAAGAAGGTGAGGCCCAATTGCTACTCCTTCATGCTTTTCTCATTTCGCATTAGCCGAAGATGCAATATTGCAATATCTGAAAAGAGTGACCCAGAAAAAGGCGCATATATGCGCTATACTGACATGACATGCAACAGATGAACCGTCCATTTGGTGCTGTAGACGTCGCTGCCAACCTGAAAGGTGCAGTGCCGAAGGCTGCAACGCAGAAGATCCTCGTCGCTCTAGCAGAAAGGAGGGAGATTGTGCAGAAAACATATGGTGTGTATAGTTTTACAAGTCAGAGCTTCTTGCATTTACGACCTATCGAGGGAAAACGAGCTTCTTTGTTGCCAATCAGGCTAGCATTGACACGGTTCCTGCTGACAAGCTTACAGAACTTGAGGTCGAGTGCAAGACGGTCGAGGACAGTAACAACGTACTTGCGGTAGAGGTCAAAGCTATAACAGCAGGTAAGCACTGAACGCAAGCAGATACAGTCCCCTTATATGTAATCTCAACCCCGAAAGAACTATCAAAACTCAAAAATTGTCCAACGGACGAAGAACTCGAGGCCCAGATTGCGAGTACGAATAAGGAAGTAAGTACACGACTCTCACCGGTTTTGAGGGAACCAATATGACCTGCTTTTGTCCCAACAAAGATAGCGCAACTCACCGACAGACTCGTCCCCCTTCGCTCTGGTGCACCGCTCATTTCTGCTGAGGAACTCGTCAAGATCGATGCCGACTGGGCGAAATGGCGAGCGGAATGGACTCGCCGAAGAAAAGTCTTCATGACGTTAGTTTTTTGCCTACCTACTGACACTTCCAGACCATCAACGCATCCGATGCATCCAGTCGTGTTACTGATTACCAGGCTAGGTTTTGGCAGCTTGCGACGGATTCACTCCCACCTCAAGAGGCCGAAATGCTCCTGGAAGATCTAGGGATGGAGTTCGATACTACAGAACACAAGACACTCGAGAAGGGACCTTTGTGTGCCATACAAGGTACAAACGCGCGTAGTAACCTTAAGAGGAAGCGGGAATAGTCGATCATCTCGGCTTATTGCACAACTGTCCGTTTATTCATGTGCTTGTAAACATCGCGATAAAGACCGAGAAAATGAGTCATCGATGATTAAATATCGAATGCTGGGCTCTGCCATCCCCTCCGCTTCTCCTCCTCCCTCTTCTTATGATCAACGCTTTGCTTGAAACTCTGCACCTGCTTTAGACCTTCCTTCCCGGCTTGCTCTACTCGTTCGACGGTAGTCGTAGCACCTTCCAAGGCGCCTCCAACATCCACACCCGGGATCCTTTCTGCAAGCGGCTCCGCATGAGTTCCTAAAGGACCTCTCTTCTCCCCCGAAAGAATTTGTGGTTCCGCGCCCATCGCAATCTTTGCGTTGCCGCCCAAATCATCCTTGATGACTCCTGTTCCAGTTGCTCTCCAGCCAGACAGCAAACCACCTTCCATCCGCCGGAGCTTCCCTATCTCGCTCCACATTGCAGCAACGACAGACGAGGTAGTCCCAAGCCCAGCATCCTTGAACACCTCTGAACGTCGCCCAATATCAAACGCCAAAGCGTCGGTAGTATCGAACAGCCCCCGGATCTGCTCCTCCAGGGTGCGTGAAATCGCTTCGCGGAAGCGAAGCATGATGACAGGCCTGAAGACGGATGCAAGGATGGGGTGGTTGGACTGCTTGACTTGCATGTTGATATCTTCCGCCACATTCACCTCGATGCGCTCGATCTTGAAGAACCGTCCAAGACGCTCGCGCTCCTTAAGACCTTGGGGCGTGTTTGGGATCAAGCAGAACTTGAGATCGATATCGATACCCTTTGGTGGCAGATTGAACTCTATGAGACCTGTGAAGTCCTTGGGCCCGACAATAGCAACCTTGTCCCTATAGAAAAATGATACCTCCTTGAGCGCGAGCTGGACTGCTTGCATCCGAATGTGCGTGAGTGTGCCAACGGCAGTGGTGGTTGACTGCGATCCGGCGGGAGCGGTGATGTCGACGTCAGTGATATTGCGGATGTAGACGTGCCCAGGAAGCAAGCTCAACGACGAGATGTCGAAATTCTCGAGGACAAATTCGATCTCATTATCAACATACTCGGTTCTGTCAAGCTCGTCAGCGAATGATGGAAATGCGCAGTTAACCCTGAACCTACCTTGGAGTCGGAATGTCCTTGATGACGCTCAAGAGGCGTGGCGCATAAACGTTGAAGACATCCTGCCAGAACCATGAGGCTTGATCGAGGGCAAACTGCATACCAATGCGTCCGCCCGTGCCAACGCTCTGCGCCAAATCTTTACCGAACATAGCATGTGCCTTCCGCACGCGCTGCAAGTCTGCATCCCTTGCGATCGCCTGTTGGAAATCACGAAGCTCGTGCCTGAGAGCCCGTACATCCTCTTTCCACTTACGCCCTGCATTTGAGTCTTGATCAAGAAGCTGCTTCCAGCGCTCTGCGAGCTGGTGGAGCATGTGATGAGCTTCTTCTGATCGTGCATAGGTAGGCTCGTCGAGGCTCTTCCGGACATGAGCGAAGAAATCATTGAACCAGCTCTTCAGGTCTTTGTCGTTCCTGACGTGTACGGCGCACAGACGGGCCTTGGCGAAGACGTCATCCAAAGACTTGCCACCTGCGACACGCTCGACGAGCGTACGGATACCATAAAGGGCTTTGAGGACATGCTTCTCTTTCGATGGATCGTCAATGAAGGACTCGAGCGATGTGGACTCGTTGATATCAGTGGCAGTATCAAGAGACTTGTTAATCCACTTCGATACGATGTTGAAAAGTGTGGAGATGGCGTGATGGTAGTTCTCATCCTTCTGCGCACGTTCACAGATCTGCGCAAAGTACTGTCAGCACCGGCAAGGTTTGCTAAAGAAAAGAAAACGGACATTATAATAAGTCTGCTGCAGGCGAATACGTGTACGCTCAGCCGCTTCTTCAGCGGATGCCTTCACCTCTTGCCCGACGCCTATAGCCTTAGATCCCGTCTCTTTCGCAGCATCCATGGTGTTCTCAAATTTCGCTTTTGTGTCTTGCTCACGCTCCCGTTCGATTTCTTCAGGGGTCTTTCGCTTGCGCCCCAGGTTGTCCCGCTCACCTTGCCGCACTCCTGTGTCGAGCTCGCGTAGACTTTCCTTAGTGTAAACGGCTCCGGTTTCAATGTCCCCTGCGAGGTCAGCCATTGCCAGACGTGCAAAAGACGCAAAGTCATTCAGGAGGACAGTTGCTTCATCACTGACGTTGGTCCAAAGAATGTGCAGAAGAGCACGAATGGTGGAGCGGATGGATTGGAGATCGGCGGACGCTTTATCTGTATCAATTCCTTCTACACGCATGTCTGCGAAATCTCCCTCAGAGAGGTGCCAAAGGACTTGTTGCAAAAGGTTGTCATCTATACCGCAATTAGATTTTGAAATTGAGGAAAGTCGAGGTGCTCACGATTTTTGTTGTCCCCAAGCTTCTTGTATGCAATGAGGAGGTCTTGTATACCGCGTGCAAGAACTTCTCCCGACTCGCTGATCTTTCCCGCATCAGGAGATTCGACGCTCGCAATGATATTCTGGAGTGTCCAATCGATTGCGGTATCCGCCTGCTCCTGGGTGGGGAGCTTGCCTGCGTCGAGAGCAGCGATAACAGAAGATAATTTGTCCATGGTGTGTTGTTGGGAAGTTGACATCAGACTGTTGGGGAGAGTGGAGCGTTATAAAGACACAATATTTATAGGAGCTCGTGACAGAAAAGGAGTACTGGCAGTCATAATGACGCACATGGTTGGACTAGTAACGTCATAGGAGCTAAGCTCTCCTACGTACTGGATTACTCTATCATTGTTCCACCAGCTATGAGTTCGACCACATATTAATGGCAACGTTCGGGCCCAGGGGTAAACGTTAACCGGTAACGTTTCGCAACTCCCTTCAACTGTCAACATGATCAGATCAGTAGCCGCATTCAAGTTGTGACTAAAATCACACAAGTAATAAGTCAATTTTAAATTCCCTGCAAAGTCTGAAGCCAATATTAATTAATGTCAACGCGACAAATACCCGTACTTACTATTGCTATGTTCAAGCAGGAAGCCTCATGTGATATAAATATAGCTGTCAACATTCTATTTCCGGTGTCTGAAATTATTTTTGTCAAACTATATGAGACTTTGATCCGACTACACATTTGGCCTCATTTTTTTCCTCGCTTCCCTCCATTACAAAACCAAAGCGTTCTTTGTTTCTTTACTTCTATCACCACCACCAACTTTGAGATATGTCTCGTTCCACTCTTTCCGTGCTTTTAGCCATCGCTGTCACTTCAAAATTCGCCCTTGCTCAACCCGACCCAGCTGACCCAACACCACTTGTCGACAAGACTTATGCCTACCCGTCAGGAATTGTGAGCTTTCAGGCCCTCTCTCGTTGTGCACCGTGTTCACATGGCATTAATTTTTCAAGCCCTACCAGGTCGACTACAACACCGCTGCTATCCGTGGCCCTCAGACCGGCTATAACATTTGCAACTCCACCACACAGAACCAGAACTCTTTGTGCCAAACCTCAATGGTGAACCACATTGACGGTGCGTCTCTGGTTAACAGCTCTGCACGCGTTCATCGCTCATAATGTCCGTATTGTTTTCAGACTTCTGCTTGTGGGCACCGCCCATCCCTAACTCCACTATCGGCGATACCGAACAAGAGGAGGTTGCATGGTGCACAAAGCCTGGCCACGGCACTCGTCTCATCCCCAATGGTGCCCTCCAGGGTGTTCAGTATCTCGTTACATCGGAGTACATTCAAATTGCTGGTTTTATCGACCAGACTCAGATTAACATGAATGCTCAAGACTACGGAGGAGAGCTCGACCCTCACGGTGCTGACCTTGTGAGTCTCACGTTTGTCGATTAGAGTTAAATTGACTGTGACAGCGTGGGAACCCTCTTGGAGGTTTGATGTATTCCAACGCGTTCCCAAGCAACGGTGGCAACAACAACTCCTACCAGCAAGTTATCGACTGGACGAAGTAAGTCGTTGAACTAAAATCAATTCCCGTTCTCGTTCTCATGTACCGCAGCTTCATGGGTGGCGATGCCTTCTGTATCACAATTTGTGATCCTGCTTCCAGCAGCGCAAACCAGTCCGCTTACTGCCAGAACATCTACGACCGCATGGGTTGCAGTTACAACATGCCCAACAATGCCCAGAACGGTACCTTCGAGGTCTGCGACTCTGATCTCAAGATTCCTGCTGGTCTTTACGTCACCGGCGGCGTCACCATGACTTACAGCCAGCCGGATTCCGCCGCTGTCGACCCACCCTACACAGCTTTCACTCCCGCCTCATCCAACTGCGTGACTTATGCCAGCTCTGCTCTCTACACCGGTATCGCCACCGTTACCCCTACTGGCGTCTCCGCTTCAGCAAGTGGCGGTGCTAAGGCCACTGGGACTGGCTCGAACTCAGCTGGTGCTGCTGCTGCAACTCAGACCGGCGGTGCCGTCGCTCTTGGCGTTTCGACCCTTGCGGGTGTCACCGGTACCCTCTTCGCAATGATCTTCCTCTCATGAATCCAGTGTGCCATTGACTATATCATTTAGACTTGCATATATTAATATACCTGCACCTGTACGCTGACATTCATGATGGTGATGGGTTATCTGTTTTACCTTTACTGGAGACGATTGTTGTTATATGCAGCGACGGACTTGTTCATTTTTTACTTCGGCTCTTTGGGTTGGTTGACTCATGCTGTTTGATGTTACTGTTTGGACCATACCCACGAACTGGAATATAGCAACCTTGGTTACTGTCTCTTGATGTGTTTGCTGTATCTTCAACCTCCGTATGCGATGTGGGATTTACAGGAGGATGCCTACTCGCTGGGGGCTGTGGCTGGTGCTTATGTATCTCGAACGTAGGTTCTCCTATCCTTTGAGTCCAAAGCATCTGCCCTCGAGTTTTATCACACCATTGTACGATTGACTAACAATACAGGCATTCACACACCAAAGGTACATGGTTTTTCAAACTTATCTGCTAGCAAACTAACAAGTGAATTCAGGATTGCTACGAGTCACTTCTATGCATGATGCGAGAGTGGCACTTTTTGAAGCAAATCAAACGGTCTGGCCAGGGCCATCATCCTGGAACTATTGCTGCCATGCAACCTGGTGCATGTGCGGTGATGTGTCCAGCTTGCCCCCATCCAGGAAAGAATTTACCTGTGATTGGGCAAGTGCTCCGCCTGAGTCAAAGTGAGTTTTAATGTCTGTAGTTCATTGTTTTTGTGTCTTATATGTTATTGAATGCAGATTCTTATATGTGCTGTTCCTTGCAATTGATGCCAATTTTCGACTTGTTCAGCGCAATGTTTCTTCAGATGCTATCGATCCCGATGTAGCACTCGGATTGGCGTTGGGCTCGTATCCTGCCAAACTCATAGGTATTCCACATACACATTCCTCGACACTCCATTTTACCTTCAGAGAGTTCTGTGCGTTCGTCTGAGTCATCCGAAGGTCGTCCGTCCATTTCCGAGGCTTGTATACAGTTCCGATCCTCCGTACCATGTCCCGTCCGTGTCCGTTTGACTTCGCTGGTGCGTTCTTCACTTGGTTATCTTCTTACCTGTGCTTCTTACCCGAATCCGTGCCCACCCTAGGGGGGGGTAGTTCATAGGTTTCATCTGGGTTTCATGAGGATTTTGTGTATGCCAGTGACTTTTTTCATGTCATATGACTGAGTTTCATATGGGTTTCATATAGGTTTCATATGAGTTTCACTATAGCAGTGATGTTCATATACTTTTCATATGGGTTTCATATAGGTTTCATATAGGTTTCATATAGGTTTCATATGAGTTTCACTATAGCAGTGATGTTCATGTCATATACTTTTCATATGGGTTTCATATAGGTTTCATATGAGTTTCATATGAGTTTCACTATAGCAGTGATGTTCATGTCATATACTTTTCATATGGGTTTCATATAGGTTTCATATGAGTTTCATATGAGTTTCACTATAGCAGTGATGTTCATGTCATATACTTTTCCATTTTTCATATGACTGATTTTCATATGAGTTTCATATGAGTTTCTTATAGGCTTCACATATGTTTCACTGTAGCAGTGACATTCATGTCATATACTTTTGATATCATATGACTGAGTCATCTGACTCATATAGGTTTCACATAGGTTTTATCAGGGGGTTCTATAGAATTTTATATGGATATTACACATCGGTAATAAGATACAATGTGTGCTACGATTATCATCCTGAATCACTGAATATAAATCACCTATTTTCTCAATTTCCAAGTGAAACTATATGAGTTTCACCACATTTCTTAATGCTGCCCTATCTATTTGGTCCGACGGGCGCACCCCTGTAAACGTCACCCCGTCACCCCAGCCGCAAATGGAAGTCCATCACGTAAGTGGCTGTCCGTCACCCCACCTTTTTTTTTCCCATCCGCCATTTTTTGCCCTTGGCGCTGTCAGCGTCACCCCTTCTTTTTCCCATGAGGTGTCGTAAGTGGCTGTCCGTCACCCTCGCTTCTTTTCCCATCCGCCAATATGTCCTCTTGGCACTGTCCTTGGTGCTACAAGCGTCACCCCGTCACCCTCGCTTATTTAGACCCATAGGCGTCACCCCGTCACCCTCCCTTATTTAGATCTATAGGCGTCACCCCGTCACCCTCGCTTATCCAGTATCTTGGGCATCACCCTCCCTTATTTAGATCCATAGGCGTCACCCTCCCTTATCCAGGCGTCACCCCGTCACCCTCCCTTATTTAGATCCATAGGCGCCATGCGTCACCCCATCACCCTCCCTTATTTAGACCCATAGGCGCCAGGCGTCACCCCGTCACCCTCCCTTATTTAGACCCATAGGCGCCAGGCGTCACCCCATCACCCTCATTTAGATCCATAGGCGTCACCCCGTCACCTTTGCTTATCCAGGCGTCACCCCGTCACCCTGTCCGAGTTGCTTCTGGATGCGTCATCCCGTCACCCTTGCTGATTTAGACTTTAAGGCATCACCCCATCACTCTCACCTATTTATAATCAGGCGTCAACCCGTCACCCTTACTTATTTAGACTTTCAGGCATCGCCCTGTCCGAGTTGCTTGTGATGGACGATTATGTAAATTCCCAGCAGCTGTTTTGCGAGCTCGTTCTGTGAGGGCACTCTTTCCACTTGTATATTTATGAATCTTAGTATTAAAACCCGCAGCTTTAATGGCTCGGGTGACAGCAGGATCGTTTCACAACTTGCCTTCTTCTTGCTATCGGCACTTTGAAGAAGATGATCGAGGCCGTGAATGCTTCTTACATCACCATCGACTTTAACCTGCATATTTAGATCATAGAGCCTTTTGTACTGTTTTTGTCCATCACTGTCCTGATGCGAATCGGTTTGAAGTCATGGATCATATATGATTCATGAAAAGAGATCATTTCATTCTGGTGCATCCATCACTGACGATTCAGTCAGCTCCAGGTATCATACAACACATGTCAAGAACAGCTGGGCACTGGTGTGATCAAGTTCCTCGACATATTCTTATTCAATCGTTTTATTTTGGACCATCCTTGATTTTAAAGACCATATATGACTGCAGGTGTCAGCTAGCATGTGTTGGGGACGTTCCATCACATGTCGACATGCTTGTGAACCATGCTGGCTTCCTGCATGAGCGACGAAAATACATATGTAAGGTTAAACACATTTTTTATCACCTGTGCGCCACAGAATCTCAGTTCATGGGAGAACATGTCCGCATGCATAGAACATCTGTGATGCCTGCACGTTCTAGGTCACCTCCTGATCCATGAAGCCCTTGATGAGTCACTAGCATGTGCTATTCGAGCATTTTCAGCAGGGTCGACGGCTCATGCATATAATTTGGCAATCTTTGTTTGAACCAAGGACTTGTCCAAGTATGGACTTTCTGGCGATCGATGCAATGAGTCGCGAGATGTGATTGCTTGCAGAGGCATTCTGCTGAGATATTCGCAACTAATGGAAAGTAAATGTGCGCTCAGCCCATGCAAAATATTCAACTGTCCAAAAATAGCTTTACTCCACCATTGGGCGCAATGCATATATCCACGAACAATATTTATTTTCATCCGATGTTCACGGCTGCCATTCGACTCCCTTCCATCCAGAACATGATTGGACACGCGACTATGATGCAAATGTTACCGAACATTGTGTCTTATTTTTGTACTCTCCATTCCTTCCGACATTAAAGAGTTTTTTTTTAGGTGGCGCTTCAATCGTATTAACTGGATACAGACAAGCACGTCTCTTCATGTGGATGAACCTCGAATGAGAGGACTCATTTCCGGTGACCATCAGCCTTTATTTTCCGCGTATTATGGCCTAACCTCACATATCATGAGTGCTCGAACAGAATCCTTGCTCCGATCGTCGTGCGTCGAGATCGCCGTCTCCTCTTTCGTTCTTGATATTTCCGTAAATGCTGTCATTAGTCCATCGTGTTTTTTTCACCATGCCACGCCTTCAGGTATTTTTTTTCCATCCTTGCAGGCGCAGGCCCATATGTTTGAAATCATATAAAACCTTGCCAGCGCCATTCATCCGTCATCCAACGATACAGTACAACATCTCTCAATTTATCATCGCATACACTTTGCTTACTGATATAAATGTCCGACAACGACGTCTGTGACCATCCAGGATGCGGCATGGGACCATTCCCGACCTACGAGATCGCGCGAAAGCACCGATACCGCTACCACTCCGTCCCTATCACATTCCTGATTGATGGGAACGAGCATGTTGTAGGCCAATCGGACGGGCGTTATACCTGCCCGCTCCCGGAGTGTAAGATCGTCTTCAAAAAGCGTGAAGCTATCCAGAAGCACATCAACGTCGTCCACAATGACTCGGTCAAAATCAAGGTCTTTGACGCTTCTGAGTTTGGTAAGTTTCATGAGACACCGAGCGAGCATCAAGTCACACTGACCTAAATAGATGTCCCGAGTAGTATGGGGCATACTACCGCGCGACGTCGCGTTTACATCAGACGCGTCGGTCGCGTCAGTCGCGTTGGTTTGCAGCAGTGTCTGTTGTCAGTATCTGTGGTAAGTTAAATTAGCATACATGAATGTTAAATGTCGTGTCAATATCTGTTGTCAGTATCTGTGGTAAGTTAAATTAGCATACATGAATGTTAAATGTTGTGTCAATCATGTCAAGTCTCTGTGGTAAGTAACCCAATGTCGTGCTGTCGCGTCAATCTCTGTGGTAAGTAAATGTCGCGCTGTCGCGTCAGTCTCTGTGATAAGTAACCCAATGTCGCGCTGTCGCGTCAGTCTCTGTGGTAAGTAACCCAATGTCGCGCTGTCGCGTCAAGTCTCTGTGATAAGTAACCCAATGTCGCGCTGTGCGTCAGTCTCTGTGGTAAGTAACCCAATGTCGCGCTGTCGCGTCAGTCTCTGTGGTAAGTAACCCAATGTCGCGCTGTTGCGTCAAGTCTCTGTGATAAGTAACCCAATGTCGCGCTGTCGCGTCAGTCTCTGTGATAAGTAACCCAATGTCGCGCTGTCGCGTCAGTCTCTGTGATAAGTAACCCAATGTCGCGCTGTCGCGTCAGTCTCTGTGATAAGTAACCCAATGTCGCGCTGTCGCGTCAGTCTCTGTGGTAAGTAACCCAATGTCGCGCTGTCGCGTCAATCATGTCAGTATCTGTGGTAAGTCAAATGCATACATGAATGTTAAATGTCACACTGTGTCAATCATGTCAGTATCTGCAGTAAGTAAGCCAATGTTGCACTGTCACATCAATCGCATTGGTCTCTGTGATAAGTAAGCTAATGTTGTACAGTTGCATGGTGTCTAAGCTAGGTAAGCAAAAATTAAATAGCATACATGAATGTTAAGTATGAATAGTAAGACAAAATCACAGCAATTGTCGTACAGTTGTTACAGTCACAGCAGTGTCTGTGGTAGGCAAGCCAATTTTAAATAGCATACATGAATATTAAATATGAACAGTAAGACAAAGTCACAGCATCATTTTGGTAGAGCATTGTGA